>NC_039362.1:13579461-13930738 GCF_003573695.1 Papaver somniferum | reverse complement strand
ATTAAGAGGAACATGCTGAGTAGAGTAAAAGGAGAGAGAATACCCGATTGTACGGCGAAAGATCGATTAAAACTCCGTTATTCAAGGCAAAAATCCATCATATTAGGAGTCACAATGGATGAGCACAAAGTATATACAAAAGAAAATTTAACTAACACATTATCTACAAGAAAATTTGGTTTTTAATGGGATTGGACTTTTTGGGAAAAATTTGGTTTTGTTGGGAAAAAGAAAAATTTTGGTTTATAGGGAAAGATTTGGAAAACTTTTTGGTTATTTAGGGAAAGAGTGGACCAGTTTAGTCCACATAGACTGGGTCCTCCAGGTTGGTTGTTTCAATGTCGGGTGGGAATGGCTCAAGGAATGGCTTTAATCTCTGCCCGTTGACTTTGAAAACGTTCTTGTTGGAAACATCCTCCAGCTCTACAGCTCCATGAGGAAAAACTGTGCGTACTAGGTACGGACCCTTCCATCTGGAACGCAGTTTTCCTGGAAAAAGATGTAATCGGGAGTCATACAGCAAGACTTTCTGACCAGGAGTGAAGGATTTGCGTAGAATACGCTTGTCATGAAATATCTTCATCTTTTGCTTGTACAGCTTGGCACTGTCATAAGCCTCATTTCTCAATTCTTCCAACTCGTTGAGTTGAAGTTTCCGTTGTGAATTCCAGCTTCGTCGAGAGAAAAGTTCAGCTTTTGATTGCCCAGTAGCACGATGTTCTAATTCCACAGGAATGGCATGGCTTTCCATACACTAGACGATAGGGGACATGCCAATTGGTGTCTTATAAGCTGTTCTATAGGCCCACAAAGCATCATTCAATCTCAATGACCAATCTTTCCTGACGGGTTGACCGTCTTCTCCAGAATGTGCTTAATTTCCCTATTAGAAACTTCTACTTGTCCACTAGTCTGAGGGTGGTACGGAGTAGCAACCTTGTGGTTATGCCATACTTGCGTACTAAAGACTCAAAGTACTTGTTACGAAAATGTGAACCGCCGTCACTGATTAGCTCTAGGGGTACCAAAACGTGAAAATATGTTCTCCTTTAGAAATGAGTACCACCTTGTGGTCATTTGTTCTGGTTGCTAACTTCTACCCACTTGAAACGTAATCAACAACACTAGGATGTACAATTGCCTTCAGAATAGGAAATGGACCCATGAAGTCATCCCCCACATCAAATCTCCACAATCAAAATGGGGTTCAATGGCATCATGTTTCTCCTCGAATGCTTCCTAGCTTTTGACAGCGTCACAAGCAACAATACATGGCAATCCTAACAGATGGCCAATAGAATCCACACTGCAAGATCTTTGCAGCGGTTTCTTGGCACTGAAATGGCCTCCACATGCTTGGTCATGACAGAAATATCACATCTTTCTGTTCCATGTCGGGTACACATCTCCTAATGATTTGGTCTCGGCAGTACTTAAACAAATATGGGTCGTCCCAAAGGAAATGTTTAACTTCAGCCAAGAACTTGGAGCGGTCTTGTCTCGACCAATGTGAGGGCATTCTACCTGTAGCAAGGTAGTTAACAATGTCGGCAAACCAAGGAAGGTTTGACACAGACATCAATTGTTCATCAGGGAATGATTCTCTAATCAGCTCAGATTCATCAATAGACTCACTAGTTAATCGGGACAAGTGATCAGCAACCACATTCTCACAACCTTTCTTATCACGGATTTCGATGTCGAATTCCTGTAATAAGAGTATCCATCGAATAAGGCGAGCTTTAGCATCCTTCTTAGAAAGAAGATACTTCAAAGCCGCATGGTCAGTGTATATGATGATCTTAGATCCTATCAAATAAGATCTAAACTTGTCTAATGCAAATACCACGGCAAGTAACTCCTTCTCGGTAGTCGAATAGTTGAGTTGAGCATCATTAAGAGTTTTACTAGCATAGTATATCACATATGGTAGTCTATCAACACGCTGTCCTAAAACAGCGCCAACGGCGTAATCAGAGGCATCACACATGAGTTCGAACGGAGTTCCCAGTCGGGTGGTTGGACAATAGGAGCTGAGGTGAGGAGAGTCTTGAGTTCTTCCCATGCCTTCACACAAGCAGCATCGAAGTTAAAGACAACATCTTTGGCAAGTAGGTTACACAAAGGGCGAGATTTGGCTAAAGTTTTTGATGAATCTCCGGTAGAATCCGGCGTGACCTAAAAATGATCGAATCCCCTTCACAGAGTGGGGTTGGGGTAAATGTTGAATGAGGTCGACTTTAGCTTTATCTACTTCAATTCCTTTTTCCGATACGATGTGTCCTAGAACTATGCCGGAGTTCACCATGAAGTGGCATTTTTCCCAGTTTAAAATCAGATTCTTTTGCTTACATCTTGATAGCACAAGGACTAGATGGTCCAAACATTCGTCAAAAGAAGAACCAAACACAGAGAAATCATCCATAAAGATCTCGAGAAAACTATCTATCATGTCTGAAAAAATGCTCATCATGCAACGCTGGAAAGTAGCAGGTGCATTACACAGCCCGAAGGGCATACGTCTAAAAGCAAATGTCCCAAATGGACACGTGAATGTAGTTTTTTCCTGATCTTCCGGTGCAATGTGAATTTGGTTATAACCGGAAAAGCCATCTAGAAAACAGTAGTGACTGTGTCCAGACACACGTTCTAGCATTTGGTCTATGAAGGGAAGGGGGAAGTGATCTTTTCTTGTTACTGTGTTCAACTTCCTGTAGTCGATACATACTCGCCATCCTGTGGTTGTACGTGAAGGGACTAACTCATTCTTTTCGTTCCGAACTACAGTAATGCCTGACTTCTTAGGCACAACTTGAATGGGACTAACCCATTTACTATCTGAAATCGGATATATGATACCCGCATCAAGTAGCTTCAAGATCTCACTCTTAACAACGTCTCTCATGTTAGGATTAAGTCTCCTTTGCATTTCCCTAGATGGTTTGGCATTCTCTTCAAGATTAATGTGATGCATGCAAATGGTGGGGCTTATCCCTTTGAGATCTGAGATGGTCCATCCTAAGGCTTCTTTCTGCTCCTCAAGTACTCCTAAAAGCTTGTTTTCCTGTTCTATGTTTAATCGTGAAGAAATGATAACAGGTAAAGTATCAGAAGGACCTAGAAATGCATACTTCAAAGTATCAGGTAATGGTTTCAATTCCTGTTTGGCCTTAGGAGACTCATCCGAAGATATAACAGACTTCTCAGAAAGTGGGAGTTGTTCCACTGTAGTCTGCCATTTAGTGATGTCCATTTGAGGTACAGATTCGAGCAAAGATTGGACTTCACCAATGTATTCATCATCATACAACTCCAAGTTAACATCTTCCAAACATGCTTGCAAGGGATCTTTTGACATAATGCCAGTCAATGAATCTTGTATCAAACTCTCAATCATATTGACCTCATGTACATCCTCATCATCAAGATTCACATGCTGTTGACTAACATTAAACACATTCAGCTCGACAGTCATGTTTCCAAAAGACAGCTTCAACACTCCATTACGACAATTGATGATCGCATTAGACGTCGCCAAGAAAGGACGTCCTAAAATGACAGGAATGTGACTATCCGGGTTTTGTACAGGTTGAGTGTCTAAGACAATAAAGTCTACAGGAAAGTAGAACTTATCAACCTTAATTAAAACATCCTCAATACACCTCGAGGGACTTTGACGGATCGGTCCGCCAATTGGAGAGTTATGGGTGTTGGCTTCAATTCTCCAAGACCTAACTGCGCATAAACAGAATATGGCAGGAGGTTCACACTTGCACCTAGATCTAATAAAGCTTTATTGACCATGTGGTTTCCTATAGTGCAAGAAATTGTTGGACAACCTGGGTCCCTAAACTTAGGTGGAGTTTTGTTCAGAATGATGGAACTCACCTGTTCAGCTAAGAAAGCACGTTTGTGCACATTAATCTTGCGCTTTTGAGTGCACAAGTCTTTGAGGAATTTGGCATATGCAGGGATTTGCTTAATTGCCTCAAGAAAAGGAATGTTGATGTTGACTCTTTTGAACAGTTCTAACATCTCATTGTAGTGGGTGCTTATCTGTTGGCGAACTAACCTCTGAGGATATGGAGCAACATGAGCATTAGGAGTTAGAGGGATATTCACAACAGTGGGATTGTCGGCTTCGCTAATGCTCAGGTTCCTTTTCTAAGTTGGAGGTGTTCTTTGGTGGTGTAGGCAATGATATGCTTGGCTCAGATTCATTTGATTGTGGTATGCCTACATTGTTCTCAACAATCTTACCACTTCGGAGAGTGGTGATGGAATGGCTTGATCGGGTGAGGTTTCATTGCAAGATGATGTGCCTGCTTGAAATATCCTCTTTGGATTTTGTTGGGGCTGGCTAGGAAGTTTACCCTTTTCTCTTGTATTCAGTGCATCGCAAATTTGACCCATCTGTAGTTCTAGAGCGGAGACTCGTTGATCAGTTGCTTTCTCATTCTTCATCAGATGTTGGGTCAATGATTGATACTCTCTTCAATGCTAGACAATTTCTTGTCAGCAGTGTATTGAGGGTACGACTGCTGTTGAGGATTTTTAGGGTATTGATAGCCTTGATTTTTGATAGCTTTGAGTGGGTTGAGATGGTCCTCCTTGAATGGGTCCTTTAGACCATGAAAAATTGGGGTGGTTCCTCCATCCTGGGTTGTAGGTCTGTGAATAAGGGTTATGCTCTTGTTTTTGAAACATAGCATGTGCCTGTTCTAGCCTAGATTCTTGGAATGCATGCATTTCCGGACAATCACTGACCTGATGGTCAGAACCGTTACATATATCACAGATAGCCATTTCGACATGTTCACAGAAAGCAGTGGTAGAAGGTTTTACGTTTTTCTGAAGTTCTAATGCTTCTATTCTTCTTGCTAGTGCTGCCATTTTTGCATTTCCCTCAAAATTAGACTCAATTCTATGGACCTTATCTACAGGTGTAGTCTTTCTAGGTTCACGAATGGACTCCCATTGTTGAGTTTTTTCAGCAACTTCAATTAGGAAAGCCCAAGAGTCATCAGCACTTTTATCTGTGAAGAGTCCATTGCACATAGACTCTACAATTGTTCGGGTGGAGACATCTAAACCTTCATACAAAATTTGCACAAGTCTCCATTTCTCAAAACCATGATGGGGACACTTAAGCAACAATTCATTGAATCTCTCAAGATATCTAGCTAAGGTTTCACCTTCTAATTGTACAAAGCTGTTCAGATTTTGACGAATTGTCGCAGTCTTGTGATTAGGGAAGAACTTTTTGAAAAACTCTTTTGTGAGGTTGTCCCATGTCCTAATTGACTGTGGATGTAAGGCATACAGCCATGACTTGGCCTTTTCCTTCAAAGAAAAGGGAATAGTCTCAATTTTAGGGTTTCGTCAGACATCTGAGTGAAACGTATAGTTCCACAAATCTCCTCGAATTCTCTCACGTGATGGTAAGGGTTTTCATTTTCAATTCCTCTAAACACGGGAAGCATTTGTATTGTGCTCGATTTTAGCTCATAATGACCAGTAGCTTCTGGTAAAACAATGCACGAGGGTTGGCTTGTCCTTGTGGGGTACATGTAATCCTTGAGGCTACGGGGTTCTTCCATTATCTCAGGTTGGTCCGGTGTGTTTTCCTCAGAAGATGTGGGTATGTCAATTGGGTCTATTGGATTGACTCTAATTAGTCGGTTTGATTGGTCTCTAAAGGTCACAACCATATCCTAACAAGATCATTGATCGATGAAATAACATCTAACAAGCCCACAGTCAATGAAAAAAAACATGACCTAGAATTTTGGTTTTTGTTGGGTTTTGGTTTCACAATGGGTTTAGAAAAATTTTGGATTAATTGGGACAAAGCCCAACCAACTAAAAGGCTTTTGGTTCTTGGGTTCTTTGAAGAATTTTGGTGAGAAAAAATCTTAACTCACAGCCCAACAGAATTTTGTTGCCTCTAAGCCCAACAAAATTGTTTTGGTAAGGTTAGGAGCCCAATGGATGGGATATAAACCTAAAGTCCAAATTAAAGTGCAACCCCACAAAAGAAAAGAAATAAAATAACAAACAAATAATTACAAGCCCATAAAAGAAAGAGAAAAAAGAAAGAGAAAAATAAAAATTATTACAAGCCCAAATATAAAATAAAGAAAAAGAAAAACTAAAATTATTACAAGCCCAAATATAAATACTTAAATACAAGCCCAAAGAAATTTAATGAGGCCCAGTTGGGTTAGCTCATGGGTTAGGCTTACTTGATTTTTGGAGGGAAGCCCAAATTTGGGCTTTTTATCCCTTTTTGTTGCACTAGCCCAGTTGGGCTTGGATCTTCCTTGGCAACTTTAGCAGAATTGCAACAGCAACAGCAGCTTCACAGCAGCAGCAACAGCAGCAGCAGCTTCACAGCAGCAGCAACAGCAGCTTCACAGCAGCAACAACAGCTGCAATAACAGTCAGTGCAAGGTAGTGCAAGGCAATGCACTTAGTGAAGCAAGAACAAGATCAATGCAAGAGCAGGAGCAAACAAGGAAGTTGCAGGTCAGGAACAAGCAAGATTAACAAGAAAGAAAACAGAAAACAAGAAAGAAAACAGAAAACAGGAACAAGTTGCAGGTCAGGACAAGTAAGATTAACAAGAAAGAAAACAGAAAACAAGCAAACCGCTACCGAGTCCCCGGCAGCGGCGCCAAAAACTTGGTGGAAAAGGAAAGAAGTACCTAAACTAGCCTGCAAGTGCACAGGGAAGTTGAAGCAAGAAAAAGTAAATAAGGGTTTGTCCACAGGGACTTGGAGGATTTGCTAAAGTTTTCTAAATTTCTAAGGTTATCTGAGTTCAAAGGAAGGTACCAAGGCTTTTGATTCCACTACTTGACCCTAGGCTAAGGAAATTATGATGCAATGTATGTCTTGTTCTTTCCTGAAAGATTACAATGAGGATTCTACTAACTATCCTAGCCAAATTACCCCTAGCATCAGTTGTCTTTAATCAGCACAACTAATCACATGCATTTAGCTTCTCTAGCTAGTTTAGCTTAAGGCAGTCTCTCTAGTGGATTGAATTCTTGGCCAAAGACCTAGCTCCACTCCTAGTATCATCTGTCTTCTAACAGCACAGGTGATCACAAGCAGGTAGCCCAAATGACTAAGCATTCAACCTAAGGCAATTCAGCTCAATAAAAGAACATACAAATACATTAACATTCCTAGCATATGATCAAGAGATTCCTCTAAGCCCTAGCAAGTGAATTAGAACATGGACATGCTTGTAATCATGATACTAACAGGTATAAACATGCTCCACATTACACAACATACAATTCACATTCAACTTTTATGCATAAGAGAGATTCAACATGAATTGAAAATGAATTTCGAAATTAATATTGAACTGCAAATATTGCTCACTGGTTAGCCCAGAGATGCCCAATTTTACAACCCCTAACACCCTTTTATAGTTACAACAAAAAAATTCAAAATCCCCCAAATCAGTAAAATTAGGGTTTCACCAAATACGAAATTCACTCACCTAACTCTCTGATTTCTGTTTCTATTTCGTCGACCCATGCTTCCTCAACGTCTTCTACTCCTTCCCATGCTTCAATTACATCCATCTCATCAACTTATTTCACCAACTCCACAGCTAGGGATTAGAGGTGTGAAAATGGGTGAAATTAGTCGCTGAGAGGGATATAGGACGTGATGTAGGGGATGGGTTTAGTTGGTAGGAGCCATGATGGCTTTGGTGGTGGATGTGGTGGTGGCAGAAGGTGGTTGTGGCAGTGGCAGGGCGTGGTGGTGATGGAGTTGCAGACGGAGGTGAGGGGAAAGAGAATGGATTCGATGGTTTTGGAAGAAGGGTGTGTTTGGCGATGGGTATAGGGTGTTCGATGCTTGGGTGTTAGGCGGGTTCAGCGAGGTTTGATGATCTGCGACAAGGAGCGATGGATGGGAAGATGTTAGGTGGATCCAAGGGCGATACGGAGGTAAGCGTGGAGCGACCGTAGGATGAAGGGATGTAGCAAAACGGACGACCCAAGATGGAGATGGGCGTTGCGATGTAAAGCGGGGGCTTCGGAGTTTGATGTGCGATGATGGAGCGACCGTAGGATGCTGGAATGCTTCGATCTGACGGCTGAAATCCGAGACGGGCTTGGATAGTGGAAATGTGTTTGAGTAAGGGTTTTGGGCCTTGGGTATGCCAAGCCCATATCTTCTTTAAGGACAATTCTTCTTCTTCAAGCCCACTTCTAGCCTTTTGGTCTTGTGCACAACATTCTTCGCGGCTTCCTTGTGTAATTCCTCCCGGCTTTTCACTACTTTTCTGCTCTTTTCCGCTCCGCTATTCATCCAAACTTTATTTATTACCTAAAAATGCAAAATTAATTAATAAAAATATTTATTCTTGAAAACAAAGAAAATACAGAATATGGGATAAAATGTAGAATTAATGCACAAAAGATGAGTTAAATGCCAAGAAAAATATATAGAAATATGCACTTTTTAGCACTCATCAGGACGTGGATGTTTCAAAATCCTAATTTGTTTTTGCGACAATATATTATTGTCGCAAATCGATCATGGCCTCCCATCTTTTCCAGCCTAGTCGGACGACCTAGATTCGATCTCGCTCAACGTGTTGGATGCATATACATTCATTAGCGGCTCGGCTATTGTGTCAAACGAATGAATATTCTCTAATAGGGTGATGACGCCCAAAATCGTTGGCCCAAAGTAGGATGGACACACGACTTTAAAACCCTAATATGGGTTTCTATATCATACAACTATCGCAAATTGATCACGATCGTCCATCTTTGCCAGCCAAAGTAAGTAGATTAGATTCAATTACAGGCGACACAAAAGATGTCAGCGCGTTCACTGACGTCCCGCCTTAGCATAGGGTTGATCGGCCTGCTCAAATCAACGCCCAGCGTTTTCAATCGATCATCCAAAATAGGGTTGGCCGCACGACCCCTAAACCCTAAAACTACATTAACGGCAGTATGCAACTGTCGCAAATCATCTCCGCCGTCCAACTTCGCCAGACGAGTTGACCGGCCTAGATTTGATTTCAGGTGACCAACAAGATGTCGTTGTGATCACCATCCACTCTTCTTTCATGAGGGACAATCGGCCAAGCAACAACTAGCTCATAGGGATCCCAAACGATCGCCCAAAGGTAACTAGTTGTGGTGCTTTCATAAAATTCAACAACAGTCATTAACTTCCGCAAATCATCTCAACCACTCACCTTGGCTAGCCGATTTAAGAGGTCCAGATCTAACTTGGATCGATCGCTAGGATTTTAGAATGACTACCAGTCGCCACTCTCCTATAGGAACTGATCGGCCACTCCTTGTGATGCGTTCATAGAACCCACCAACTCCCTGAAAAAGGGCGGTCGTGCTCCTTTTGAGACGCTCAATCCGTGACTGATTCGATCGAGCTCTAAAACAACGATGCTCCATGCACATCGGTTATTTGGAGCTTCTTGTTTAAAATCGATGCTTTACGTGCATCGAATACATACGATATTTCATGAATATCGGCTTCACAAAATAACTTAGTTATTTAACCTAAAGCGCTACGTGCTTCTTCCAGCGGCTAGTCCGACGACTTGACCCATTTACTCGAGACATCAAACATGTCACAAACTGGGGGATACTCACTGGGTTATTGGTCTGGCGGTTTATAGCGTGCGGCGTGCAACGCGCCCATTACGAGAAAGTGTAAGGAAAGACGGACGGTAAAAAACAATTGGAGTAGTGGGTGAAAGTGTGATCAGTTCTCCCTCATAATGGAAACGTGGTGATCACCACTCTTTACATAACCCCACTTCTCCACTGCTTGATCACCTCCACTTCCTACGAGATCAGGGCATGCGCTCAATGACTTGTATAAATAGGATTTCAACCTATTTAAACGGAACACAAGTGTTATCAACACAGTATCCAGAAAACACCAATAACTGATAGCTTACATTTTGCAAGCCAGTTCAACATTCTGATACAAGGCATATACATCCACACCTTCATAATTCAACATTCTGATCTCAAACACCTTCTTCGCTTCCCTCCTTAAGATCAACCCCTTCTCCTTCACCTTGTGACCGAATTGAATATGGAACGGCCATTTCTTGGTTTAGGCCAGAGTCTTACAGATTGATCTCTCGAATTTAAAAGTACTCCCGTGCAGTGCATTTTTTTAGGGTTTGAATTCGTTTCTCATCAATCCAAATTTACCAAAACCAGCAGAATTAGTTTTTTCCCTCAAATAAAAACTCATAGGTATATCTGTGGGAGACATATTTATCTATTCAATAGACTTTTCTGTGTGAGACAGATTGGTTTATCAAGTCTTCAACTTTGGGTTGTAGCAACTCTTAGTTGTGAGTGAGATCAGCTAAGGGAATCAAGTTCGCAGAATCCGGTGTGGTTCTAGAGGCGTAAGGAACGCGACTGTACCTTGATCAGTGTGAGATTGGTTAGGGCTCAAATACATTCCAGTCTGAAGTTAACTTGGAATAGGCTAGTGTCTGTAGCGGCTTAATACATTGTGGTGTTCAAATCTGGACTAGGTCCCGGGGTTTTCTGCATTTGCGGTTTCCTCGTCAACAAAACTTTTTGTGTCTTTGTTATTTCTGTTCCGCATTATATTTTCTATATAATTGAAATATCACAGGTTGTGCGTAAATTCAATCAATTGTGAATCCAACCTTTGGTTGTTGATCGAATTTATTGACACTTGGATATTGGTTTTTGATACCGTTCAAGTTATTTCTTATATTCAATCGGGCTCACAAATTCCTATTTGTTTGATTGCGGACTGAGTTGAGAAATTGAGATATAACTCTTTGATATACTTTTCTTAAGATTGAGTCTGACTGTCTAGTTGATTCTCTTGAAAGTATATTGGAGTTAGTCCATATAGTTTTCTAAGTGAAATATTGGGTGTGTTCGATAGACCCCCGCTTTTTCAATTGGTATCATAGCAGGCGAATACATTTAAGACCTTATAAGTATGTGTTTGTAGCGATCTGTCTCTATTGACAATAGTGTTATCTCTGAAAACGCAACACCAGTTCAGAAACACTCTGATTTGGTTCAAATCCTTGGAACTCTTGAGAAATCTCTCACATCTTCTCCATGGACTGAAACTATGTTCGACTGGGAAAAACGCCTAGATGAACAGTTGGATGATCTTTCAGATGAAAGTGATTCAGAAGAGGGACAAGATGTCGATGAGGAAGTCTCACAATATCAAGCTTTTCGACTATCTAATAAAGAAAAAGAAGTCAACATCCTACTTG
Source organism: Papaver somniferum (assembly GCF_003573695.1). Taxonomy (NCBI): domain Eukaryota; kingdom Viridiplantae; phylum Streptophyta; class Magnoliopsida; order Ranunculales; family Papaveraceae; genus Papaver; species Papaver somniferum. The sequence continues at coordinate 13,919,439 of NC_039362.1, read as the reverse complement.
ACTGAATATCTGAAACCTCTCTGTCTAGAAAACAGGAAATTGAGAAAACTCTTACAATCTCTTCTTAAAGATCGTGAAGAAGATGTGCGTTCAAAGAATTCTGAATGTGATAATCTTTGTAGAAATCTCTTTGTGTTGAAAGAAAGACTTGCAGAAACTGAAGCAAGATATGACTCTCAACAAAAATGTTTTAACGACAGAGAAATCAGCTTTCTCGCAAGAGAAAAACAATTGGAAGCTGATCTAGCTGCTGCTCTTGATAAGGTCAATTCACTGGAACAAAATCTGAAAAGATTCAATGCTAGTTCTACAAAATTATCCACTATGCTGGGAGCATGTAAAGAACATCGTGATACACGTGGTCTGGGCTATAAAGGAATAAACGCTCCAAGTGCTGGTAAGATCAATTTTATATGTGCTAATGACAATTTCCCATGTGAAAATTTCACTGATATCAAAAGTGAAAGACTACCTTCAGCAGCTAATTTTCCTAAGGGCAAAGATTGTCAACCTTCAAAAATAGCTCATATGAGAACAGTCAAAAACATTCCTTTTAACCTTTATTATCGTGGAAACAAAGGACATCTTGAAAGGAGATGTTGTTTTCGACTGCGAAATGAAAAACTTCATAACATTCTTGTATGGATGTCTAAAGAAGTAATCAAACCTGCTTCTCATTATGCTGGTATTAAAGGTCTAGTCTACAATCAAGAAAAGTGTTGTAATTGGACAATTCTTGGTTGTAAATATGACACAAAATCTGTTCATAATTGTAATGGAAAGAATGTCATAGGGATGTCTCACTCTTTAAATTGCTATGTGAAGAGAAAAAGTCATCGAAGGAAGAAGAAAAGTTCAAACTCCTTGCCACTCACTGAAGAAATTCTTGAAACAAAAGTGTTTGTTCCTAAATACATTCACATTAATAATCGTGTCTCGGAGCTCAAGACCAGTATAAATAGACTGAAACGCAGTATTAAGAAGGCAAGAAAAACTGCTGCATCAGGTAATACTTGTTCTTCTCCTATTAATTCTTTTGAAAAGTATGATGATGCTTCTGATGATAGTCAAGAAATAAAAAGGGAAAATGTCAATACGTTTGATGAGCTATTTACAAATGAGCATCCTCTTTGAGATCGTGTGAGGATGCTCATAATTCTCAAGAAGTGTTTCTTCTTGGAAAAGTGGTCTCTTTTGTACTTTTTTTGTTCAAAAATAATTTGATCATCTTACTGTTGAGCCTTGCTCCGGTTAAGTATTACATTTGTAGTATAGTTGATCAGTAACTCTTGAGGAAGTTCTCTTTGTTGCTCTCTTTGAAAACCCTCGCCGTTCTTCCTTATGACAGTTGATATTTTGTCTATCAATAATTATTTTATGTTCTTTTTGAGCTAAGATTTTCTGTCAATGTGTTTAAAATTTGGCTTTGATCTTTATCAAAACTACTTCTAAATGAGGCTTCATGGTTCACTTGGTCTTGAACTTGGTTCATAACCATGAGCATAAGTACACCTGTCCCATTACCGAACATAACTGATTAACCAGGGTTTCCCTATGAAAGTCTCAACATATATATATCATGAACCCTTCCTCTGATATATACTCGTTCGGTAACGTCAAAATTCTCGTATGGGATCATGGTGTGCACAATGGATGGATGCAAAAAGGAAGACGAAGCTGAAAAGGGCAAGGCCATTGAGTTTCACGAGGACCCTGTTTTCATAACATGCTATCATGTTGTTGATCATGAAAACAAACTTCCAGTTCATATGTCATCTCAATTGGTAGGAAATCTTCTTCGATATTTTGATGTCGTACGTGAACAACTTGGAATTGCAACAAAGAATCTTGAATTTCTGAAAAACGAACTGAAGAAAGCAACTGATGAACTTGTTTGTGTTCGATCTCTGGTTGCTGGTCATGTCTGATGACTTTCGGTTGCGTTCTTCCTATGAGTTATATTTCTTTTTGTCTAGTAAACTTCTTATGAGAATTTATTCTTGTGTTTTAAGAAGGATAGCTAGGGTTTGGAATAGAAATTATTGTGAGTACACATAACTATTGCAACGATTTTCATCTTACAATGTTTTCAGATTTATTTATTTAAATTCTAAAGTTTATTTGGAAGATGATTTTGCAACATTAATCTTTATGGTTTTGTATATTGCAACTTGTTATGGGATATGTGTGTTTGCGTCCGTGAACTGTGATTGTCCCATATTCGCTCAAAAATTAAGTCTATCATATGTCTTTATTGATAAAAGATAAAATGAACTTTTGACAGCAAAATTTAAGCCTATTATGTCATTATGCAAATATTGATGAAGATAGGATGAACTTTTGTCTGCAAAGATTAAGTCTATTATAGGTCTTTATGCAAATATTGATGAAAAATAGAATGAATCTTTGAATATTCCGCAGTACTGGTCTTTCCCTTATCCACATCTTTGTGTAAATACTGTGCGGCTCCGTAAGTTCTCTTATGTGAGCATTTCCGATTAAATTAATCATGGGTTCTCTTGTGGTTACTTTAACTGAGTTTTATGGATACAAATTCATGTTTCATGAGATTTGTTAATGTCCAAAGTAATCCTTCTTTTCTTGCAAAAGTAAGGTCGCTCTTGTTGTTCTTTTGGGAATGACATTTTATGGGGGAGAGTTTTTATGTGAACTTGTGCTTAATTTCCAAATCTTTGTGGGGAGTGCGGCTGTGGAATATTATAGGGGTTTTCTTGTATCTCTATTAACTCCTTTATGAATGCATTTAATTTCGACTATATGATTGCATCTAAACAAAGTTGATATGTTTTTTTTGGTCATGAAGTATCTCCATGAGAATTTCATTAGGATCACACTAGTTTCCGTACCTTTGCGAATTTATATTGACAAAAAGTGGGAGAATTAATGTGTATTTCACACTATAAATACATATGGTTTACGGATCATTATGTAAGAGGGAGTGGTTTTCATGTGAGATGAAGTATATTGACTGGGTGGGGGGGTGATACATATCACCATAGTATTGTTTTCAAAGTTATGATACGATTGGACTTTGATGCTGTGTGATAATATTATGACACTGCATAACAATGATTGGGAGCTATTGTTTTCTCATTGTCATAGTTACGGATCTTCAACAACTATGATACTGAGTTGAACACGTTCAGGATCACTGGAGTACTTGGAAGTGACAAAGATTTCGAGTAATGTTGAAGAACCAAGGAAGTCAAGCATTTGGATGAAAAGCTACAAAGTTTATTTATTTTGTAATCCATATGTATTGATAGTTTTGTCACTAAAATTGACAAAGGGGGAGATTGTTAGAGCACTGCTCGGTCAAACTCGCAAGCGTTGCTATCTCAAGCTTGTTTGTCAAGTTTATTTGTCAAAACGATAAGTCTTGATTTCTAGTATACTTATAGCTAAATCTCGGATTAGGATAGAAAGTGTAGTTGAGCATTTGACTTCACGGCGTTCATCGATTGAAAACGAAGAACTACTATGGGGCTTGTGGAACTTCATCAACAAAAGGTATGCGGAGACTTGAAATCATCTATCACTCAAAAGTCTATCTACTCTATCTCCTATTTGAGACAAAAGTTGTATAGCTATATAGACTTCGATTATACACATTTGATATTTCGAGCTAAGTTTGACTCACTTACATATTTCTCGAAATATGTGTTGGTAAGCTTTCGCTTTAACCAAGTTCATCTTATATTCTTGGCGAAAGTCAAAAGATGACCTCATGAAAATCGCCTTGTAACATCTTACATGATTTGTGTGAGACAGTCATTTGATGTAGACTCGGAATGTTTCGTATTGATCATTCGATCACTTGAAAATTTCTTTAAAGCCAATAGTTTGTGTGAGACAGCTATTGTCGTCTTCTAAGAATGTTTTAATGATTGAAATGGGAGTTTAGAACGACTAACCATGATTGGATATAAACACAGTACGCCTACTTGCATATGTGTAGAAATAGTAATGGGAACATGTTGAAGGCGACGACTGATGAGTGCTAAATAGTGCATATTTATATATATTTTTGTTGGCATTTAACTCATCTTTTGTGCATTAATTCTACATTTTATCCCATATTCTGTATTTTCATTGTTTTCAAGAATAAATATTTTTCTTACTTAATTTTGCATTTTTAGGTAACAAATAAAATCTGGATGAAGTGCGGAGCAAAAAGAGCAGAAAAGTAGTGAAAAGCCGGGAGGAATTACGCAAGGAAGCCGCGAAGAATGTTGCACACAAGACCAAAAAGCTAGGAATGGGCTCAAGAAGGAAGAATTGTTCTTAAAGAAGATATGGGCTTGGCATACCCAAGGCCCAAAACCCTTACCCAAATCCATTTCCTTTATCCATACCCATTTCCATGAGAGCCGTCAGATTGGATCCATCTTGTCATCCAACGGTCACCTCATCATTGTGCATCAAAATCCGAAGTTCATATCAAACACCATAGTACCTAAATTCCAAGCCTTCAGATTAGATTGCAGTTGAATCCAACGGTCGCTCCTATGCATGTGCATCAAATCCCGATGATTCCGCCCAACACTACAGCACCTAACCTAATCTAGCACCGTTGAATTCGTTGTGTTCCACATCCAACGGTCGCTACAAACTGCTTCTCTCTTAGCCGTCCGATCTACCTACCATCTCCATATCCAGCGGCTCAGCTCGCCAAACATCGAACCATATGCTCCCGCTTCACACCCTAGCACCGAATCCTATTATCCACCCAAACAACCCATCGCCCCAAAACTTCATCTCCTTCACCCGACAGTTGCAGAGCTCTGCAACTCCACCACCTCCCCTCTCTGCCGCTGTCACTTCTGTCACCACCACCAGTTCCATCACTGCCACTACTATCTCTTCACCGACAACACCCCCATATCCCTAGCCTAGTTATTTTCTTCATCTCACAACCTCTGAAACCCTAGGTTTTGGGGTGAGTAAAATAACTCGAAATTAGGGGACAATAGGAGCAGAGGAAGAGCATCAAGGACTAGAGGAGGCATGGGTCGAGCAGATTTTGGGAGTTTGTAAGTTAAATTTTGTGTAATTTAAAAAAACCCTAATTTTCTGATTTGGGGATTTACAATTAGGGTTAGTGTTCTGGTATAAATTGTACACTGTGTAACATTGTGAAGCATAGGGGGAGAGACCCAAGTTAATTAGAGTGAAAAATTATCAATTCATTTGCAATTGGTTTTTGTCCTGTCACTGTTGATTTTTCCATGTACACCAACCCTGCTAGTATCATGTTAGGTCTTCTATTCATGAACTAAACATCCTAGCTAGGGTTTAGATGAAACCCTTAGCCTTAATGCTAGGATGTGTGCTTATTGCTACTGATTTATGCTAAGATCACTGTGTAGGATATATTTTTGTTGATGAACAACATATTGCTTTCACCTAGAATGTCAAGCATCCTAGGTAGTTAGAATCCTTCTATGTATGTTCACTTACTCTCAAATGCTTGTTATTGTGTTTTGATTAGTTGTTCTTTAAGCAGACAACTAATGCTTGCCTTGATTTAGTGATTGGAGTTAAATTATCCACTTAAAGAAGCTGGAAAAAAAAAGTGCAATAGCTAACATGCTAGTATGGGTTGAGTGGTGAATTCTCAAGCCCTAGTTACCCTCTATCAAACATCCAATCACTTCTTTGCTTTCAAAAAACTTCAACTGTTATTTGCTAAAATCACCCAACTGTTATCTGCTCTTGCTTCACTGTCCATTATTCATCTTGCCTCACTGTCAGTTGCTGTTGCTTCAACTGTCAGTGTTGAACTTGCTTCAACTGTCACTTTTGTTGTTCTTGTTTAAAGTCTCATGATTAGTAATCTGCCCTGGTTAGTGTAATCAATTAGAAATTGGTTACAATAAGAAAAATAGCACTTGCACCCCCTTGTCCCTGTGGAACTGACCTGTGCTTGCCCTGTGTTGCTTGCCGACACTGTGCACTTGCAGTTAGAATTTTTAGGATCATTTCTAGTCCTACCAAGTTTTTGGCGCCGCTGCCGGGGACTCGGTTGCGGCGCAATTGCTCTTTCTTTCTTTTAGGTTGTTACTGAACTCTGCTTGCTGTAACTCCTATGCTTGCTTGCTGATTTTGCTTGCTGTAACTCCTGTTGAGTTGTTGCTAAGTCTGCCACTGAACTGCTGCTGCTGCCTGAAATCTGCTGTGGTGCTGTGGTGCTGTTGAAAATCTGCTGCTGTTGCTAAGCCTGCTACTGCTGGGCTCTGCCTTCTACTGGTGGGCTTGTGCTTCTCTGACTTGGGCTTCACCAACTTCAACTGAACTGGGCTTGGCAAGTGTTACTGGGCTAGTTCAACTGAGCTGGGCTCTGTTGCTGCCGGGCTTGTGCCACCATTACTGCTGGGCTTCTGAACCCACAACTGTTGCTGGGCTTGGACGAGTTGCTACTTAGGACGACCCAAAGCCCAACTGGGCTTTTGCAACTAAAACTGAACAGCTGGGCTGTGCTATTCAGGTAAGCCTAACCCATGAGCTAACCCAACTGGGCCTCATTAAATTCATTTGGGCTTGTATTTAAGTATTTATATTTGGGCTTGTAATAATTTTTATTTTAGTTTTCTTTTTATTTGGGCCTGTAATAATTTTTAATTTTCTTTTTTTCTTTTTCTTTTCTTTTATGGGCTTGTAATTATTGTTTGTTATTATTTTTTTTATTTTTTTTTTCTTTTCTTTTATGGGCTTGTATTTTAATTTGGACTTTAAGTTTATATCCCATCCATTAGGCTCCTAACTTTACAAACCAAAAAATTTGGGCTCTACATTTTATAAACCAAAACCCATTGTGAAACCAAAACCCACTCAAAACCAAATCATCAAAAAAAAAAAAGAAAAAACCCATTTTAAACCAAAATATTGGGCCTTTTGTGGTTCAAAAATTGTTTTCGACTGCTCTGACCAACATGTTAGTTGAGGTACCTGCGAGGACATGATTGTGACCTACAGAGACCAAACAAACAGACTCGTTAGAATTAACCCGGACGATCCAATCGAAATCCTTAGTTCTGAGGTAGACAGTCCAGATCAATCAGAAACAATGGGAGAACCCCGTACACTCAAGGATTATATGTACCCAACGAGAACTAGTCAACCATCTTGTATTGTGCTACCCGAAGCCAATGGCCATTATGAGCTGAAATCGAGCACAATACAAATGCTTCCAGTTTTTAAAGGTGTTGAAAATGAAAACCCGTACCACCACGTGAGAGAATTTGAGGAGATTTGTGGAACTCTGCGTTTCACTCAAATGTCCGACGAAATCCTAAAGTTGAGGCTCTTTCCTTTCTCCCTTAAAGATAAGGCTAAGGCCTGGCTGTATGCTTTACAGCCTCAATCCATCATGTCTTGGGATGATCTCATCAAGGAGTTTTTCAAAAAGTTTTTCCCAAATCACAAGACTGCGACAATTCGTCAAAGTCTGAATAGCTTTGTGCAATTAGAGGGTGAGACCCTAGCTAGATACTTGGAGAGATTCAATGAATTATTGCTCCAATGTCCCCATCATGGTTTTGAAAAATGGAGACTTGTGCAAATTTTATATGAAGGTCTAGATGTGTCCACCCGAACAACGGTTGAGTCAATGTGCAATGGTCTTTTTGAAAACAAGACTGCTGATGCGTCTTGGGACTTCCTGATTGAAGTAGCTGAGAAGACGCAACAGTGGGAATCCATTCGTGAACCTAGAAAGACTACACCTGTAGCTAGAGTCCATAGGATTGAGTCTGATTTTGAAGGAAGTGCAAAGATGGCTGCGCTAGCAAGAAGAATAGAAGCGTTAGAACTACAGAAAAACGTAAACCCTTCTCCCACTACCTTTTGTGAACATGTCGAAATGGCTATCTGTGCTCTATGTAATGGATCTGACCACCAAGTCAATGATTGTCTGGAAATGCATGCATTCCAGGAATCTAAGCTTGAGCAAGCACACGCTATGTTTCAAAAACAAGAGCACAACCCATATTCACAGACCTACAATCCAGGATGGAGAAACCACCCCAACTTTTCATGGTCCAAAGGCCCTGCCCAAGGAGGACCATCTCAACCAAATCAAAGCTATCAAAACAACCAAGGCTATCAATACCCGAGAAATCCTCAACAGCAGTCGTACCCTCAATACACTGCTGATAAGAAATTGTCCAGCATTGAAGAAAGTATCAATCAGTTGACCCAACATCTGATGAAAAACGAGAAAGCAACTGATCAGCGAGTCACCGCTCTAGAACTACAGATGGGTCAAATTTGCGATGCATTGAATACAAGAGAAAAGGGTAAACTTCCTAGCCAACCCCAACAAGATCCAAAGAGGATATTTCAAGCGGGCACATCATCATCATCTTGCGAAAGAACCTCACCCGATCAAGTCCATTCCATCACCACTCTCCGAAGTGGTAAAATTGTTGAGAACAATGTAGGCATACCACAAACAAGTGAATCCGAGCCAAACTTAGCATTGCCTACACCACCTAAGGAAACCTCCAGTCCAGAAAAAGAATCCGAGCACATTAGTGAAGCCGACAAACCTACTGCTAGGAATGTCCCTCTACCTCCTAATGTTCCTTGCTCCTTTTCCTCAGAGGTTAGTTCGCCAACAGATAAGCACCCACTACAATGAGATGTTAGAACTGTTCAAAAGAGTCAACATCAACATTCCTTTTCTTGAGGCAATTAAGCAAATCCCTGCATATGCCAAATTCCTCAAAGATTTGTGCACTCAAAAGCGCAAGATTAATGTGCACAAACGTGCTTTCTTAGCTGAACAAGTGAGTTCCATATTCTAACAAAACTCCACCCAAGTTTAAGGACCCAGGTTGTCCAACAATCTCTTGCACTATCGGAGAACACACGGTCAATAGAGCTTTATTAGATCTAGGTGCAAGTGTGAACCTCCTACCATATTCTGTTTATGTGCAGTTAGGTCTGGAGAGTTGAAGCCTACACCTATAACTCTCCAATTAGCAGATCGATCGTCAAAGTTCCTCGTGGAGTGGTAGAAGAAACGTTTTGATTAAGGTTGAAAAATTCTATTTTCCTGTAGACTTCATTGTCTTAGACACTCAACCTGTCCAAAACCCAAATTGTCACATTCCTGTCATTTTAGGACGTCCATTCTGGCGACGTCCAATGCGATCATCAACTGTCGGAATGGAGTGTTGAAACTCTCTTTTGGAAACATGACTGTAGAATTGAATGCGTTTAATGTTAGTCAACAACCTGTGAATCTTGATGATGAGGAGGGTACATGAAGTCAATATGATTGAGAGTTTGATACAAGATTCATTGACTAGCATTATGTCAAAAGATCCCCTGCAAGCATGTTTGGAAGGTGTTAACTTGGAGTTGTATGATGATGAATACACTAGTGAAGTCCAATCTTTGCTCGAATCTGTACCTCAAATGGACATCACTAAGTGGCAGAATACAGTGGAACAACCCCCACTTTCTGAGGAGTTTGTTATATCTTCGGATGAGTCGCCTAAGGCCAACCAGGAATTGAAACCATTACCTGATACTTTGAAGTATGCATTTCTAGGTCCTTCTGATACTTTACCTGTTATCATTTCTTCACAATTAAACATAGAACAGGAAAACAAGCTTTTAGGAGTACTTGAGGAGCAGAAAGAAGCCTTAGGATGGACCATCTCAGATCTCAAAGGGATAAGCCCCACCATTTGCATGCACCACATTAATCTTGAAGAGAATGCCAAACCATCTAGGGAAATGCAAAGGAGACTTAACCCTAACATGAGAGAAGTCGTTAAGAGTGAGATCTTGAAGCTACTTGATGCGGGTATCATATATCCGATTTCAGATAGTAAATGGGTTAGTCCCATTCAAGTTGTGCCTAAAAAGTCAGGCATTACTGTAGTTCGGAACGAAAAGAATGAGTTAGTCCCTTCACGTACAACCACAGGATGGCGAGTATGTGTCGACTACAGGAAGTTGAACACAGAGTAACAAGAGAAGGATCACTTCCCCTCCCTTCATAGACCAAATGCTAGAACGTGTGTCTGGACACAGTCACTACTGTTTTCTAGATGGCTTTTCCGGTTATAACCAAATCCATATTGCACCAAGATCAGAAGAAAAAAACTACATTCACGTGTCCATTTGGGACATTTGCTTTTAGACGTATGCCCTTCGGGCTGTGTAATGCACCCGCTACTTTTCAGCGGTGCATGATGAGCATTTTTTCAGACATGATAGATAGTTTTCTCGAGATCTTTATGGATGATTTCTCTGTGTTTGGTTCCTCTTTTGACGAATGTTTGGACCATCTAGTCCTTGTGCTATCAAGATGTAAGCAAAAGAATCTGATTTTAAACTGGGAAAAATGCCACTTCATGGTGAACTCCGGCATAGTTCTAGGACACATCGTATCGGAAAAAGGAATTGAAGTAGATAAAGCTAAAGTCGACCTCATTCAGCAATTACCTCAACCCCACTCTGTGAAGGGGATTCGATCATTTTTAGGTCACGCTGGGTTCTACCGGCGATTCATCAAAAACTTTAGCCAAATCTCAAGACCTTTGTGTAACCTACTTGCCAAAGATGTTGTCTTTAACTTCGATGCTGCTTGTGTGAAGGCATGGGAAGAACTCAAGACTCTCCTCACCACCGCTCCTATAGTCCGACCACCAGATTGGAAACTGCCGTTCGAGCTCATGTGTGATGCCTCTGATTATGCCGTTGGCGCTGTTCTAGGGCAACGTGTTGATAGACTACCATATGTGATATACTATGCTAGTAAAACTCTTAATGATGCTCAACTCAACTATTCGACTACCGAGAAGGAGTTACTTGCCGTGGTATTTGCATTAGACAAGTTTAGATCTTATTTGATAGGATCTAAGATCATCATATACACTGACCATGCGGCTTTGAAGTATCTTCTTTCTAAGAAGGATGCTAAAGCTCGCCTTATTCGATGGATACTCTTATTACAGGAATTCGACATCGAAATCCGTGATAAGAAGGGGTGTGAGAATGTGGTTGCTGATCACTTGTCCCGATTAACTAGTGAGTCTGTTGATGAATCTGAGCTGATTAGAGAATCATTTCCTGATGAACAATTGATGTCTGTATCAGACCTCCCCTGGTTTGCCACATGTTAACAACCTCGCAGGTAGAATGCCCTCACATTGGTCGAGACAAGACCGCTATAAGTTCTTGGCTGAAGTTAAACACTTCCTTGGGATGACCCATATTGTTTAAGTATTGCCCGGACCAAATCATTAGGAGATGTGTCCCCAACACTGAACAGAAAGATGTGATATCTTTCTGTCATGACCAAGCATGTGGAGGCATTTCAGTGCCAAGAAAACCGCTGCAAAGATCTTGCAGTGTGGATTCTATTGGCCATCATTGTTCAAGGATTGCCATGATATTGTGTTGTGTGAACGCTTTTCCTTTTTCTTTGTAAAAGCTAGGAAGCATTTCGAGGAGAAACATGATGCCATTGAACCCCATTTTGATTGTGGAGATTTTTGATGTTGGGGGATCGACTTCATGGGTCCATTCCCTATTTCTGACGGTAGAGTGTACATCTAGTCGCAGTTGATTACGTTTCTAAGTGGGTAGAAGCCCATAGCAACCAGAACAAATGACACCACGGTGGTACTTTCATTTCTAAAGGAAAAATATTGCACGTTTTGGTACCCCTAGAGCTATCATCAGTGACGGCGGTTCACATTTTCGTAACAAGTACTTGGTCTTTAGTACGCAAGTATGGCATAACTCACAAGGTTGCACTCCGTACCACCTCAGACGATGTGGACAAGTAGAAGTTTCTAATAGGGAAATTAAGCACATTCTCGAGGAAGACGGTAATCCGTCTAGGAAGGATTGGTCATTAGATTGAATGATGCTTTGTGGGCCTATAGAACAGCTTATAAGACACCAATTGGCATGTTCCCCTATCGTCTAGTGTATGGAAAGCGTGCCATCTACCTGTGGAATGTAGAACATCGTGCCTACTGGGCAATCAAAGAGCTGAAATCTCCTGGACGAAGCCGGAATTCAAAGGAAACTTCAACTCAACGAGTTGGAAGAATTGAGGAATGAGGCTTATGATAGTGCCAAGTTATAAGCAGAAGATGAAGATGTTTCATGACAAGCGTATTCTACGCAAATCCTTCACTCCTGGTCAGAAAGTGCTATATGACTCCCGTTACATCTTTTTCCAGGAAAACTGCGTTCCAGATGGAAGGGTCCGTACCTAGTACGCACAGTTTTTCCTCATGGAGCTGTAGATGGAGGATGTCTCCAACAAGAACGTTTTCAAAGTCAACGGGCAGAGATTAAAGCCATTCCTTGAGCCATTCCCACCCGACATTGAAACAACCAACCTGGAGGACCCGGTCTATGTGGACTAAACTGGTCCACTCTTTCCCTAAATAACCAAAAAGTTTTCCAAATTTTCCCTAAAAACCAAAATTTTCTTTTTCCCAAACCAAATGTCCATTCCCAAAAACCAAAATTTTCTTGTAGATAATGTGTTAGTTAAATTCCTTTTGTGTATATTTTGTGCTCATCCATTGTGACTCCTAATATGATGGATTTTTGCCTTGAATAACGGAGTTTTAATCGAGCTTTCGCCGTACAATCGGGTATTCTCTCTCCTTTTACTCTACTCAGCATGTTCCTCTTCATATATTGTTTATAATTCTTTCCATTTTGAAACATTGAGGACAATGTTTAGTTTAGGTTTGGGGGTATAGAATGGATACCATGATAATATGCTATAATTGAAAACGAACTCCTTCTTTTTGAAAAAATTAAAAATTCCAAAAAAATTAAAAAATATGAAAAATCATAAAAATGGAGCTCATTTACCTTGAAATGTTGACTCTTGTGCAAATATGTATTTTATTAGGAGTCTTAGTCTAGATATTTAGGCACCCTGATTCTAGCACAATTCACATAGTGATAAGAAATTTGCACGCGCACGATCTACCAATACATGTATGGCCTCGATCTTCAAGGTGTTGGATAGGAAGTTACGATTGCCAATCACTTTAGAATACTGAACGAAACTTGACTAGCTTGTTCTTTGGTTGGTTGGGATAGATGGAGGTTACATTAAGAAAACAACCATCGAATTTAACTGGGTGCATCAAAAAGGGCTACCTCTTGCAAAGTGTCATGTAATTTTTGTTTCTTTTGTTATGTATCAAAAGTGCTACCATATGTAAAAATTCAAAAAAAAAAAAAAAAAAAAAAAAAAAAAAAAAAAAAAAAAAAAAAAAAAAAATAATATCAGAAAAATACAAAACAAAAACAAATCAAGTATTTATCAATTCCATCCTCTCTTGTTCCAAAAATAAAAGAGAGTAGTCAATGTAAATAAGAGTCATGTAAAGAGTCATTTTATTGTTTCTTTGTAATAAGCAAGGAGGGTGTATGCCATTGATGTACAACGCGAGCAATTGTGAAACACCTCCTACTCATTCACAATTCTCGTAAAGTCCGGACAGCTAGCTAGATTTCGACCTCGGTTCTTAGCCTGAGAAACTATCTCTTGGTGATTAGTAGTCATAACATCCGATCTTTCTTTACACATGTGTAGATACACTTTACACTCTTATCACATGTCTTTATTTGTTATCAGTGCTAGGATTGTGCCTTGATAGCTAGATTGACATCTCCATTTTGCTGTGAGCTTCTACTGTCTTGCACATGTCACATTTGATGGAATCTGAGCTTATATTTTGACCTAGAACTTTGTAGGTACGTTCTAAGCAAACCTTCACGAGACTTCAACTCGTCCACTAGGGACACTTAGTGGTTTAAAAGGCTTAGTGCATACGCTAAATGCATTCGAAAGACCAGCGACAGTGGTATAGTTAGGATTTCCTTAGTTTTGTTTTACTTGAGGACAAGTAAAATTCAGGTTTGGGGGTATTTGATGAGTGCTAAATAGTGCATATTTATATATATTTTTGTTGGCATTTAACTCATCTTTTGTGCATTAATTCTACATTTTATCCCATATTCTGTATTTTCATTGTTTTCAAGAATAAATATTTTTCTTACTTAATTTTGCATTTTTAGGTAACAAATAAAATCTGGATGAAGTGCGGAGCAAAAAGAGCAGAAAAGTAGTGAAAAGCCGGGAGGAATTACGCAAGGAAGCCGCGAAGAATGTTGCGCACAAGACCAAAAAGCTAGGAATGGGCTCAAGAAGGAAGAATTGTTCTTAAAGAAGATATGGGCTTGGCATACCCAAGGCCCAAAACCCTTACCCAAATCCATTTCCTTTATCCATACCCATTTCCATGAGAGCCGTCAGATTGGATCCATCTTGTCATCCAACGGTCACCTCATCATTGTGCATCAAAATCCGAAGTTCATATCAAACACCATAGTACCTAAATTCCAAGCCTTCAGATTAGATTGCAGTTGAATCCAACGGTCGCTCCTATGCCTGTGCATCAAATCCCGATGATTCCGCCCAACACTACAGCACCTAACCTAATCTAGCACCGTTGACTTCGTTGTGTTCCACATCCAACGGTCGCTACAAACTGCTTCTCTCTTAGCCGTCCGATCTACCTACCATCTCCATATCCAGCGGCTCAGCTCGCCAAACATCGAACCAGATGCTCCCGCTTCACACCCTAGCACCGAATCCTATTATCCACCCAAACAACCCATCGCCCCAAAACTTCATCTCCTTCACCCGACAGTTGCAGAGCTCTGCAACTCCACCACCTCCCCTCTCTGCCGCTGTCACTTCCGTCACCACCACCAGTTCCATCACTGCCACTACTATCTCTTCACCGACAACACCCCCATATCCCTAGCCTAGTTATTTTCTTCATCTCACAACCTCTGAAACCCTAGGTTTTGGGGTGAGTAAAATAACTCGAAATTAGGGGACAATAGGAGCAGAGGAAGAGCATCAAGGACTAGAGGAGGCATGGGTCGAGCAGATTTTGGGAGTTTGTAAGTTAAATTTTGTGTAATTTAAAAAAACCCTAATTTTCTGATTTGGGGATTTACAATTAGGGTTAGTGTTCTGGTATAAATTGTACACTGTGTAACATTGTGAAGCATAGGGGGAGAGACCCAAGTTAATTAGAGTGAAAAATTATCAATTCATTTGCAATTGGTTTTTGTCCTGTCACTGTTGATTTTTCCATGTACACCAACCCTGCTAGTATCATGTTAGGTCTTCTATTCATGAACTAAACATCCTAGCTAGGGTTTAGATGAAACCCTTAGCCTTAATGCTAGGATGTGTGCTTATTGCTACTGATTTATGCTAAGATCACTGTGTAGGATATATTTTTGTTGATGAACAACATATTGCTTTCACCTAGAATGTCAAGCATCCTAGGTAGTTAGAATCCTTCTATGTATGTTCACTTACTCTCAAATGCTTGTTATTGTGTTTTGATTAGTTGTTCTTTAAGCAGACAACTAATGCTTGCCTTGATTTAGTGATTGGAGTTAAATTATCCACTTCAAGAAGCTGAAAAAAAAAGTGCAATAGCTAACATGCTAGTATGGGTTGAGTGGTGAATTCTCAAGCCCTAGTTACCCTCTATCAAACATCCAATCACTTCTTTGCTTTCAAAAAACTTCAACTGTTATTTGCTAAAATCACCCAACTGTTATCTGCTCTTGCTTCACTGTCCATTATTCATCTTGCCTCACTGTCAGTTGCTGTTGCTTCAACTGTCAGTGTTGAACTTGCTTCAACTGTCACTTTTGTTGTTCTTGTTTAAAGTCTCATGATTAGTAATCTGCCCTGGTTAGTGTAATCAGTTAGAAATTGGTTACAATAAGAAAAATAGCACTTGCACCCCCTTGTCCCTGTGGAACTGACCTGTGCTTGCCCTGTGTTGCTTGCCGACACTGTGCACTTGCAGTTAGAATTTTTAGGATCATTTCTAGTCCTACCAACGACAACACCTTTAGGGATAACTACATAAATCCTAGCAGAAGCATGGGGAATTTTACTGGCATTACGAACATAAGTACACAAAAAATGGGACAACGTTTGGTTAGAGGTTGACTCACAAGCACTATTATCTCTAGTGCAATCCCAACAGCCAAACCCATGGTACCTGACAACTATGCTGATCGAAATCAAAGCTTTCATGCAGAACATTTCAAACACCAAACTATCGCACACATTCAAGGAGGAAAACCAAGCGGCAAACGAAATTGACAACCACGCAGTGATGAAACAATTACAACTACCAACATCGGCAACGTCTAAAAGCTGGGAAACAAGTTGTCCAACTTTCCTCCAAAATATTGTACATAATGATAGACTGTGAATGTCCTACCCTAGGATTGTAACTACCTTCTTTTAAATAAAGTGGTTAACCTTTTAAAAAAAAAAATGTGCAGTCCAAGATCTGCAATCTAGTATGCATACCCGTATATGTACTGGTTGGTCAGGTGAAGTCCGGGAGCTATAGTATGTATACCCGTATGCGTACTAGCGAAGTCAATTGAAGTCCGAGAACTTTAATATGCGTACCCGTACGCGCACTATATTCAACTGAGTTCGGATGTGAACGACAGTATGCGTACCCGTATGCATACTAGCGAACACAGTCCAAGTCCGGCTACTTAGATATGCGTACCCGTTTGCATACTTGAGTAGGTTATGTTCTAAAAACGGTTTGTTCATGAACTAATATAGAATACAAAACAAAGTTTGGATAAGTTAGGCTAGATAAAGTGCGGCCGAGATTTGTCTAGGGGGATAAATCTACGGCCGTGGTTTTTTCAACTAACCATTATAAATACTTTATTAACTAGTGTCCTATTAATTGCTCATGATGAATGATTAATTAATTTTTCATGATAAATGTTCATTTAATAAATCTAATAAATACATATTTTATGAATAAATAAGTTTATTAAAAACTGTATATATATATTGGTGGGTAAAGAATTTGGTACTGGCAAGTTTCGAACTCAGGTAACTGGTATCATTACCGAATGACTTTACCACTGTACTACAGTGACCCCGGTGGAGAATTATATTAATAATTTTTAATGGTGGTGGTTAAAGAAGCAGTGGGTGGTGGAAACAGTGGCGGGTATTTGTGAGTGGTGGACGTAGTGACATTACTTGAAAAAGCGGGGGTCTAACAACACCACCCAATATTTCTCTTAGCAATCTGTATGGACTAACTCCGAAATACTTTGCTATAGAATCAACTAGACAGTCAGACTCAATCTAGATTAAAGTATCTCAAGGAGTCAATATCTCTCACTTGTTTTGATTTACTCAAGCTAAAAAAATAGCGAGTCTTTAATCAAACACAAGGAATAACTTGGACGGTACCAAAGACCAATATCCAAGGATCAAATCAATATCAATCAACAACCAAAGGTTGGATTTCCAATTGATGATCTTAATGCACAACCAGTATTATTTCAATTATATAAAAAATATAATGCGGAAAAGAAATAACACAGACACCAGAAGTTTTGTTAACGAGGAAACCGCAAATGCAGAAAAACCCCGAGACTTAGTCCAAATTGAATACACATTGTATTAAGCCGCTACACACACTAGCCTACTACAAGCTAACTTCGGACTGGACTATAGTTGAACCCCCAATAAGTCTCCCACCGATTCAAGGTACAGTTGTACTTCTACGCCTCTGATCCCAGCAGGATACTGCGCACTTGATTCCCTTAGCTGATCCCACTCAAAACTAAGAGTTGTTGCAACCCAAAATCGCAGACTTGGTAATAAACAAATATGTCTCACACAGAAAAGTCTATCAAAGGATAAATCTGTATCCCACAGAAAAACCCTAGGTTTTTGTTCTGTCCATTATCATCTAGCCTCTCATATGCACTGCATTGATCCATCTTAGTTTGAATCAATTATTTCTAGCAATGTTATCTCTAATTGGAAACCTCATATGGAAGGTGTCTTTAAATTTAATATAGATGGATCTTTTAATCCTGATACTAATCAGTTTGGTACCGGTATTGTGTTGCGTGATCATACAGGTGCATGTCTTGAAATCAAAGGGAGCAGTGGAGATGGAGCATTAAATGCAGAGGCAGTGGAGTGCATGGCAGTCAGAGAAGCCCTATCTTGGGCTAGGGAATTGAAGCACTCAAGTATCCAGATAGAAGCTGATGCGAAGTTAGTAATAAACACCATTAATGGGAATATCTTACTCATTCAATGGGAGAATAAAAACTTGATAAAAAAGACCAATACTTAATCTCAAGTTTTTTTCTTTGTGAATTTATTCATGTAAGTCGAGATGACAATCAAGCGGCAGGCGCTATAACTAAGAATGTCAGGCAATCAATTATGCCACTTGAATATTTTGGAAACTTTGATCCAGGTATTTGTGGCCCTTCTGGCAAAAGACCACAACTTCTCGGATACTTGATAAAAATTTCTTTTATCAAAAAAAGATAATAGGTCCCCCAAAATAGCCGGAAAATTACGAGGAATTGCATTTTCCTTCAAAATAAGAATTAAAAAAAAGATAGTGACGATGACCAACCAATAATATTCACCAGTAGAAATTAACGTTTAATCCCAAAGTTGTTGGGCTTTGGACACTCTAGTCCTCTCATCTCAAGCCTAGTTCTAGGAGGTCCAAATCTACCAAATTTTGTACGGGTTAATCCAAACCTAGACGATTCAGTCCAAAACTATTTTTTCCGTGGGCAAAAAAAGCCTTCAGTTAAATGTAGTATCACTTATCCGTGATTCAGTTTCCATCTTTTCATTTTCATTTCATAGAAAATAGCTCTGCTGAGTGAAGAAAAAAATCATAAAACTGAATCTCTTCGTTTCAATGAAATTTCAATCTTGTCGTTTGTATGATAATCGAACAATGATGGATTCATTTTTGAAAAACCTAAATCGTCGTCATTGAAGAGTAACTCAAAATCGAAAAAATTTGGAAAATCAGTTTGAAGATTTCATCATTTGGAAGCGATTTGAAAGATGAGAACATGTTTGTATCATTTAATTTGAGTTTATCTCCCTCCCTCCCATAGAAAACAGAGAGAGAAACCCTTTAAACTTTTTTTTCCATTAAATTTGAAGATCTAGAGAAATAATCTTTATTTTGGTTGATGGAAAACGGAGACCGTAGACAGATTATTGAGCATGGATCTAATGCGTTCAGCGAAGATGTCATTTGTCATAGAGCCGTTTCTTATCTACGAGATATTGGACTCCTACGATTCAAGGATGTAAGTAGTAGTAGTAATAACCAAATTTTTTCAGATCTCACCCTAATTTGATTTTTGGTTTTCATTTTTGTGCATCAGATTCGAAATTTGTTAATGTCATCGTTGAATTTTATTAGTAGGTTAAAGTTTTTACAATTGGGTTGGTGTTGTTTAATTGTGAATGCATCGATATAGTAGCTTAGGAATTTATGATACATAGGGAATATAATTTATTGTATTTGATAGTAATGAGACTTAGAAATGTAGTAATTGCAGTTCATGCAAGAAAATTTTTATAGATGAGTACTACAGCCTTCGATCATAGCATAATACGTACGTTGACTTCAAAATTAAGCAATTGCAGCACATGATCGTAGTTGAATGAGATCTAGGCTTTAGTATCAAAATCCATAGTTTATAAATAAAGACGAAAGATAAGTTAAATGCTCCAATCAACAGGTGAACTAATAGCACCGGTTTGTAAGATTG
Source organism: Papaver somniferum (assembly GCF_003573695.1). Lineage (NCBI taxonomy): Eukaryota > Viridiplantae > Streptophyta > Magnoliopsida > Ranunculales > Papaveraceae > Papaver > Papaver somniferum. The sequence goes on along the minus strand of NC_039362.1, from coordinate 13,899,720 downwards.
TCATATAGCATGTTCTAGATTATGAGTACTTAAACAACTAATCAGAGATGTTCAAGATTCTTAGGTTGCTCTTAATGAGTTCATTTCATCATCGTTGTTAGTCGATGCCGTCACTCTCTGTAGAAGATACGAGCTGCTAATGAAATTAGGGGAAAAAGAAAGACCAAAGAAAATTAAAAAATAGATAAATAAATTAGAAGTCTAATTGTTGGTAACGTCCTTGTTTCATCCCAAGTTGGTCATAAAACACAAATTGTTCAACTGAAAATGTGGGGAGGTGTTTGTCTTACAATTTTTGAAACAAAACGAAGTCTAATTGTATTGACATTCTAGGCTTCAGTGTATCTAGTTGTACACATGCTTCTCACTATACAAAAATCTTCTATATTAGATTTTGTTTTTACTTTTTTTTTTGCATCTCTAACGTGATATGTGATGTTAACTCAGGGGGAAGTCAGTGTTGGTGACGATGATGAAGTTCCTGAGATCTGTAAATGTATAATAAAACTTGCAATTTTGACAACTTGGATCTCAGTCCTCTCTGAATTCCTGGTTGATGCCAAAGAGGTTTGTAGTGTTTGTTCCCTTTTCTCCCTAAATATTAATCACATGATAACATGCCATGTTTCGGTCTATATATGGTTTCCTTTAATCAAAGGGAAATTATATTATTTATAAATGATATCCTTTGTGATTGCAAAGCTAGGAGAACTTTGTTGGTGATATCTTTCATATGTTTTATATTTTAGATTATTTGAATATTTGTGCATGATTGCTCCAATGTCCTTCCAATGACCTATAACATAATGTTTTAAGATTTTTTGGTATGATTGACAAACTACAATCTATTTTTTACCAATGGGAGACTGTCCCTTCAAATACCGGAGAGCAAGTCCATCTAACGAAAGAGCTACAAACTAGTTATTAAAGCATTGAGTGGAAGGTATTACAATCAGTTTGACAAATAAATACTTAGATGTAACCATATATGATTTTTGTGAATGCTAGCTCATGCAAAGTGTACAGTCCCTCGACATAATTAGGCAACTGCCGCACACGAGTATTTTTTGTAATTTTTATGGGTCACATTAAGAGATTGTTCATAAGGTAGCACCTATTTGCTAAACGAACGTATCAATGTTAGATAGATCACTAGTCAAAGTTTTTATCTGGCTCTCTACAATTTATAGAAAGTGTACAGTCCCTCGACATAATTAGGCAACTGCCGCACACGAGTATTTTTTGTAATTTTTATGGGTCACATTAAGAGATTGTTCATAAGGTAGCACCTATTTGCTAAACGAACGTATCAATGTTAGATAGATCACTAGTCAAAGTTTTTATCTGGCTCTCTACAATTTATAGATACTCCAAACACTTGCCTTATTAGCTTGTGCATTATTTATTTTTGGATTATGCATCTGCACATAGTTGTACACATGTTATTTTTTGAAGGATGGGCATAATTCTGCAATTTAGTTTTTTTTTTATATATATATATTTATAGAGATAATGTATTGTCATCACTTTTCTTTTAGTACTTCCAAATTTGGTTGCCTATGACCCAGTATAAGTTTTGTTGATACGGTTAATTTCATGAGAACTCTTTGTTTGTACAAAAATATAAGATTTTGTTAATTTATTGTATTTGATAGTAATGAGACTTAGAAATGTAGTAATTGCAGTTCATGCAAGAAAATTTTATAGATGAGTACTACAGCCTTCGATCATAGCATAATACGTACGTTGACTTCAAAATTAAGCAATTGCAGCACATGATCGTAGTTGAATGAGATCTAGGCTTTAGTATCAAAATCCATAGTTTATAAATAAAGACGAAAGATAAGTTAAATGCTCCAATCAACAGGTGAACTAATAGCACCGGTTTGTAAGATTGTCATATAGCATGTTCTAGATTATGAGTACTTAAACAACTAATCAGAGATGTTCAAGATTCTTAGGTTGCTCTTAATGAGTTCATTTCATCATCGTTGTTAGTCGATGCCGTCACTCTCTGTAGAAGATACGAGCTGCTAATGAAATTAGGGGAAAAAGAAAGACCAAAGAAAATTAAAAAATAGATAAATAAATTAGAAGTCTAATTGTTGGTAACGTCCTTGTTTCATCCCAAGTTGGTCATAAAACACAAATTGTTCAACTGAAAATGTGGGGAGGTGTTTGTCTTACAATTTTTGAAACAAAACGAAGTCTAATTGTATTGACATTCTAGGCTTCAGTGTATCTAGTTGTACACATGCTTCTCACTATACAAAAATCTTCTATATTAGATTTTGTTTTTACTTTTTTTTTTGCATCTCTAACGTGATATGTGATGTTAACTCAGGGGGAAGTCAGTGTTGGTGACGATGATGAAGTTCCTGAGATCTGTAAATGTATAATAAAACTTGCAATTTTGACAACTTGGATCTCAGTCCTCTCTGAATTCCTGGTTGATGCCAAAGAGGTTTGTAGTGTTTGTTCCCTTTTCTCCCTGAATATTAATCACATGATAACATGCCATGTTTCGGTCTATATATGGTTTCCTTTAATCAAAGGGAAATTATATTATTTATAAATGATATCCTTTGTGATTGCAAAGCTAGGAGAACTTTGTTGGTGATATCTTTCATATGTTTTATATTTTAGATTATTTGAATATTTGTGCATGATTGCTCCAATGTCCTTCCAATGACCTATAACATAATGTTTTAAGATTTTTTGGTATGATTGACAAACTACAATCTATTTTTTACCAATGGGAGACTGTCCCTTCAAATACCGGAGAGCAAGTCCATCTAACGAAAGAGCTACAAACTAGTTATTAAAGCATTGAGTGGAAGGTATTACAATCAGTTTGACAAATAAATACTTAGATGTAACCATATATGATTTTTGTGAATGCTAGCTCATGCAAAGTGTACAGTCCCTCGACATAATTAGGCAACTGCCGCACACGAGTATTTTTTGTAATTTTTATGGGTCACATTAAGAGATTGTTCATAAGGTAGCACCTATTTGCTAAACGAACGTATCAATGTTAGATAGATCACTAGTCAAAGTTTTTATCTGGCTCTCTACAATTTATAGATACTCCAAACACTTGCCTTATTAGCTTGTGCATTATTTATTTTTGGATTATGCATCTGCACATAGTTGTACACATGTTATTTTTTGAAGGATGGGCATAATTCTGCAATTTAGTTTTTTTTTTATATATATATATTTATAGAGATAATGTATTGTCATCACTTTTCTTTTAGTACTTCCAAATTTGGTTGCCTATGACCCAGTATAAGTTTTGTTGATACGGTTAATTTCATGAGAACTCTTTGTTTGTACAAAAATATAAGATTTTGTTAATTTATTAATGTCTTAGAAGTAGACCACATCAGCTCTTGGAGTGCTTCTTAATTACCGATTATGTGCTTCCAGTGTTGGAAATGCTTAGTCGTAATCTTGGTTTTAAGAAGATAACACATTTAAGATGGCATTTTCCTATGATTTTGTTTCCTTCTACTGCTATGTTAACATCCTATCTATTTTGCTGTTAAAAACGGGGTGTAACAGAAGGCATATATGTTGATGCTTAGTGTGTACATAAATGTACATATGTTGATCGTTAATTTGTACATCCTTGATCGTTGATGTGGACATATTTTTACACATGTTGATCGTTTATGTGCACATAATTTTTCCTTGGTAGTAATTGGTTGCATCGTCGTGGTATTTGTTTTTCCAGCTTACTTGGTTTTCTATTACAAATTATCTAGAAGAGTTATCTTTGATACTTCTTGGATGACTTCCTAGAAGTTAGGTGTTGTTGATATTTCTTCTTATGCGTGTCCCTCTTTTTGTAATAATGAATTTTATGATCGTGACAAACAGGCTTCGTAAATGATTTGTTTAGCTAGATCTGCTGCAAATTAGCCGTTTAGATTGCAAAAAGACTTTTAGGAGATATCAATTAATGGACTTAGAAATGCATCTGATTAGAAGATATCAATTAGGCTTTACTTTTGTTGTGGTTCACTCATTCATAAATGAGCAGAAACAATGTGGCATTTTTTTTTATGGATGGTCTCAAATCAAACCCATAAACACCTCTACTTTGTAACTACAATAATGTTATAAACAAGTTACACAAAATCATATTTTGTTTATGAATGAATCATGTCTCATGTAAAATATGACTTTCAGCTGTTTTAATATTGAATTGTTAATGTGTACATAGTTGTACACATGTTGATTCTTAATGTGCACATTATTGTACACATATTGACGTTTTATGTGCACATTGTTGTACACTTATTAGTTAATGTGTACATAATTGTACACATGTTGATCGTTATTGTGCACATAATTGCACACAAGTTGATTTTTAATGTGCATATGGTTATACACCTGTATTGGGCCCTAGTATGTATCAACCTGATTTGCAACATGTGACAGATTTGTTATGAAATGAAATTATGATTTTTATTTCTGGTATGAATTTGTTTTAGCTAATTATTTCACAATTTTGCTTCATTTATCCTAGTAGTTCTCAGTGCTATGCATATAGTTGTGTTTATGTTGTTATTATGAGATATTTGTTGACCCATGTAAGTTAGAGCCTTGTTTTTATGTTTGTCTTTTTCTTATCTCATATGTTAAACCTTTTGATGTGGATGGGATCAAGTGATTGTCTAGGCATTAGATCATTAGTAAAAAATATATGTCTCAAATTTTCAACCTTTTTCTTTCTTTCAATTGTTGGGGGAATGAAGGTCAAAACTGATAAAAATGGGTCCTCGCTTCATGCTGCTGCTGTGCTTGCAACCCAAGATGTTGCAACACGATGAAAGGTAATTGATCTAATTGTATACTTGTTCCTTTTTTGATGCCCACCTTAATGTTGGTCTCAGATGATAATAGGATTTTGTGTATTAGGATATCTTCGCGGAAAGATTAGGTTTTATACATGTTTTGCAGGGGTGTACATATTGGTGCACCCGTGGAATTCCCAGGTAAAAGTAGGTTTGTGTGTGCTTATGAATGATCTTTTTTATGCATGTTTTGTAGTGGTGTACATATTGGTGGACCTGTGTATTGGGTGGTTACGAGTGATTGTTTTGTGCATGTTTAGCAGGGGTGTACATGTTGGTGCACCTGTGTATTTTGCATGAAAAAATAGGTTTCCCATGTTTTACAACGGTGTACATATTGGTGCACCTGTGTAATTCCCATGAAAAATAGGTTTGTGTGTGGTTGCGAATGATCGACTTTATGCATGTTGTCAAACTTATGGTTCTTTTTTCGTTGATATTATATTTTTTGTGCTGTGGAAGTTTTATTGAACCCTACAATGTTTAACTTTGGTTTGAAGCATGTCACTGATTTGTCAAGGAAGGGAAACTTTGGTTCGTTTTTGATGATATGAATTCTTTTTTAGCTTACTATTTCACAATTTTGCTTCGTATACCTAGTAGTTTAGGGATATAAGCGTGTAGTAGTGTTTATGTTGCTATTATTGGTGTTTAAGGTACAAGATTCTAGTTGTGTGTGTACAAACAGGTGCATCTTTTCTTGTCTCACGAATTCTAATGATTCATTAACATTAATGATTGATACATGGAAAGTGGAAACATGTTCATTTAATAATCTCCTTTTCGGTAAAGTGCAATAAAAGTGTAATAAATCACTGTATTGGGATCGTATGAGGCCATATTAATTTTATGCAGTTAGGTCCAAATGGATTGTGTCTCTTTAATTTAATAATCGGCTAACTTTTTACTAGATCGTTTTCTTTCCTTTCTTTCTTATGTGGTTGTTGGTGAAAGGATATCACTTCTTTTTCAAGTTGTGGTTTCTTATGTTTTATTGTTTTGTCCTGGATGCAGGTGCAAAACCGGCCACTATACAGCAAGAGCTTGGCGTGGTTGATATTTTTGTCTGTATGTGAATTAATTGTATACATGAGTGTTGAATTTTCTGTATTGTTGTCCATGTGTACATAATTGTATACTAGCGTGAATTAAAAAAATTATAAAGTGAAAATTATATAGTCATATGAGTACTCTTTTTGTAGATCTCGAAAAGAACTTTCCGAATGTATAAAGTTTGTGAATTTTGGACGAGCGGTTTGAAAGATAAATTGGTTTTTAATTATCTATATATTATTTAAAATTGCTGACATCATTATGAGTCATTTTGGACTACAATGCAAATATTTGGACTAAATTGTAAATAAATGTTATTAATGTATTTTCTATATATTTGAACTAATTTGTACCTATTCGACTCGGGCTGGACTAAACCGTACATTTGGACTTATTTTTGGACTAAACTGTATTTTTCCCATTTCACTATGACCAAACAAACCGTCGTTAACTCGGCGTGAGTCCTGTAACCAAAATCTATCACGTGAGTGGTGATCTCGAAAAATGTCAACTAGCCCCCCCTAGGGCTGCACACTAACCGCACCGAGACCGCAAACCGCACCGAAACCGCACTAACCGCACCGAACCGATGATCCAACGGTCGGTCACGGTTTTCATTTTAATAACCGTTAGATCTACAGTTCGGTGAACGGTTCCACACATAACCGCACACTAACCGCACCGAACAACCGATTAGTAGGGACCGTCGATTAGTTTTTATCCTGATTAATCCTAGCCGTCTAGATTAAAGCCTCCACCATATATATTTTGCAACCCTAATTTCTTCGTCATTTTCTCTTCTTCGTTTCTCTTCCTTTCCCTCTTCATTTTCTCTTCAGCCTTCACCTGAATCACCTCAGTCGCCTCCACCACCAGTAGACAACAGACCACCACCACCTCCATCAAGAGCACCACCACCTCTATGGCTCTATCTAGTAAGTAAATAGGTCATGGGTTTCGATTGATTTGTTTGTTTTTCAATTTCTAGGTTTTTTTTTTTAATTATTCTTCTTTTAGGACTTAGGGTTTCTTTTATCAAAATCGTTTGCTTGTTGTTTTGTGTTTATCAATCAATTTCTTTTGTCAAATCTTATTTTTCTGATTACAGTCATGGGTTTTTTATTTTAGGTTTTGGTTGAGTTAAGGGAAGGAACTCAAGGAAGGAGTCTGAAAGATTTCTTAAGGAAGGAGTCTGATTACAGGTAACCTATCTCTCTTGTTCAATCTTCATTTTGACTTGTTCTGGTTTTGAACTTAGGGTTTGTTGTGTAAAATGTTTTGAAAAAGGTTTGTTGATTAATGAAGTGATTTATGATCTGTGATTGTGTGAAAAAGGGTTTTAATGGGTGTTGAATTAGTCAGGTTTACTCTGAAATTGAAAGAGAAGTTTGGATTTTGGTGGAGATTTATCATGTTTGATGTGATGAAAATCATATCCAAATTATTTTTTCAAATTTTGTTGTATTAATAACTTTGTAGGTGCTAGCCATTTCCAACTTTTGTTGTTTTCTTTTAATTAAAATTGAGTTAGATGGCAGGCAATGTCACTCACATGAAGTGTAGTTTCATTATCAAGTTCAGAATTAGAACTAACTTGCTTGTTTTAAGAAATATGTGTGCTTGTATTAAGAAGTAAGAACTAACTTGTTTACCTTTGGCAGGGCAATGATTGGATCAAGTTCAGCTTCATTATCAAGCTGCAAGATGGCAAATGCATCTCCCTTTCCATCCACTGCAGCTAGTTCTAATGATGTGACACTATCTATAACACCTCAAGTTGATGCTACTCAAGAAACACAAGCTACACAGCAGGCCACACCTACACAGGACCCTGCACCTGAAGTTGTACCGAAGAAGAAGGGGAAAACTAGATCAAAAGTTTGGAATGACTTTACAAGGATCAGCGAAGAGAAAGCACAGTGTAAGCATTGTCACAAGAAATTGCAAGCACATAGTAGAGGAAATGGAACTTCCAGCATGAAGACACATTTAGCCACATGTCCAGAGAATCCCAACAAGAAGCTCAAGGGACAAAAGAGTTTGGTGTTTCCACCACCAAGGCCTGGACAGTCATCACAGTTGGTTGCTGTAAGTTATGACAAGGATATGTGTAGAAGAAGATTGACTGAGTTTGTCGTCATAGATGAACTGCCATTTAGAATTGTAGAAGGAAAGGGTTTAGAAGATATAGTGAACAACTTGAACCTAGATTCAAGGTGCCAAGCATGATGACCATTTACAGAGATCTTTTAATTATGTACAAAGATGAGAAATAGAAGTTGAAGAAATACTTCAAGGAAAGTAAACAAAGAGTCTCTCTTATAACTGATACATGGAACTCTCCAAACAACTTCAATTATATGTGTGTGACAGTGCACTTTATTGATATCCATTGGAAACTTCAAAAGAGGATCATTGCTTGATCAAGGGTCATACTGGAGAGGAATTGGGAAAATGCTTGAGAAATGTTTGCTGGATTGAGATATAGAAGATCTTTTTGGTGTGACTTTGGACAATGTCAGTGCAAATACTGTCGCAATTGAGTATCTTCAAACCGGTGTCATCAATTGGACAGGAGCATTAGTGAGAGCTCAATACATGCAGGTATGATTAATTTTCTTAGCTCTATTGTTATGTTTATTCTATACTTTTAGTAGGTTGATAGCATATATATTCAATATGAAACTTGAAACTGACTCAATATGAAAACTGATTCTAGTAGGTTGATAGCAGGTTGTTTGAGTTACATTTTAGTGTAGGTTGATCAAGGTACATGAAATGACATGCTTTATGATATTTCTTTGTGCTTGTTACTGATTTTTTGATGATATTTCCTTGTTCCATTCTTATCAGGTAAGGTGTGTTGCGCATGTTCTTGCGCTTGTTGTCAAAGATGCTGCGTTGTTGTATCACAAGTCAGTTGGAAGGATCAGATCAGTTATCAAGTTTGTTACCGGTTCTCCCTCTAGGTTGGCAAAATTCAAAGAATGTGCTGCTCTCGAGAAGATTGATTGTAAGAAGATGGTTTTCCTTGATGTGAAGACCAGGTGGAATGCTATGTATCTGATGCTTGAAGCTGCCATTCCATATGAAAAGGTATTTAAGAGGTTAGAAATGGAGGACAAGAGCTTTCGTTCTAAGTATATTTTCAAAGAATCTGAAAGTGAAGCTTTACCTAATACCGATGATGATACTGTTGTAATTGATAATAAAGATTATTATCTTAGTTCATCTAGTGAATATGAATGTAAAGGAGATGTATCTAGAAAGAATAATATTAAGAAAAAGAACAAGCCCCGTCATCATGCTCCCTATGCTGCAGACTGGTCATATGCTAGGTGTCTTGTTAAGTGTTTAAAAATCTTCTTTGATGTTACTGTTAAGTTCTCGGCTTCAGTTCAGGTTACTTCACATGAATTTCTATGGCAGTTGGCATTGATCCATGAACAGTTGGTTCGTCTTAGAGCTATAGGAAACCGAGATCCTCATATTTCTAGGATGGCAGAAATAATGTTTCGGAAGTATAACGCATATTGGGGGGATTATGAAGATATGAACTCTGTTATGTATTTTTCTAAGTTGCTTGATCCTCGGGAGAAAGAATCTGGTTTGAAATTTGATCTGGAATGTTTGTATGAGCAAGATGATTTCAGGGTTACAACTGTTTTGAAGGCTGTGAAACAAGATATGGGAAGACTTTATGATGAGTACACCAGCATGTATTCAAATGCCAATGCAGAGGAAGGTGAAATCATTACTTACTATTGATCATCATTAGTTCATTACTTAATATTGCTTATCTGCTTTTTATCATTACTTACTATTGATTGTTCTGATGTCTTAGGTACTGGGTCAACATCTGCTGCTGGTGTTGATGACATGGTTGTTTCTGTGCAAGAAGAGAACATTGAGGATATGCTTGAATCAAGGAAGAAAAGGCGAAGAATGAATGTTCATAGTACTCATCCAAAGTCAAAACTTGAAAGGTATTTGCTTGATGACTGTGAAGCGTCTACCAGGGAGTTTGATATTCTGGCATGGTGGCAGGCTAATAGTACCAAGTACAAGGTGCTATCACTTATGGCTAAGGATATTTTGGAAATACCAGTGTCTTCTGTTGCATCAGAATCTGCATTCAGTACTAGAAAACGCATTCTTACCCCATGGAGAAGCTCGCTATCTGCCAGGACAGTTGAAGCACTTCTCTGTACGCAAAGCTGGTTGCAGAAACCTATCTCTCTTGATTTTCTGTGTGACTATGTACCAGATGACAATTCCAACATTGAAGACGGTAATAGAATCTCTTCTCTTTTGACTTGAAATTTGAATGAATGTTATCTTCTTTTATCTGTTAGTTTTTATACCTTTTATCATTAGACTTCATTGAATATATTTGAATATTTCTTCTTTGCATTCTTGTTGCAGACATTTTGGGAAAGGATGAAGATTAAGGGGATGATTGGCTTGAGAGATGGATGGACTGCAATCTTTTACTGGTCTGCTACTTGAGAAATGAAGATCAAATGGATGACTCTTTTTCTTTTACTGGTCTTTAGACTTAAGACTTTGGTCAACTTGTTTGTAAACTTCAACTCTGTTTTTAATCTGTAGACTATGGTTATCTTGTCAAGACTTAAGTATGGAATCTAGTATCAGTTTATTAGAAATTCAAAAATTCAAAATGTATTTATATACAGGTGCAGGGTATAGGTGAAAACCGAACCGAACCATAACCGAATAGTATCGGTGCGGTTAAAAACCGAACCGACTACTAAACAGTTCGGCTGCAGTTTTAATTGTGATAACCGCACTGAACTCAGTTAGGTGAACGGTTTTAGCTATAACCGCACCGAACGGAACCTTGTGCAGGCCTACCCCCTATTGTCAAAATCCACGGACTCTCCTCCTCTAACTGCACTCCGTCCGTCCGTCCGTCCCTCCCTCTTTCCCTTCCGCTGAAGCTGTATGTAACTCAATCCTCCTCTGGTCTGAAATGAAGAAGCCGTGGCTCTAATTTCCACTTATCCTACTCTTCTTTCGTTCCCCTTTCCAACAAGGTAACATTCATTCTAAACCTTAATTTTCTGATTTGGGTTCATAAAGTTAGGGGGTTTATTATGTGTCTGGCATTGCTGATTGGATGTAGAATTTGTAAATCATGATCAACTTCAAACCCTTTTCGCAATGTATTTGCCTACAGTAGTGGATTACTAATTCCAAGTGCTAGCTAACTTGCTGATTACAACAAAAATTTAGCCTAGAAAACATTGGGGGAAAATTCCACTGGGCTGAATTTGAAAATGTAGTCTTGCATATTTTTTTTCTTTCTTTATTTCCGATCTCTCATTCTTAGCTCCAGAATTTGTTTACTATTAAAACTAGTCTTGCATTTTTTTTCCTTCTTTCCGATATTTGCAAAACACGAGGTATCATGGAAGTATCCAAGCAAATACAGAAATGGTGCAAGTGATGTTTCAGCCTGAAATTTAAATGCAAGTGATGTTTCAGCCTGAAATTTAAAATTTGTATGCCGAATCCATATAACTACATTGTCAAATTTTCTTCTGCTTTATCCAGGGTAAAGGTTATTCCTGATCTATTTAGCATTGGACAACCAGGCATGACCATTTGGCTCAAAAGACATAAACATGCTCGAGCTCGATAATATAATGTATGCCAAAGGCTGGCCTACAAGACCTAACAGGTAGGCAATATCATTTAGACCATTTGAACCAGTTATCGAGTCTGACTGTATAGAGTGGGGGGCTTTCGAATTCCATATTGTTCTGTTTTATGCTAACAGATAGGTCTTATTAAGACTCAGTGGAGGCATTTCCATCTTTTTATTTGGCACAAACTTCTTACGTCACACACCTTCTGATTGTGCGTTTGAAACTATCTGCAAATTTGCATGACTCTAGAGCATGCTTCGCTAGTTGAGGACTTCCTAAGAGTCTTTGAAGGAATCAGCAAGACATTTGAGCACTTCTAAGTACCAGTTCATCCTTTGTGGTGGTTTCTCGTTCTCTATTTTTCTTTGTTTATGGTGTGTGTTGTGTGATTCTGTCTGTCTGTATGGTGTGAAGTATCGAGAGTTTTTGGGTACAAAATATTACTTACCAAGCACCATATTTTTGACCTTTATGCTTTTTCGTACAGGTTAAAGCAAACCCCAGTCCAACCAAAGGGGGTGTGCTACGATGTGTGGTGCATCCGGGAGGATGGCTGATAAAGATATGGTTCAGGATTTAATGGTAGATGTCATGGATAGCTCTTGCTAATATGAGAGCCTCCCACTGAACACTGTATTCTCCTTCTATGTCATTTCTGTTGTGTGAAAATTGCGAGCTTACTTTCAGAAATTATACTAATATGCGTTAAGGGAATTCCATTAGTAAACATTACTTCATACCTGTAGTAGTGTAGTGAAATATTGCGTAAACCATATTCTTTGTAAATTCGCACTTTTTAAGATCTAATTGTTTATCAGCAAACGTAGTTGCTAATATTAATGTTTTGCCATCTTCTTGCTGTGCAAATACTACGCAGCAGGTACTTGTTGTTGCACGTTCCATTAGCAGTCTTAACACTTGATGCAGGGTCACTGTTTTGGTCACATTAGTTCATCCATTGTGAATTCTTAGGGATTGAATCAATTGAACTGTATTATAGAAATGTGAGCTGCACCAACAGTGGGTTTGGTAGCCCATTTCAACTAGTAGATTGAACGGTATGTAGCCATAGCCACACGGTACTTATTGTATATAGGAGCACACAGTTTCAACATACATAGTTCAGCATTACAACCAGAGGAAACTTTAATAGAAATTTCCTGTTTATTGCCTAACACTCTCTCATACCTGATAGAATAAATCTAAGCCATCACAGTGATGTGATCTTAGCAAACACATAAAAACTACTACTTTTCATCATCTTACAAAAGCACGACAAACTTGAACAAACCTTTGCCAGTTTAATACTTTTCACAGCTCCAGCACCAGATCTGGAAGAAATAGAAACAAATGTATTAGAATGAGAACATTATGCAACAGGGATCAGGAATTTACGTTGATCATTTGACGCACTTAGAGCCTCGGACAGAACCTGTATCCCTACTATAAGTATTTTACATGTAAAAGGGTGATATTAGTACATAGTGGTACTTACAGTCAGCATCTGTTTTGATCCAGTATTCTCTATTCCCACTTGAACCACTGCGATTGACCTCGAAGGGGGGAGAGTTTGAGTGGTTATCATGACTTAGAATATGGTCCCTTGTAATGGTTCCTTCTCTTTGAGTCTGATGACTCTGTGTAGGAAATAACATTATGTCTTCATTTGTCACTACACGAGCTGCATTGTTGCCTTGATAATAGTTACTGCTGTAGCTAGGAGCTTTACTAGTGTTGTTCTTGGTCTCATTCTTGTGGGTCTTTTGAGATCTTTGTGTAGCTGCAGAGCTCTCTGGATGAACTTTTCTGCTGAACATCTGTAAGAGCTAAAAGGAGAAACAAGCATTTAAAAAATGATAAAGAATATTGTTCTTCTGATAAGTACAGTGACCAAATATGACATATTCACCCAAACGACAACAATATGATATATCATCTGACATTCTAGCTTAAGATAAGCCAAGTAATCAACTGAGGTATGTACCTTTTGCAATTTGTTTTCGGCTGAAACTGAAGCAGCAGTAGGAGTAGAGCTTTTGAGAGACCGCCATTTAAGAAACTTCTTTATTGACTTATAATTTTCCCCTGCAGTGTGTCTCTTATGATAATCTTCCTTGCAGTTGTCATTCTTTTTTACCTCTCCTAGTTTATTTATCTGAAACAACTCTCCTAAGGAAGGACGGTGCTCTTTCCTTGATCCAATTGTGGTTTCAGCAGGTAAGTCGACGGGAGACCCAAAAAGATACCCTTGAAGCGGAGTTTGTTTGCCACCATCATTTCTATTCACGGCCTGATCAGTACTCCCACCTAGTGTTATGGTACTGTCATTGTCAGTCTTTGCTGATGGTGAGTCTTTGCAGTAGAATCTATCGTCTTCTCTCTTGGCATCAGCATTCAACACTTTCTCTAACTCCTCATTAATGAGCTTCAAGTCATTTTCAGTTAATTCAGTTTCTTTTTCATTGACATTCTCAACAGCAAAGGTTGGTGTTTCAGGTTCACTATCAAGTTGGTGTTGGCCCAAACCCAGTGTTCCTATGTTGAGTAGCCCATCGAAAAATCCAGAGATGGCAATAGCTGCTGAAGAGGAATCATGTCCATCGTAAGTGAAGTACTCTACGTTTTCTTCAATTATAGCAGAATCCATGCCAACAAACGATTTCTGCAGGAGATTTTCTTTCTGTGGATGATTATGTCTGGAAGAAGGTTTACTGCTGTAGGTGTTTGCATTGGGATGGTAGAACTGTTGCTGTTCTTGTAGTTGCTCGTCGAATGATGTCTGCTTTGATAAGCAAGTACAAGAGTGCCCCAGACCTGCAAAACCACACGTCTTAGGCCGACATCCAGAAGAACAGTCCTTTCTTGCCCCCACTGATCTACGAACTACCGGGGCTCATAATGGTCGAGAGGACGAAATATCTAGGAAAACCATGCCTAAAAAGAGACAACCAGTGTCAAATCTGAAAATCTGTATACGACAGGAATGGCTTGCATTCTCAATCATACTTTCCTTTCAGATCAATTCTGTTATATAGGAGATCAGTTCCCAGTGTACATGATGGAATTTGAACTTTGGTCTAACAATGTCACCAACAGACCAATTTCGCTGATCAGTAGGGGAAACAATACCAACTAATGATGTTCCAAAACGGCCACTATCACATGTTCAGCATTTCTAATTTCAGTGGTTTGTACATGTGCATAATTGCTGTTTGCAATTAAGATTGTTCATAACTGGGTTTAATAGACACAAAGTAGATGTTTTGGTACATAGTCATCTGAAAAGCCAAAGAGATATTATAATGTAAACATCAAACATGCTTTGTGTTATTTTAAAAGACTATGCCACCTACAGTAGGACCAGTTTACCAGAATTATAGTAATAATATGCATTAAGATCAGTTTAAAAGCTGCAAAATCCTCTTTCAAGGCTTGTTAATTATACATCTGCTAAGCATATAACCCCATGGTTAAAAACACAGAAGCTTAAAAGTTGTCACTCTTGCCCTACATAAAATGCAGTTAAAATTATCTTTCTCACAACATAATAAAAACAATGATCTATTAGAATTGAAGAAATTGAAGGGATCCATATATATGGAGCCAAAAGTGGAGCCATTTTAGTTTATATAATAATTTAAAAGAAGATTGAAGTAGGCCTCTCTGTGAAAAAACCTCAACCATTCCATATACGCTAGTATAAAACTGCCATAAATAATTGTATTTTGAAAATTACCGCCAAAAGATAACAACATGGAAGACAACACGGGGCCTGGGATTAGCCCCAACATGACCAAACAAAAACATGATCTCTGCACAAACAGAAACCCTTAATAGGATCTCTGCCCAAACAGAATTAACCAAAAGGATGACAAACACTATCACTACATTCAAACTGGTAACGAAATGTTCTATGACAGTTAAAGCTACGCCCCATTTTGAAAGCATCAGTTACGGTTTTACACTCGAGAGTGACAAAAAATGTGTTTGGAACTTCATTAGGAGCATTGCTCCTAACTAAGGTTTAGTGGTTGCAAGGGCTAAAACCTCAGATTGGTAACCAAATCAATTGCCATTTGCCTGATCAAAATGATCAGTTTATGTCTTAATAATGCCTGAACGATTTCATACACAACTGTAACAACTATGTTATGGCACCATCAAAAAGAAAACGTCATAGCATTTGGTTGGACATGTAAAATAAACGGAAAGTATCGTAGTAGCGATAGATAAATACCGTTAATAATAGCAAATGGTTCACCACTGTTCTGCCGAAACTTTCGGTGCATCCACCCTAGTAACTGAGAGACATTGATCGAAAAATCATTAAAAACACAAGTACAATAAGCAAGAAACATATATATTGATCATTCAAAAAATAACAAAGACTCACCTTCATCTTGATCGACTATCAACTTTCTTGACGCAGGCTACACACAGATGCTATATATTATGATCAGTCACACTAATGTTTGCTTAATAATTCTTGACTGATTGATACAGTGAGATTGAGAGAGAGAGAGATAAGCTAATAAGATAGAGCCTATATGGAGAGATAGATATTCCTAGATAGAAATAAAAGAAACTAAATAAGGTAAGAGATGAACAAAAACAGTAAGAGAACAAAACAGTGGTTGCTATATACAGGTTGGTTGGAGTACTATTGATGATTTAATTGATTCTAGATTTGCAAAACTGGTTGGTAAACATCATATAGATACATAAAGAAACTAACAAGTTTTGAGAGCTAACTGGCCTTCACCTGTTTGTTACAAGATCATCATCTATCTTATCATGCATATGTGCTATATATTCACTTGCACCTAGCAGTGGGTTTGTTGGTCCACTCTTTCAGCTCATCGCTATCTATATATATGTATTCACCTTTAGGTGTTGTATATATATACACATACTAGATATGTATGCAACACGAACTGTTTTTGCACGAGCTGGGCATATAATCAAATGGAAAAAACAGTCCCTGGCTCTAACGCGTTCTCGTGTTCATACGCGTGCTTTTGTCGTTGACACCCTGACAGTCGAAACATCTAGTGTGCCCTTGTGAGTAAAATGTGAGAATGGGTTCTTTTCTTCAATGCTGGACTACATGTCCATCACGAAACAGACGAGTATCTGCAGTAAAATGTGATTGCAAAACTTTATGATCAAATTATTGAGAACGGGTACAGTAATATATATATATATCCCTCGTCATCATGTACAGTAATGAAAACTAATAATACCAGACACTATCTACATGGGTTTCAGTGGGTATCAAAATGATCTTTCGTCGTCATATACATTTCATTTTTATTTATCTTTTGATCGATCGGTTTCGTCATATACATTTTAGCTTTATACGACTACCCATGACTGGATGTTTCAGTCACGACACAACCAGGAAAGATCAACTTGTTTCTATAGGAATATACAATACTAGCTCATCAAAAATCTTAATATTTAGTAATGCACCTATTTTCGGTGCAGCAACAGCACTGTAATGCATCTTTTTTTTTAGAGCTAGTGCTGGAATGATTTTTCTTGATCGATAAAAGAATTTACTTTTGCTGAAAGAGGATGTATGAAACTTAGAAATGCAAACTCTAAACTCAAACTTATAAATGTTTAAAAACTCATTACTGCTAACATCTGAAATTCTTCGAGGTTAATATATAACTATCAATTCTCAAATCCGACCGCAAAATTTCTAGGTACTCAAATAAGTCTTTCAAAGTGCAAGTTGAAGACATAGATGCATAATTGCATGCAAAAGCAACCCAATAATGTTGTTTATGTTCTAATGTCGATTATAGTGCTTACTGAAATAGGTTAATTAAGTGAAAGTAATTTACGATACCGTGGTGAATAGACTAGAGAGAAGATCAAACTAGCTAACAACTTAATTAAGAAGACAGGATTGATGTGAATCTGTAAAGTAGTGTCGGCTTTTTTTTGTAGTTGCAAAATGAGAATGAGAAAGTGTTGCTAGCTTAGAGACAAAACCCTAAAGTCATCGACCAATTAAATAACCTAGCTATTCTTTCTTTCGTCACAGTCTCTCTATTCCTCCATGTTGTGTCTTAATTATTACAACAAGACAACTAAGTTGATACAAGAACACTTTGCTGAATTTTATATCCAATCTCACCCAAAATATGTACTTGTTGTTTATCGTAGCTTTCCAGCTTACTACCGTGATATTGCTCATCCATTACAGTATTTGACCAGTTTGGTAACAATAGCGAACTGAGTTTTGGTGAAAATATTTTACTCCAGGCAGCAGTTGGATCTCCATTCTCTAGCTGCAACGAGGAATGTCAATAACAATGTCAACAGATCTTTCCATGTAAAGCATTTAGATCCAATACATGCTCCTTTTCTTAGATATCCATGTTGAATTTTCACAAATTATGAAACTAGGTGTAGGGAACATGCATGTGGTAGTCTGGACTGTGGAGCATGTATTCGGGGATGTGTCGGATCAATTCAGTTTTCAGGGTTCGGGATTCAAGCGTTGTGCTTGTACCTACTTCTTCCACAACGGTGCGGTTAAGTGTTGAGCTTGTACAAATATTACTTACTTCTTTTAAAACAATTATTTAGAAACATACTTTCTCGGACCAAAATGAAAAACTGATATTAACTCTTTTTCAGAAACCGAAGGAGTATCAATTAGTAAAAGTATGTGGGTTAATTTATTAATTAGTCAAAGTGAAGCACGTAACATCGATCTAATCAAGAAAGAAAACAACATCTGATCTTATCTTTTTAGTTATCTTTTATCTCTCATGAATCTAAGGTTGATGAAACACAAAGCAAAGTAATTATATGATGAGATCTGATTTCGATAATGTAGGTAGTGTTAAGATATGGTCAAGATATGATATATCTTGACATTATTGTGTTTGTTATTTGGTTGTAACTGCATATATATTCTTTCTGTATATATCCTAGATATTGTTAGGTGTATCTTTTATTTACCTTATCTAGTTGTGTAAACATGTATAAATCAGGCTTTTGCCTATCAATGAAGATACAGAGAATTATTCTCACAACTACATTAGAATCTCTATGTTCATGTTCATCATGGCATCAGAGGTAGGAAAGATCTGAGAACCAGTTTCCGTTGCAATACAATCCAGAGAAAACATAGTAATCATCTCAAGAGAAGATTCTCAACCTATCACTGTCCGTTTTGATGGAACCAATTACAATCACTGGTCATTCCTCATGAGGAGTTTTCTTAAAGGAAAGAGTATGTGGAAGTATGTCAATGGTATAGAAAAGAAACCTACAACAAGCATTTCTGTTGAAAAAGGGAAAGAAAATGAAACACAGAAAAAGGATCCAAAAGAAGAATGGGAGATTAACAATCACAGGATTCTCACTTGGATTGGAAACACAGTCATTCCTTCCATAAGCATGCAACTCACAAGTTTTGAGGTAGCCAAAGATGCATGGGATTTTCTTTCGAAAAGGTACACCCAAATCAACTTAGCTCAGAGGTATAAACTCGAACAAGATATTATATCTATGAAACAATCGCATGATCAGTCTATTTCTGTTTTTCATTCTGAGATGTCTTTAATCTGGAATCAATTAGCACTCATGGAACCAATATGGACCGTAGATTTGGAATTGTGGCAGAAGTATAGAGAGGAAAAACGTTTAGTTCAGTTTCTAATGGCTTTGTGTGATGAGTTTGAGTCTGTTAGGGCATCAGTCCTTCATCGTTCACCTCTTCCCACGGTAGAAGTTGCTTTGTCTGAACTTATTACATAAGAAACAAGGAAAAGAATCACACCAGAGATATCAGGAGTATTTGTTGTGCCCTCACGATCCAGCCCTAACAATTTTCCAAGAAACTCAAATGCTCAAGTGCAAAGTGATATGTCTCAAGTACAGTGTCATAACTGCAAGACCTTTGGACACTTGGCAAGGAACTGCAATCTCCCATCGACAAATACATCACCTGCTGCCACAGTACCTGACACACCCACAACACAGTGTGGGTATTGTAAGGAATTTGGTCACTCATCTAGATTCTGAACCTCACCAACCTCAAGAAACATGATAAGGATCAATGCTAATGGAGGAAACAAATTCAATACACCTACCAGATTTACGGCAGCTCCAGTTTCATCTGCAACAGATCCATATGCAACATCGACAACCTCATATGCATTAGTTGTACCTGGTGGTGGTTCATCACCAAACCTTGCTGATATTCAAGAGATGATTAAACAAGCACTCTCAATTGGTAACAACCCTACAGCTGCATCTGCCTTCTCTATCTCCTCAGGTATTTATTCAACAGAATGGTTTCTCGACTCAGGAGCATCAAACCATATGACTTTTAATCAAAAGGTTTTTGAAAGTCTTCATCCTGTCATCACCCTTAAGATTCATACTGCTGATGGATCAACAGTAACTGCAAGTCATATAGGCTTGGTCAACAATTCAAATAACTTCTATGTACCAGATGTGCTTCTTGTTCCAAATATTACAATGAATCTTATTTCAGTTGGTCAACTGTGTGATCAAGGTTATAACACATAATGTGTTACTTTTGGTTGTGCTATACAGGATCCCAAAACAGGGAAGCTAGTTGGGATAGGCCGTAGAGTTGGTCGGTTGTATCTCCTTCAATCTCTTGCTCTCTCAGCGGAATCTAAAAGTCATGTCGTAGTTGCTACTCCCACTGCACCTGTGTCAATATCTCCCTTCATGTCTTGGCATTCTAGGTTAGGTCATGCTTCCTTTTCTCGTCTTTCATATATGATCAATAAGTAGGAGATACTCGGTTAGATAAAGAACCAAATTGCATCTCTTGTAAACTGGCAAAACAACCAGATCTTTCTTTTAATCTTAGCACTTCTGTCTCAACTGAACCTTTTTCTCTTATACATTCTGATGTCTGGGGTAAATCTCCAATTATGTCAAAGGAAGGTGCTTTGTATTATGTCAGTTTTATTGATGATTATTCGCGTTATACATGGGTATATCTATTCAGCTCTAGAGCAGATTTTCTTAAGTTATATGTTGATTTCTCAACCATGATAAAAACTCAGTTTGGTAAAGTGATCAAAGTTTTTCGTGCTGATCAAGGAGGGGAATATATTTCCAATCTATTCAAAGAATTTCTTAAAACCCAAGGCACCATTCTTCAACTGTCATATACTGAAACTCCAGAACAAAATGGAGTTGCAGAACGTAAACACCGTCATATTATAGAGACAGCTAGAACTCAATTAATTTCTGGCTCAGTTCCTTCAAATTTCTGGGGAGAATCAGTCCTTACTGCAGTCTACACCATCAATAGAGTCCCAACAACTGTCATAGGAGGAATGTCACCTTATGAGCGTCTTTATGGTAAGAAACCAAACTATTCTGAGCTTCGAGTCTTTGGTTCAACTTGTTTTGTACTCCTTCCAGAACGTGAACGTCATAAACTTGGTCAAAAGAATGTCTTGTGTGTCTTCCTTGGTTATGGTATTGAACAAAAAGGGTACCGTTGTTATGATCCAGTTAATAGAAAGCTTCGTGTCTCTCGTCATGTCATATTCTGGGAGAAAGTTCCATTCTGGTCACTTCCAAGCAGCAAATCATCATCTTTTGTGTCTTTCACTTATTCTGATCCATTTCCTAGTGAATCCAATCCTATCACTTTTCCTATATCTACTCCTGAAAGTCCATCTCCTCTAGTTGTTGATCCACCAAATACGGATGACCAAGACCACTCTACGACTCAACCTAACAGTGCAACTCAGGAATGAGATCCTGATTCTGAAGAAAATTCTTTGCCACCTCGCAATCGAAGACCACCAGCTAAGTATGCAGACTATCACTGTTCCTTGTCTTCTATTTTGTCATTTTATGAACCAAAAACATACAAAGAAGCTGCAGCCATTCCAGAATGGCAAGATTCAATGGATGATGAATTGGAAGCACATGCAGAGGCAGGCACATGGGAAATGGTGGACCTTTCTCCTGGAAAATCAGTTGTTGGAAGCAGACGGGTCTATAAAGTTAAGACCAGGTCAGATAGTGAGTTTGAACGATGTAAATCACGAGTTGTTGCAAAAGGTTATACACAAGAGTATGGTGTTGACTGTGAAGAAACATTTGCACCAGTGGCCAGAATGGTTACAGTTCGTACATTACTTGTTGTTGCTGCAGCACGAAAATGGGGGCTTCATCAAATGGACGTGAAAAACGCGTTTCTTCATGGTGAGTTACAAGAAGAGGTTTACATGCAACCTCCTCCTGGTTTGCCTCATGAACCTAATCAAGTATGTAAGCTTCGACGGGCATTATATGGACACAAACAAGCACCTCGTGCTTGGTTTGAGAAGTTTAGCAATGAAATTCTCCAGTATAGATTTACACAAAGCTTTTGTGATCCAGCTATGTTTGTCAGATCGTTAGAAAAAGGAATTGTCATTCTTCTCTTGTATGTTGACGACATGGTTATTACTGGCAGTGATCTACAAGGTATTACTGAACTCAAATCATATCTCAGTGATTGTTTTAAGATGAAATATCTTGGATCTTTAAGTTACTTTCTTGGCATTGAAGTTGGCATGTCACCCACTGGTTATTTCATATCACAAGTCAAATATGCATCTGAGATTCTACAGCGTGCAGGGCTATCTGACAATAAGGTAACTGACACACCTCTTGAATTGAATGTAAAATACAGTCCTACAGATGGGACTCTATTGTCTAATCCAACACTGTATCGTCAACTAGTAGGGAGTCTAAATTACTTGACCATTACGAGACCAGACATAAGTCATGCAGTTCACATAGTCAGTCAGTTTATGTCTGCTCCAAGATCTACTCATTATGCAGCTGTTCTCAGAATTCTAAGATATATCAAGGGGTCTCTTCATCAAGGTCTGTGTTTCTCATCCAAGTCTGATCTCACTCTTCAAGCTTACTCAGATTCCGATTGGGCTTGGGATATTACAGATAGAAAATCTATTACATGCTATTGTGTGTTCTTGGGAGACTCGTTGATTTCATGGAGAAGTAAGAAACAAAGTGTGGTTTCTCGTTCAAGTGCTGAAGCAGAGTATAGAGCACTTGCTCACACCACATCTGAACTCATTTGGTTACGGTGGCTACTTCGTGATATGGGAGTTCTAATTTCTGCTCCTACACCACTGTATTGTGATAACAAGGCTGCTATTCAAATTACACACAATGATGTCTTTCATGAGCGTACAAAACATATAGAGATAGATTGTCATTTTACTCGTCATCATTTCAAGAAAGGTACAATCACTCTTCCACATGTTAAATCAGAATTTCAAGTGGCTGATCTTTTCACCAAGACTCACTCTACAGCTCGTCTTCGATTCTTAATTTCCAGACTCAAGATGTGTACTCCACCACCTTGAGTCTGAGGGGGGGTGTTAAGATATGGTCAAGATATGATATATCTTGACATTATTGTGTTTGTTATTTGGTTGTAACTGCATATATATTCTTTTTGTATATATCCTAGATATTGTTAGGTGTATCTTTTATTTGCCTTATCTAGTTGTGTAAACATGTATAAATCAGGCTTTTGCCTATCAATGAAGATACAGAGAATTATTCTCACAACTACATTAGAATTTCTATGCTCATGTTCATCAGGTAGTACTGCAATATTTGATATAACTGATTAAAATGCATTTGTCTTCATCTATTGTGTCCATTTCTAATTCCCGTGCATATTAACAGACCGAGCGCATGAACTTTGCATGTCATTATGGGTCAAGTCTAACATAACCTTAGATTAGATTAGATGGTCATTAACTGTATCAAACCCTTAAACATCATTTTTCATTGAGGGGGCAAAGCAAAGGGGTTCCAGTAGCTCGTACCCACTGCATCTGCATTCCATGAGGCTCTCTATTTTGCGCTTTTTCAATGTGAAGGAATATCAGTGTCAACATCGACCTTTTCCAACGTACGACGCGTAATTATTAACATGGTAGGATGTTCGTTCAATCTCATGTTAACATCCTGGTGGCCTCTCGAACATCCTGGAAGTATACGTACGTTTCATACTTTCATGATAATCAGAAATTTGCAGGTACGTCAACATCGATATTACGTGTTAGTCGAGAGGGCACGGTGAGATTTCATTTTCATGCATCCCGACATTGATACTCGGCCTCAGACATGTCTGTTAAATAGTACCACATCATCTAGGGCAATCTAGGATCCATGCTCAATAAGCCATGGGCAACCCTAACCTTGCAAGCCGGTTTTCGAGGTTTGTTAGGCTCATAGATTTCTAACATGGTATCAGAGTCAGGCCCTTCTCAACCCACTCATGTCCATCCGTGTGTCCGTGATTTCCGTATCACCCATCAGTGTAGCCCAGTCAGCGACTTTCGTATCATACCCGTCAGTGTAGTCCAGTCAGCGGCTGTCATACCCATCAGTTCAGTGTAGCCCTAGTCGTTGAGGGGGGTGTTAAATAGTACCACATCGTCTAGGGCAATCTAGGATCCATGCTCAATAAACCATGGGCAACCCTAACCTTACAAGCCGGTTTTCGAGGTTAGTTAGGCCCGAATATTTCTAACAATGTCAAATCTCTTTCAAGAAATGAAGATGATAGTCTTATCGTGTAATGCTGAATTCGGATGCTTATTTCCATAAGCACGTCGCGGTTACAGTGCCATACGTACTGGTGGTGTAGGGAGCCACTCCTTGTGATTCTTTGGGTTGTAATTATGCACCTAGCTAGTGCGGTCTATTCGAGCCATATTTGGTCGTTGCTAATCACCTTCAGAACTTACATCCAGATGGATGGAGTTCTTCGAGATCCCTTTGCCGAAGAAGAAATATATACACGCAAATAAGATATGAAAAATGTACTCAGAAATCTAAACGTATGCTTGATGAGTTGATGTCTTTATCTTCTTCTTGTTATGGTTTTAAACGTTTAATTAGGATTTATGTAAAAGTAAGGATAAATAGAAACATCATGGATATTCCTCTTTACTGAGTTTCCTTGCATCATGGCCCATTAGCTCAGATGGTTAGAGCATATTGCTAATAACGCGAAGGTTCGAACCTGCATGGGCCATTTTATTTTTGTGCCGAGAAGGAGCTCCAAAAACACTTGCGGTTGCCGTTTTCTATCTTATCTTCAACTAACTTGCTTAACTATATGTATTATTATATTTTTGTGAGAAGAAATAAAATTATTAGATAGCTTAATGAGTTATTTTCATACTATTCCAAAGAGATGATCAACATATTATTTTTATTAGAGGAGGGCAAAAAGTGATATGAGAAATGCAAAATTAGTTATCGACTAACTAGGCCGATCAACATATTGGCTCTCGACTTGGACAACAATACCCTTTGTTATACACGCTCACATGCTCGTAAACAAACTCAACTTAACCTGACTGAAAAGAAGGAGGAGCTATAAGGGTCAAATTAGAATTCAATAGGGAGGAGAGAGAAACTCCGAAAAAATAGGATTTCTCCGAACTCTTTTCATGGTTTTTGATTTTGATTATACCTTCTACTTCCCAATGTTGTCTTAGCGATTTTGTTTCGATTCATTTGCAAGTATCTCCTCATTTTCCTTTAGTTGCTTATGTCTTAGTTCGTCGTACTCGTTTCTAATATGTCTCTTCTCTTTTTCCTTCTTGTTTTAGCTTCTTTTCATTTTTAGGATCCTTGTTTCTAAGTTTTCTAACCCTGTTATTTTCATGCATCATCTAATGAGCATCTAATCTTATTGCAGGGCCTCATCCTACTCTGTACCATGGGGGGCATCCATTATTGGACCTGGATTATTCTCTTCCTCATTGCACCTCTATTATCTTTATCATCAGCAGTATGTATCTCGTCTTTTTCGGCAGTTTTGCAGACCGTCATTCCCATGATGGATTCAAACAGTATGTCCCAGTATTTTGCTAGAAATCATCTTTATGATTTCAAAGTTTCTATCGAGTCTCGATCTCTACCTGTAATCCTTGTTCTTCAAACTCGAGTTAACTCTCTCAAAGTCTTGGAGCCAGGAAATTTTCAAATTTTGAAATTCCTTGATTGGAGGCATCACAACTGCTGTGCGATCGTTCAGCAGGAATTTTCTAGAGCATTGACTACTCTCCTCAGTTAATCAAAGGGAGTCACTGCGAATCTCTCGTATACAAAGTCAATTATATTCTCATTCAATGCCAAATATTTGCCAACAGTACATGCAGTTATTCTCTTTCCTCGATTAAAAGATTTTATTTATTCTTCTAAAACAAACTTTGGTAATCCTATTGAAACTTCTCATATATCTATCCAAACAAAGTGGAAGTCAAATCCTCATTCTTTTCTGTCAAACCATTCTCTTCTCATCTGCAAGAAAAAAATGTCTTCCTCTTCGAAAAACCCTGTTACCCCCATTACCAATCAACTTCAGAATGCCAACATACGAAACATCTCGGCTATGAAACTTAGGCAATCTGTTGATTCGGTGAAGGCTCTCTCAGTAGCCAAGGAACAAAGAGGTCATACTCTCATAGGAAAGGTTTTCAACGAAGACTCATTGGAAACAGATCTAGTGAGGAAGGAACTAAAGTCACTTTGGAAGCCTTTACAAGTTCAGAGAAATTCGTGACCTTGACAGGAACATCTTTCTCTTCAAGTTTCACACACAAGAGAAAATGGAAGCGGTTCTCAAAAGGAATCCGTGGAATGTCTGTAAGTCTCATCTCAATCTATTTCCCTATGATGACGTTGTGCCTCTCAAAGACTGGAAATTTACTCATTGTGAATGGACTATCCAATTTAAAAACCTATTACTCGAACATCATTATGTTCAAGTAATTGAAGAAGCTTTGGTTGAACTTGGTCCTAAGATATCGATTGATCCTCCGAATTGTCGTCCCACTTACGGAAGTATGATATCTGCAAGGGTTAAAATAGATCTAAGTAAGCCTCTTTTTAGAGGTGGTTGGTGGAATACTAGAGATGGAGTAGTTACTTGGGTGTGGTATCACTGGGAGCGTCAACCTCATAATATGTGTCCTCATTGTTGGACAATAGATCATAATAAGGAGGAGTGTGCAAATGTGGCACATGATCTGAAGATTCACCATTATACGAATGAGAAATACATCAATTACACACATGAATTGGATACTACGTATGGTGTTGAAATATGTGAAGATATGGATCTCTTAATTCAGAGAATTTTTGAAGATAGCAAACAACAATTAGCTGCTCAAAAGGAGGACCATGAGGAACCGAGAAGGACTAAAATATCTAGAAGCACTGAAGATGAGGATGTTGAACCTATTGAGTGCTTGGAGAACAATGAGTCGACTATCCATAATGAGCAATTCTGCTAAGAATCCATCCGGTATAGAGTTTGATGGAATGGAGCATGATCTAATAGAGGAGGGAGAGAATACCGCTAAGGAATACCCCCAGGTGATGGATGAGGCCGTTGCTGCTCCAAACGATTCGGTATACTATTCTTCTCTCCCTTTTTTGTTTAGTCGTTGTCTTTCTCTGCAAGTTTTTCCTACGGTTTTCCCTTGCATTTACTTACTCATAAATTACAGTTTCCACGACTTTTTCAATATGAAATTATAAGTTGGAAGTGCCAAGGTTTTTCAGGCAAAGATACTAGAGACCATCTCCTCTATCTCAATAATTTACATCATCCTGATATTATTTTCATATGTGAGACTAAAATCAATGATAATAGAATTATTAGATTATCTAATTTTTTAGGAATGCCCAATAGAGCTTTTGTTCCGTCTGTTGGTTTAGCAGGAGGCATACTTCTGCTTTGGAAAGATGGGTTCTCCCTAAACATAACTTATCAAGATGACAAAATCTTTCATATGTGCATCACTAACGACCCTAGTAGAGGGGATTGGTACTTAACCTGCATTTATGGTACTCCCTACAACAATGAAAAAGAAGCTCAATGGGATTTCATTAAGAATCTTAGTATGACCATTACTAGACCTTGGGTTCTAATTGGTGATCTAAACATCACCTTTTCTGCCAATGATAGAAATACTAGATGTAACAACATTACATCCAGTGATGTTCTAGACCTCATTAGGGAGTCAGATCTTACATACTTAGGGTTTAGTGGCAAGCCTTAAACGTGGACTAGTAATAAACATGACACGGGCCGCTATAAATCTAGACTAGACAGAGCTATGGAAAATAGTGAGTGGTTCCTGGCTTACCCTGAATCTGTCCTAAAGCACCTTCAGCAGTATGGTTCTGATCATACTCCTATTATGCTCGACATTTCTAATCAAAATAGGGTTACTGGTAGAAATTGGAAGTTTTTTTAGCACTGGCTCAAACATGATTCTTTTTATGAGAATATTAAAGCTGCCTGGTCTACTAATTTCATTGGTTCTAATGCTTTTGTCCTTATTAATAAGCTGTCTAATACAAGACATCTGTTGTCATTATGGAGTAAAAGTACTTTTGGTGATTTCAACAAGCAATTGACACAACTTCAATCAGAATTGAATGTGCTACAAACTGCTAACGTCGATGGTTCCAACACAGAAGCGGTTATTAATCTGGAGAGTAGGATCATACAATTAAATGAAGTTCAAGCAAGTTCCAACAGGCAGAAGTCGTGTGACCACTTTTATAACGATATGGACTTGAATTCAAGGTATTTTCACATCAGAATGAACCGTAGAAGATGTCGAAATAGAATTGATGCTCTCTTGGCACCATACGGGACTTGGTGTAATGATAGGGACTCTCTTTCTCATCTACTCCAGCGGCATTTCCAAGAAATTATGACTACTTCCAATCCCCCAAGCAGCCAAAGTTTTCTTAAGCACATACCACAGTGCATCTCAATACAAGAAAATGAGGAACTAGAAGCTATTCCCACAGACCAAGAAATCTATCAAGCGCTTATGACAATGGAGCCATGGACATCCCGTGGACCGGACGGTTTCCCCCCAGGTTTCTACCAAACTCAATGGCAGGTGGTGAAAGAGTACGTTTGTAAGATGATTAAGTCATTTTTTCACTCGGGCTTTCTACTTCAGCAACTTAACAATACTAGAGTTTCCTTGATCCCCAAAGTTCAAATTGCAAACAAGCCGGAAGATTTTCGCCCTATAGCATTGTGCAACACAGTATACAAGATTATCTCAAAGATTATTGCTCTGAGAATGAAGAAACACATAGCAAGAATTATCTCACCAGTGCAGTCGGCTTATGTACCTGGCAGACTAATTTCTGAGAATATTTGTCTAGTGCAGGAAATTGTGCAAGCCATGAAGAAAAAAGGAGTAAGTGGCCATCTTTCTCTCGAAATGGATATGTCAAAGGCGTTTGACAGGATAGAGTGGAACTTTCTTCTAGACATTCTCAAGCAATTTGGCTTCTCGGACAAATTTCGACAATTAATAGGCTAATGCATATCTACAACTCATATTGAAGTTATGCTGAATGGTTCCCCCACACCATCTTTTAAGCCAACTCGAGGGATTAGACAAGGTAATCCCCTATCACCTTATCTTTTCATTCTGGCTATGGAGTCATTCTCAAGATTCCTAGCTTACTGTGAATCTACTGGGAAACTCACAGGTATGAAAATTTCTCGTTCAGCCCCAAAGATCAATCACCTGTTGTTTGCGGATGATTGTCTCTTATTTTGCAAAGATAATGAAACTCAAGTACATAATTTGTTGAATGAAATTCAACAGTTTTCTCTATACTCTGGGCAGCTGATTAACTTTAACAAATCAGCAGTGTACTTCAGTTCAAATCTTTCACCTGAAGTCTGTCAATCTATCAGTGAAGAGCTGCAGGTTAGATATTTGAATATTTCAGATGAGAAGTACCTTGGTCTTCTCTTCTTTGTTGCTAGGAAAAAACGTATTCCGTTTTCAGTTCTCTATGATAAAATGGATAACAGATTCTCAAATTGGAATGAAAGTAATATGTCAGAAGCAGGAAGATCAGTTATGATCAAGAATGTTTCTAATGCAATACCGATCCACCACATGACCAGTTTCAGACTTCCAAATGTTAGCATAAAAAAGATGAGCTCAAAACAGCAGCAACTCTGGAGAAATAAGAAAACATGTATGGGTAACAACATCATCACCTGGAGACGAGTTCAAAAACCTAAAGAGGAAGGGGGATTGGGCTTTCGTGATATGCACACCTTTAACAGGGCTTTACTTGCAAAGTCTGCTTGGAAACTTAGTTCCGACACGGAATATATGATGGCAAAATCTTTACAAGCGAAATATTTTCTGGATGGATATCTTTTCAATCTGAAAAAGAAAACCAACACAACATGGTCTTGCAGAAGTCTGAGTTCTGAGTTAGCGTTTGTCCAAGCTAACAGTTGTTGGTGCCTTGGAGATGGAAAGAAGATCTTAATATGGCAGCACAAATGGATTCAATACCTGCCACATCCTCCAGTTCCAAAACAAGGATCAGTGTCTCATCGAATTTTCAAATTTGTGTATGAACTGTTTAACCACAACATCGGTTCATGGAATCTGGACACTCTGCAAGAACTATTTGATTCCAACACCGTTAACTTCATCACGAGGATACAGATTCATAACAGTTGTGAAGACAGATTAATCTGGCTCTTGGAAAAAAATGGTTGTTTTTTTGTAAAATCCTCCTATAGAAAAATGTATGAAGAACAAGATTTACAAATCTTTGTGGAAACTGCCATTACTTCCCAGGATAAGGCAATTCTTATGGAAAGTTGTCTCCACTTTACTTCCACCAAGAGATATTCTGCATTCTAAAATCCCTGGTATCTCTCATGTGTGTCCCTTCTGTGAATTGGTGCAGGAAACTCCATTTTGATGGAGTGTAATCTGGCTCGAGCTGTGTGGTTCTCCATCACTGGTTGGTCTGCAGATGGTACTATTCCCTTCTCAGTTTGGACGCAGAGCTGGTTTGACGACCTTCATGCCAAGAGAATAACTATAAATGAAATCTGTAGAAGAGCTATCATAGCATGGTGTTTATGGTCTGATCGCTGCGACAAGCTTTTCAAAATTCTAACCCTAATCTATAAAGGACTATTCTAAGAGATCGTAGTTTCATTCGTGATCACTTAGAACAGTATATACTATACAACATGTCTCTCCAACTAGGGTTTGTCGTTCTAATATACACTGGACCACCACCTCCTGATGTTGTGAGCATTAACATTGATGGTTCTTATTTGCATTTAAACAATACCGGAGGAATTGGACTAATGTGTCGAAACTTTGCAGGTGAACAACAAGCAGCAGAATGCATCAACTTGACGGAAATAAGGAATGCAACACAAACGGGATGTATGGGTTTGTGGGAGGTTGTGAACTTGGCAGAAAGATTTAAGCTGGAGAAAGTATACTTTCAACTTGATGCAAAGATCGTCGTGGAATCAGTCAACAACAATACTTCCATCGATTGGCAATTACTTAATTTAGTAAAAGTTATTCAGTGTTTTTTTAGTAGATTTCGCTTTTGGAAATGTTCATACATTCCAAAAGAAGGAAATAAGGTCGCAGATACCCTCTCTAAACTAGCTAGAGAGAATGATTTATCAGTTGCTTGGTCTGGTTTTTATCCTGTTGAAATTAGATCTCAGCTTAGTCGAGATAAACTTATGTACTGAACTAATTCCCTTCAAATATATCATCTCTTGCTTCAAAAAAAAAAAAACTCAACCTAACTTTAAGGATCGTAAATTCAAAATCTAGAAAATCAAAATCATAAACGAACCCAACAGTTGTACCACCATCTCAATAACAGTGTTATTAGATTACCCAAATAAAAAATGTCGTAGTATTGTCAACAACGCCGAAAATGCTTTAAGAAAAACGACCGAAAAATAAAGAAATCCCGCAATCAAGCATATAACTAAAGAACAAATCCCTAAACATCTCTTTCGCTAATTTTTTCCCACACGGTTGACATTTAAACTTGTAATTAGTCATGTGAGTTTTCTGAAAGAAGCAGCCATCATATCAATATTTGATGAGGGTTACTGTTCTATCTTTGGTTTGAAGGTAGAAGGAATGAGGAGTTCTGGTTTCAAAATTGTCCCTTCAAAATTTATTTTTTCGATCCTTGATTAGGTCAGCTTGAGTTTGTGTTGTGAGCATATGACTGTGTGATTAAGGGTATTGTTGTACGAGTCAACTGCTAATATACAAATCGGCCTAGTTAGCGAGTCGATAATGATTTTTGCACTCCACAAATCTCATTTTGATCTCCCTCTAACAAAATCACCGATAAACTTGCAAATAAGGTGCAGGTTTAAGCAATGGTCAAAGTTATACATATACTATCAGACCTATCTTCTTAAATAGACTAGAATGTCCATACAAGCCTTACGTTTGCCTAATTTTGTCCTTGAGATTACTTAAATCTTATTGGAGTCTTTTTGATTGTGATTGTTTCCAATTTTGTTAAAATTCATTTGTTAAGCACAAAAAAAATTACATTGTTTTCGATCAATATTCAAGCTCAAGGATAAAATCAGGTGGAGAATCACAACAATATAAAAGAACAATTTAGTTATTGTATACTATATAAGAAATAACTCTTATATATAGGATACAATAAAGTCATTGTGGGCCATGTTTTTGCTTTCTAAATGATTTATAGTGCTTGATTCTTAATAAGTCTATGCAACTCTAATTACAAGTTGGAGCTCCAAACACTTATGGTGGCCTTTTCCAAAGAGATGGTCGACTGATAAAATTGCGAAGAAAGGAGCAAGGCTAAGGGATGGTCAAAGTTATACATATACTACACACCTAACTTCTTAAATAGATTAGAATGTCCTAACAAGCCTCACGTTTGTCTAATTTTGTGCTTGAGATTACTTGAATCCTACTGGAGTCTTTTTATTGTAATTGTTTCCAATTTTGTTGATTAATAAAATTTATTTGTTAAGCATATATATATATATTCAAGGATAAATCAGGTGGAGAATCACAACATTATAGAGTGAACAATCTAGTTATTGTATACTACATAATATATTCAGTGATATAGATAATTTTCAAACTTGAAAAAATGCAAGGGAAAAGAAAATCAGTGTTATTTTATTATCTTATAGAGAAGAATCACGACATTTTAAAGTAAACAAAACTTGTCAATACTTTACAACAGAACTAGCAATACGAATAATTTTCATATTTGCTTCAAAAAAATTTGGAAAGCACAAAACAAACATCAGTGTTATTTAATACCATGGTTTGGGTATACCTAGATTAACTGGGAGCTATAAAATTTGAGTTGACACGAAGATATGCTGAGGGGTGTCAAATGACGGTAAAGTTACGTTACTACCTTTTATTAATTCTAATTAAAACTAACCTCCTTGAAAAAACAGTTCATTTTTCTTCTTCTCCTCCAACCCTAACGACATTCCTCTTCATCGTTTTCTACCTTTTTCGAAGGGAAAAAACCCGTCGATAAGGAAAAAGCGAGGGTCTAACAACCTCACCCAATATTTCGTTCGGAAATCTGTATGGACTAACACCAATATAATTCCAATAGAATCAACTAGACAGTCAGACTCAATCAAGGAAAAAATCCAAGAGTTATATCTCAATTTCTCAACACACAATCCGCAATCGAACAGATAGATATCTGTGAGCCTGATTGATATGCGAAATAACTTGGACGGTACCAAAGACCAATGCCCAAGTGTCAATCAATCTATATCAACAACCAAAGGTTGGATTTACCAATTGATTGAACTACGCATAACCTGTGATATTTCTATATAAACAAATATAACACGGAAAAAGAAATAACACAGACACCAGAAATTTTTGTTAACGAGGAGGAGGAAACCGCAAATGCAGAAAAAACCCCAGGACCTAGCCCAGTTTTGAACTCACAATGTATTAAGCCGCTATAGACACTAGCCTAATACAAATTAACTTCATACTGGAATATAGTACCAATCTGACATTGATCAAGTTACAGTCGCTTTCCTTACGCCTCTGAATCCCAACATGACTATACGCACTTGATTCCCTTAGTTGATCTCACCCACAACTAAGAGTTGCTACGAACCAAAGTCGAAGACTTATAAATAAATTTGTCTCCCACAGAAGTGTATATTTTGATAGATAAATCTGTCTCCCACAAAAACACATATGAAGTTTTGTTCCATATTATGATAAATCAAGGTGCACAGGAACCAATTGGTAATCCGGTATTATATTCCTGAAGAACAGCCTATAAATATCAATCACCTCACAATAACTTAAATATATGGTAGTAGAACAAGTTATTGTGGAATCATAAAGAATGAGATGAAGAGCTTTGTGATTACCTTTTATATCTTACCTATCAGAGATAAATCTCGAGCAAATAGTAGAGATAATAGTCTTTAAGTCGTTAATGTAGCACCCCCTAAGCTAGCAGCTGACTAATCCAAGAGATTAACTGAATAAAGAGGCACTAAGAATCTAAATCATTAACTTAAACATTCAATTAAGAAATCTGCTACAAAGATAACCCAAAATCTAGACCCGCTCAGAAATATATAAAGAATTCCTCTCAAATGATACATATACAATTGCCATTTGGTTTGAAAATAGAATATACAACATAATAAACATAGCAGAAGACTCAACGCCACAAAGCTTCCACTGCGCAACCCTGATCTGTCTCTGAAACTGAAAGTGGGAATGGGTGAGCACACCATCCCTGAAAAGGGTCCCCCGTAGGAATAACAACTAGCTTTCAAGTAAACATTAATATGATTCGAAGACAGTGCAGGTTTTATCGAAAGTCGTTAATACACGGAAAGACAGTAAAACACAAAGTAAAAACTTCTTCAAAGACATCCATAAATAACAGTAAAAATCCATGTATGAGATGTGTGTTGCCGCACATAAGGGAAGAGTAATATTGATGCCAATTCCACATCGAATAGGTAATATTGCGGTGTATCGCCCTAGCCATAGAATACTGAATATATAAATGATAAGGTAAGATATAAGGTAAGACAGTGCAGGTTAGATATTTGAATATTTCAGATGAGAAGTACCTTGGTCTTCTCTTCTTTGTTGCTAGGAAAAAACGTATTCCGTTTTCAGTTCTCTATGATAAAATGGATAACAGATTCTCAAATTGGAATGAAAGTAATATGTCAGAAGCAGGAAGATCAGTTATGATCAAGAATGTTTCTAATGCAATACCGATCCACCACATGACCAGTTTCAGACTTCCAAATGTTAGCATAAAAAAGATGAGCTCAAAACAGCAGCAACTCTGGAGAAATAAGAAAACATGTATGGGTAACAACATCATCACCTGGAGACGAGTTCAAAAACCTAAAGAGGAAGGGGGATTGGGCTTTCG
This sequence comes from Papaver somniferum, assembly GCF_003573695.1. Classification (NCBI taxonomy): domain Eukaryota; kingdom Viridiplantae; phylum Streptophyta; class Magnoliopsida; order Ranunculales; family Papaveraceae; genus Papaver; species Papaver somniferum. The sequence goes on along the minus strand of NC_039362.1, from coordinate 13,864,763 downwards.
TGATATGCACACCTTTAACAGGGCTTTACTTGCAAAGTCTGCTTGGAAACTTAGTTCCGACACGGAATATATGATGGCAAAATCTTTACAAGCGAAATATTTTCTGGATGGATATCTTTTCAATCTGAAAAAGAAAACCAACACAACATGGTCTTGCAGAAGTCTGAGTTCTGAGTTAGCGTTTGTCCAAGCTAACAGTTGTTGGTGCCTTGGAGATGGAAAGAAGATCTTAATATGGCAGCACAAATGGATTCAATACCTGCCACATCCTCCAGTTCCAAAACAAGGATCAGTGTCTCATCGAATTTTCAAATTTGTGTATGAACTGTTTAACCACAACATCGGTTCATGGAATCTGGACACTCTGCAAGAACTATTTGATTCCAACACCGTTAACTTCATCACGAGGATACAGATTCATAACAGTTGTGAAGACAGATTAATCTGGCTCTTGGAAAAAAATGGTTGTTTTTTTGTAAAATCCTCCTATAGAAAAATGTATGAAGAACAAGATTTACAAATCTTTGTGGAAACTGCCATTACTTCCCAGGATAAGGCAATTCTTATGGAAAGTTGTCTCCACTTTACTTCCACCAAGAGATATTCTGCATTCTAAAATCCCTGGTATCTCTCATGTGTGTCCCTTCTGTGAATTGGTGCAGGAAACTCCATTTTGATGGAGTGTAATCTGGCTCGAGCTGTGTGGTTCTCCATCACTGGTTGGTCTGCAGATGGTACTATTCCCTTCTCAGTTTGGACGCAGAGCTGGTTTGACGACCTTCATGCCAAGAGAATAACTATAAATGAAATCTGTAGAAGAGCTATCATAGCATGGTGTTTATGGTCTGATCGCTGCGACAAAGCTTTTCAAAATTCTAACCCTAATCTATAAAGGACTATTCTAAGAGATCGTAGTTTCATTCGTGATCACTTAGAACAGTATATACTATACAACATGTCTCTCCAACTAGGGTTTGTCGTTCTAATATACACTGGACCACCACCTCCTGATGTTGTGAGCATTAACATTGATGGTTCTTATTTGCATTTAAACAATACCGGAGGAATTGGACTAATGTGTCGAAACTTTGCAGGTGAACAACAAGCAGCAGAATGCATCAACTTGACGGAAATAAGGAATGCAACACAAACGGGATGTATGGGTTTGTGGGAGGTTGTGAACTTGGCAGAAAGATTTAAGCTGGAGAAAGTATACTTTCAACTTGATGCAAAGATCGTCGTGGAATCAGTCAACAACAATACTTCCATCGATTGGCAATTACTTAATTTAGTAAAAGTTATTCAGTGTTTTTTTAGTAGATTTCGCTTTTGGAAATGTTCATACATTCCAAAAGAAGGAAATAAGGTCGCAGATACCCTCTCTAAACTAGCTAGAGAGAATGATTTATCAGTTGCTTGGTCTGGTTTTTATCCTGTTGAAATTAGATCTCAGCTTAGTCGAGATAAAACTTATGTACTGAACTAATTCCCTTCAAATATATCATCTCTTGCTTCAAAAAAAAAAAACTCAACCTAACTTTAAGGATCGTAAATTCAAAATCTAGAAAATCAAAATCATAAACGAACCCAACAGTTGTACCACCATCTCAATAACAGTGTTATTAGATTACCCAAATAAAAAATGTCGTAGTATTGTCAACAACGCCGAAAATGCTTTAAGAAAAACGCCGAAAAATAAAGAAATCCCGCAATCAAGCATATAACTAAAGAACAAATCCCTAAACATCTCTTTCGCTAATTTTTTCCCACACGGTTGACATTTAAACTTGTAATTAGTCATGTGAGTTTTCTGAAAGAAGCAGCCATCATATCAATATTTGATGAGGGTTACTGTTCTATCTTTGGTTTGAAGGTAGAAGGAATGAGGAGTTCTGGTTTCAAAATTGTCCCTTCAAAATTTTATTTTTTCGATCCTTGATTAGGTCAGCTTGAGTTTGTGTTGTGAGCATATGACATGTGTGATTAAGGGTATTGTTGTACGAGTCAACTGCTAATATACAAATCGGCCTAGTTAGCGAGTCGATAATGATTTTTGCACTCCACAAATCTCATTTTGATCTCCCTCTAACAAAAATCACCGATAAACTTGCAAATAAAGGTGCAGGTTTAAGCAATGGTCAAAGTTATACATATACTATCAGACCTATCTTCTTAAATAGACTAGAATGTCCATACAAGCCTTACGTTTGCCTAATTTTGTCCTTGAGATTACTTAAATCTTATTGGAGTCTTTTTGATTGTGATTGTTTCCAATTTTGTTAAAATTCATTTGTTAAGCACAAAAAAAATTACATTGTTTTCGATCAATATTCAAGCTCAAGGATAAAATCAGGTGGAGAATCACAACAATATAAAAGAACAATTTAGTTATTGTATACTATATAAGAATATAACTCTTATATATAGGATACAATAAAAGTCATTGTGGGCCATTGTTTTTGCTTTCTAAATGATTTATAGTGCTTGATTCTTAATAAGTCTATGCAACTCTAATTACAAGTTGGAGCTCCAAAACACTTATGGTGGCCTTTTCCAAAGAGATGGTCGACTGATAAAATTGCGAAGAAAGGAGCAAGGCTAAGGGATGGTCAAAGTTATACATATACTACCACACCTAACTTCTTAAATAGATTAGAATGTCCTAACAAGCCTCACGTTTGTCTAATTTTGTGCTTGAGATTACTTGAATCCTACTGGAGTCTTTTTTATTGTAATTGTTTCCAATTTTGTTGATTAATAAAATTTATTTGTTAAGCAATATATATATATATATTCAAGGATAAATCAGGTGGAGAATCACAACATTATAGAGTGAACAATCTAGTTATTGTATACTACATAATATATTCAGTGATATAGATAATTTTCAATTTTACTTGAAAAAATGCAAAGGGAAAAAGAAAATCAGTGTTATTTTATTATCTTATAGAGAAGAATCACGACATTTTAAAGTAAACAAACTACTTGTCATATACTTTACAACAGAACTAGCAATACGAATAATTTTCATATTTGCTTCAAAAAAATTTGGAAAGCACAAAACAAACATCAGTGTTATTTTAATACCATGGTTTGGGTATACCTAGATTAACTGGGAGCTATAAAAATTTGAGTTGACACGAAGATATGCTGAGGGGTGTCAAAATGACGGTAAAGTTACGTTACTACCTTTTATTAATTCTAATTAAAACTAACCTCCTTGAAAAAACAGTTTCATTTTTCTTCTTCTCCTCCAACCCTAACGACATTCCTCTTCATCGTTTTCTACCTTTTTCGAAGGGAAAAAACCCGTCGATTAAGGAAAAAGCGAGGGTCTAACAACCTCACCCAATATTTCGTTCGGAAATCTGTATGGACTAACACCAATATAATTCCAATAGAATCAACTAGACAGTCAGACTCAATCAAGGAAAAATATCCAAGAGTTATATCTCAATTTCTCAACACAATCCGCAATCGAACAGATAGATATCTGTGAGCCTGATTGATATGCGAAATAACTTGGACGGTACCAAAGACCAATGCCCAAGTGTCAATCAATCTATATCAACAACCAAAGGTTGGATTTACCAATTGATTGAACTACGCATAACCTGTGATATTTCAATTATATAAACAAATATAACACGGAAAAGAAATAACACAGACACCAGAAATTTTGTTAACGAGGAAACCGCAAATGCAGAAAAACCCCAGGACCTAGCCCAGTTTTGAACATCACAATGTATTAAGCCGCTATAGACACTAGCCTAATACAAATTAACTTCATACTGGAATATAGTTACCAATCTGACATTGATCAAGTTACAGTCGCTTTCCTTACGCCTCTGAATCCCAACATGACTATACGCACTTGATTCCCTTAGTTGATCTCACCCACAACTAAGAGTTGCTACGAACCAAAGTCGAAGACTTATAAATAAATTTGTCTCCCACAGAAGTGTATATTTTGATAGATAAATCTGTCTCCCACAAAAACACATATGAAGTTTTGTTCCATATTATGATAAATCAAGGTGCACAGGAACCAATTGGTAATCCGGTATTATATTCCTGAAGAACAGCCTATAAATATCAATCACCTCACAATAACTTAAATATATGGTAGTAGAACAAGTTATTGTGGAATCATAAAGAATGAGATGAAGAGCTTTGTGATTACCTTTTATATCTTACCTATCAGAGATAAATCTCGAGCAAATAGTAGAGATAATAGTCTTTAAGTCGTTAATGTAGCACCCCCTAAGCTAGCAGCTGACTAATCCAAGAGATTAACTGAATAAAGAGGCACTAAGAATCTAAATCATTAACTTAAACATTCAATTAAGAAATCTGCTACAAAGATAACCCAAAATCTAGACCCGCTCAGAAATATATAAATAAGAATTCCTCTCAAATGATACATATACAATTGCCATTTGGTTTGAAAATAGAATATACAACATAATAAACATAGCAGAAGACTCAACGCCACAAAGCTTCCACTGCGCAACCCTGATCTGTCTCTGAAACTGAAAGTGGGAATGGGTGAGCACACCATCCCTGAAAAGGGTCCCCCGTAGGAATAACAACTAGCTTTCAAGTAAACATTAATATGATTCGAAGACAGTGCAGGTTTTATCGAAAGTCGTTAATACACGGAAAGACAGTAAAACACAAAGTAAAAACTTCTTCAAAGACATCCATAAATAACAGTAAAAATCCATGTATGAGATGTGTGTTGCCGCACATAAGGGAAGAGTAATATTGATGCCAATTCCACATCGAATAGGTAATATTGCGGTGTATCGCCCTAGCCATAGAATACTGAATATATAAAGGAAGAATAATATTGCGGTGTATCGCCTTAGTCGTGTAATATTGCGGTGTATCGCCCTAGCCATAGAATACTAATATTGTGTCGGCACACATCTCATACCACACAAAGAGCACAAAGATATGCATGAATTTCACAACACCAAGATTGATTTTTAAAACAATAATGAGTACAAGAGAGTTCGTTATCGATTCCCACCTCTTTTGATGACAAGCCTCGCCTACCTCGAGATCCATGATCCACTGGTTCATCCTTTGAATCGATCGTTGTTAATAAAGACTAACTGTTAATCACACAAGAAGTCTAAGAATCTAGCCAAAATGGCTCACACAAGAATCATACAAGTATAACTAATGATTCTAAGCCCATTTATGACTTTACACCTTTTCGTTCTCTATCTTTATCATAGCTAAGGTTTACTAATTCAATTAGGTTGGTTCTATAGTCCATTATCTAAGTCTAGAAAAGATATGCAATTTTGTATAAGGAATGAGAATGTGTTTATCTTCTCGGCTAGAAAGGGATAAGGACGAAAAAAATTCTAAAGGCACCCTACCAAAAGATAAGGGCAGCCAGGCGGCCCTTCAAACTCATATGCTGATATCTTCTTCGTCCGATATCTGATTCACACGTTCGAGTAGTCCATTCTGCGTAACTTTTCGAGATATGTCCATCGGAACTAATTTCGCATCTATTTTTTTTAGATTAATTCATATTAATTAACATTCGTGTTAAACTAATCGAGTTATTATCGTCTAATACGTCTCTTGACTAGTCTAATATCGTTGACAAGCTTGGGGGTCCTTACATTCTCCCCATCTTGTACATTTTCGTCCTCGAAAATCAAACCATCCTTCTGGTCTTCAAAAACTCCCCACCTTAAAGAAAAATCCTATCTCTTGTCTAAGCGTCAACAACATAAAGCAAAGCACAAACCTAAATAGCTTTCTACAACTAAAATTTGTGGCTCTAGGTTCAAAATATTAATTTCCATTCAATAAGTTACTGGTTCTAATTACGAGAGAAAATATTTTATAATAAAATTTCTAAGTAAAATTTGGGGTCTATCAGTCCACTAATAGAAGCAAGTTCTCCTTTTACGAATGGTAATCCATGCATGTAGTTGCCATGTCTAGGATGATCAGATCTGACAGTGCTTTCCTACGGCCAAAAGACGACGCAAACATATCATAATTACAAACCTCATTATTCTCCAGTGCTGGATTAACTAAGTATAAATTTATTAAGATCAATTAATCTCTAAACTATTATCGTAATTGGTGTATGTCTTATAAATTTACTTTGTAAAGTATATAAGTAGTTTACATCATTTTAAACAATTTTATCATCAAAATTTATTTTATTATATTTTTATTTGTCATCATTATTATTTATTTATTTTAATGAAATCGAATTTTAATTCCAAATGAAACTATATTATTGTAACTAAATAACTTTTAAATTCATGTACTATTTAGGAATAATTTAATGTTATATCTATTTCTAAATATTATTATTATTCTCAATGTATCTTATTAGTGTACGAATTTATTTTCTTTTAATTCTAATATTACTTTAAGCATTCGAATATTATTATTACTACTTCATGTATACTCGTTTCATTTTATAAATTTATTGGATCAATTGTTAGACTAAAGATAACTTGGGTATAAGATTACAAAGAAATTTAGTCTTTTTCTTTTAGGCGATATATCTGCACGTTCTTAGGTCTAATTTAATAAATCCTATATTATCTATCTGATTTCAATGCGCAAGAAAATTTCTAATTCTATTTAATTTAACAATCCAACCGTAGACAATTGCTAATAATTTTGCTTAGTTACTTGATCCCAATTATTACTTTTTCCGTTATACATTTGCTAATAAGACTTTTAATTAGATAAAGTTCAATACAATATTATTTGATAAATGTTAAAATTACTTTTATTATGATTATTTGTGATCTTATTATCATTTAATATGATTAACATTAATGGTCGAACTATTATTTTAACTAATCTTAAAGTTTTATTTGTCCCAACAATATAATTAACATTTTATGTGATTATAAATTATCGATTCTACATATAAATCAAAGTATTTAATACGTTTCTATGCGACTTCCAAGATTTATCAATAATACTAATCTCACTATTATTTATTTTATTTTGTATTGGATTGTGTACGTGTTCATACTTTTTAGACTGATTATTCCATAACCTTTATTAGCTAAAGTTATTAGTGTACCCTACAATTTTTACTTACTTACACATACAAACAACCAAACAAACAAATCGATCAATCATATAAATCATTTAATTATTGATAGCTTTTAGTGATTAAGATTTATCTCTCAACCCAACCCAGTTCTAAACTAATCTAGTTCACTAACTGGCACTGGATATTCCTATTGTTTCCCATATAATATCTAATAGTGAGCTCTGATACCAACACTGTAGCGCCCCCTAAGCCAGCAGCTGACTAATCCAAGAGATTAACTAAATAAAGAGGCACTAAGAATCTAAATCATTAACTTAAACATTCAATTAAGAAATCTGCTACAAAGATATCCCAAAAACTAGACCCGCTCAAAAATATATAAATAATAATTCCTCTCAAATGATACATATACAATTGCCATTTGGTTTGCAAATATAATATACAACATAATAAACATAGCAGAAGACTCAACGCCACAAAGCTTCCACTGCGCAACCTGATCTGTCTCTGAAACTGAAAGTTGGAATGGGTGAGCACATCATCCCTGAAAAGGGTCCCCCGTAGGAATAACAACTAGCTTTCAAGTAAACATTAATATGATTCGAAGACAGTGCAGGTTTTATCGAAAGTCGTTAATACACGGAAAGACAGTAAAACACAAAGTAAAAACTTCTTCAAAGACATCCATAAATAACAGTAAACATCCATGTATGAGATGTGTGTTGCCGCACATAAGGGAAGAGTGATATTGGTGCCAATTCCACACCGAATAGGTAGTACTGCGGTGTATCTCCCTAGCCATAGAATACTGAATATATAAATGAAGAATAATATTGCGGTGTATCGCCCTATCATGTAATATTGTGGTGTATCGCCCTAGCGTGTAATATTGCGGTGTATACCTCATATTGTGTCGGCACACATCTCATACCACACAAAGCGCACAAAGATATGCATGAATTTCACAACACCAAGATTGATTTGTAAAACAATAATGAATACAAGAGAGTTCGTTATCGATTCTCACCTCTTTTGATGACAAGCCTTGTCTACCTCGAGATCCACGGTCCACTGGTTCAACCTTTGAATCGATCGTTGTTAATAAAGACTAACTGTTAATCACATAAGAAGTCTAATAATCTAGCCAAAATGGCTCACACAAGAATCATACAAGTCTAACTAATGATTCTAAGCTCATTTATGACTTTACACCTTTTCGTTCTCTATCTTTATCATAGCTAAGGTTTACTAATTCAAGTAGGTTGGTTCTATAGTCCATTAGCTAAGTCTAGAAAAGATATGCAACTTTGTATAAGGAACCAAAAGTTAATTCGAACCTTAAGGGGTCCAAACATCTATTAAGAAAACTTCCCTAAGCCCAAGTCCACCAAAGTCAACTAACAGTCACTAATGGTCGAACTAACGGTCAAGGTCAACTAACAGTCAACGTCCAAGGTCAGGTCAGGTCAAGTCCAGGGTCAACTAGTCAATTGGTCAAGGTCCACTGAGTCAAGACTGGACAGATCTTCATTGCTGAGTTAACTCACTCAGACAAACAGAGTCAGACATAAACACAATCTAAGTCAGACTGAATCAATCCAGTCAGACAAGCTTAACTACACACATCATGTTACATGGGACTCCAAGTCTAATTCTCATACCTTCATCTACCAATTTTATAATTCAGTATGAATTCAAGTAAAGCAAACAAACTTCAAATTTTATTTACAAGCAAAGACTATGTCTACCTGCAATTGCAGTAGCAGCAAGCTTTCACCTTTCTACATCCATACTTCTACACTCACAACAAACTCATTAGAACTCCAATTCCAGAATACATCTATCTTGAGATAACAATACGGGTATAATTCAATACTATTGAATCAACTCAAACAACAGTTCTCAGCTGCAACCATCACCATCTCTAACACTTACTGAAATAAACATTTCCTTTCTTCTCCGACTCTTCCCAATATACATGCACAACACCAAAAATGTGTTTGTTGAAGATTCATCCATTCCTGCAACATTTCTTACATTCATAACCACCACCACAGATTACAGTTACAGCTCCACTGAGATCAACAACAACCACTACAATTTGTAACTCTCACATGAACAATATCTGCAACTGCAATACCATTATCTGTGTCTGCAATATAAAAACTTCTCGACTCATCCTCCACCTGCATTATTCACAACATTGCACTACTACCCATTCATTCAATTCCCAACCACACTATAAAACTAATTCTAACTTCGTTTGTAATTCAATATCAGTCTCAACAGCATAACCAATTACCCAATTCATTCATCTAAAACTTCTAATCTCAAGAAACTCTACACATCCAACTCCAAAAAACACGACCAACTCAATTACAACATCTGTAGTTCAGATCATTGACAACTCAGCTTCATCCTCCTTGCCATTTCATCTATACAATTCATTCATCTGCCCAGCTCATTCATCCAACTCCCAGCAAACTTCTTCAATCACTGAAAATCCCATTACCATGTCATCACCTCAACTAACTTTATATTCATCTATAGTTTCCAACTCAGGAATCCTAGTCTGTGATTCTCAAACTCACAATTAAAGTGAAATAAAACTCCATATAATTGATGCAACATTAATATAAACATACCCATCTATGAATCATCAACTTTTATCCAATTTCAAATAAGACTAAATCAAATCAACCCAGAATTACATTTTCTCATTGTGAATCGAGAATTGGATTCCAATTCTTCTTCTTAGTAACTGGATCTGTAAATTAGCATCATAATCTTCCTCTTCACTTCATGTTCATCAAAACCCATCCATTAATTTGTTCTTCTCAATCTTTTCTGCAATTCCCATGAACCATAAATAGAATTTCAATTAAATTTGCAGGAACCCTAACCCTTCAAATCTTTACTAAAACAACTCCATAAATTCAATTAGACATCTCCCCATTTCATTTTCATCTTCCAGCAATCTGCTAAACCTATCAATTCTCCTCATGAACTCAAAATCATCACAAAACCTTAACTTCCAGGGGGTTAGTCCACGAGTGAGTTTGGGGGAGTTTAATGTATTTTGAATCTTGGAGATTTTGAGGGAGTGTAAGAGAGTGTGGGGAGTTTGAGAGAGTTTGGTGTTTTGAGTGTGGTGAGTTTGAGAGACTCTCCAGAAATATCTACTTTTTTGATAGATTTGGAGTGAGGAAAAAATACACTATAAACTCTCTAGAACTCTCTAGAACTCCCCAGAACTCCCCCCAATACACCAACTCCCTAGCATTCTAATTTTAACGACTAACAGGGAGTTTGAGAGTTTCTTTCAAACTCCCCCACGACTAACAGGGTTTTCTAGGGAGTTTGGAAGACTCTTCTAAATTCTCCCACGACTAACAGAGATTTCGAGAGACTCCTTTGAAGTCCCCCACGACTAACAGGAAAAAACCAAACTACACCCAACTCCCCCAACTCCCTTGAGGACTAACACCCTGTTCATCTACAACATCGTCAACCCCATCTTATCTTCAGCTCAAACAATCACAACATCAACATATTCTACTTGATCAGCTCTCCCTCAATAATTAATTCTGTCAGACTGAATCTCAAACTCACCCTCAGTCGATAAATCTCTCGCAGAAAAGAAGAACGGGAGAAGAGAAGAAACTGAAGAAAGAAGGAGAATAAAGGAGGAGAAATAAATGAGAATGTGTTTATCTTCTCGGATAGAAATAGATAAGGACGAACAAAATGCTAAAGGCACCCTACCAAAAGATAAGGGTAGCCAGACGGCTCTTCAAACTCATATGTTGATATCTTCTTCGTTCGATGTCTGATTGACACGTTCGAGTAGTCCATTCTGCGTAACTTTTCGAGATCTATCCATCGGTACTAATTCCACATCTAGTTCGTTGTTAGATTAATTCCTATTAATTAACATTCGTGTTAAACTAATCAAGTTATTATCGGCTAATACGTCTCTTGAATAGTCTAATATCGTTGACGAGCTTGAGGATCCTTACAGTTAACCTATAATGGTTTTAGGAAAAACCTAGGTTAAAGGAGAATCGACTCTAGTCGCAACTAGTATCACACAGGAGGTATGGGTAGTTTTCCAGTTTCTAGAGTTCTCCTTTATATAGCCTTTCAAATCAGGGTTTGCTAAGTTACCTTAGAAACAAAGCATTCCGTATTCGCCGTTAGATTAAAATCTGATAAGATATAAGCTAAGTTTGCTTGAAACCAAAGCAATATATCTCCACCGTTAGATGGTATTAGCTTGTCACACACAAATAAAATATACTTTCATTTAAATATGGTTAACCGTACCTAAACATGTATATTTAGTTGGCTCTGTAATAATTAACCAAAGTTAGCCATATGAACATTTTTGTCTTAACCACATTCATCTAACACATGTAGATCAACTATGATGATCAACCAATCATCAAATGTATCTAATTGTGTTTTATAGAGTTGTTAAATTGTTGAAAATCATGAAAAAGTGGGGGTCTAACAACCTCACTCAATATTTCGCTTAGCAATCTGTATGGACTAACTCCAATATACTTTCAAGAGAATCATCTAGACAGTCAGACTCAATCTTAAGAAAAGTATATCAAGGAATTATATCTCAATTTCTCGATTCAATACTTACTCAAGCAAATAGCAATCTGCGAGTCTAATTGAATACAAGAGAAATTAACTTGAACGGTACCAAAGACCAATGTTCAAGGATCAATCAATTTCAATCAACAACCAAAGGTTGGATTTACCGATTGATCGATTCAACGCACAACCTGTGATATTTCAATTATATAATAAAATATAATGAGGAAAAGAAATTACACAAAAACCAGAAGTTTTGTTAACGAGGAAACCACAAATGCAGAAAAACCCCGGGACCTAGTCCATATTACACACTGTATTAAGTCGCTACAGACACTAGCCTACTACAAGCTAACTTCCGTATGGACTATAGTTGAACCCCAATCAATCTCACACTGATCCAAGGTATAGTTGTGATCCTTACGTCTCTGATACCAGCAGGATACTACGCACTTGATTCCCTTAGATGATCTCACCCAAAACTAAGAGTTGCTACGACCCAAAGTCGAAGACTTTAATAAACAAATCTGTCTCACACAGAAAAGTCTATAGGAATAGATAAATCTGTCTCCCACAGAAATACCTATGAGTTTTTGTTTTGTCTTTTGATAAATCAAGGTGAACAAGAACCAATTGATAACCCGGAACTATATTCCCGAAAAACAGCCTAGAATTATCAATCACCTCACAATAATCTTAATCGATTAGCGAAACAAGATATTGTGGAATCACAAACGATGAGACGAAGATGTTTGTGACTACTTTTTTATCTTGCCTATCAGAGAAATTAATCTCAAGCCAATCTTACGATTGCACTCAATCATGATAGAAATAGCAAGATCAGATCACGCAACTACAGAGAAAATAGTTGGGTCTGGCTTCACAATCCCAATGAAGTCTTCAAGTCGTTAACCTATAGGGTCTCGGTAGAAACCTAAGGTTAAAGGAGAATCGACTCTATCTTATACAACTAGTATCACACATGAGGTGTGGGGATTAGGTTTCCCAGTTGCTAGAGTTTTCCTTTATATAGTCTCCAAATCAAGGTTTACAATCAATGCTACCTTGGTAACAAAGCTTTCAATATTCACCGTTAGATGAAAACCTGATTAGATTCAAGCTAATATCTTTCAACCGTTAGATCGAACTTAGCTTGTTATACACAAATGAAATGCACGTTCAACAGTAGTTAACCAATGGTTAGCCATATGAGCACTTTCAAATAAACCTTATTCATCTTCACCATAACTAGTTAAAATGACTCAAAAGAACTAGTTAGAGAGTTGTTCAATTGCTTAGATCTCATAGAAGTATATAAGACACAACCGAAACAAAAACGATTTTGATTCACTCGAATCGATTCATGAACATTATAGCCACGGTTTGCAAATATGCATTCCTTAGTTTATATATGTCTTAGTTCACGAATAAACCGTTTTTAGAAAATAACCCACTCAAGTATGCATACCAGTATGCATACTTAAGTACCCGGATTGAGTTTGATTTCAATTCACAAACTCCAGCAGAAATTCACGGGATGTGAACTTCCGGCAGTACGCGTACGGGTATGCGGACTTAGCTTCCGTATATCCTGAACCAGTAAAGTACACATACTTTAGTTCAAGGATTTTGGACTTACCTAAGTATGAGTTCACATGCAATGTTTATATCCATTCAAGGTTATATATTTTAAACTCTCATTTCAATCATTGGAACATTCTTAGAGGATGTTAAATAGAGGTTATTCACATACTATTTTTCATCAAAGCGATTTTCAAGATATTGAAATAATCAACATGACTTTCGTCACTTGTAAAGATGAACTTCGCCAAAGTGAAAGCTTACCAACACATATTTCGAGAAATAGATAAGCGAGATAAACTCGGCTCGAAATAGCAAGTGTGTATAATCAAAGTCTATATAGCAATACGACTTTTGTCTCACGATAGGAGATAGAGTAGATATACTTTTGAGTGATAGATAAGTTCAAGCCTCCACATACCTTTTAGTCGATGAAGTTCCACCAGTTCCTTGAGTAGTTATTCGTCTTTGCATGATGAACGTCGCGGAGTCTAGAGCTGAACTACACTTTCTATCCTAGTCCGAGACTTAGCTATAAGTAAACTAGAAATCCAGACTTATAGTTTTGGCAACTAAACTTGACAAACAAGCTTGAGATAGCAACGTTTGCGAGTTCGACCGAGCAGTGCTCTAACAGTCTCCCCCTTTGTCAATTTAGTGACAAAACTATCAATACATATGGAATACAAAATAAATAAACTTTGCATCTTCTCTTCCACATGCATGATCTCCTTGGTTCTTCAATTTTACTTGAAATCTTCGTCACTTCCAAGTACTCCAATGATTCCAAAGATATTCAAATCAGCGTTATCTTTGTTGAAGATCCGTAGCCATAACAATGAGAAAACAAAAGTTCTCAATCATTGTTACACAGTGTCGTGGTATTATTACACAGCATCAAAGTTCAATTGTATCACAACTTTGACAACAATACTATGGTGATATGTATCACTCCCCCTTAGTTAATACTTCATCTCACATGAAAACTGCCCCCCCTTATATAATGATCCGAAAACCATATGTATTTGTAGTGTGCACTACACATTAATTCTCCCCCTTTTTGTCAATAAAATTGGCAAAGGTACAAAAACTAGTGGGATCCTAATGAAATTTCCATAGAGACACTTCATGAGTAAAACAAAGCACATATCAACTTTTTAGATGCATTCATCAAGGAGTTTATAAAGATACAAGATAACCCCTATAATATTCCACAGCCGCACTCCCCATAAAGATTTGGCAATTAAGCACAAGTACAATTAAGAACTTTCCCCCATAAAATGCCATTCCCGAAAGAACAACAAGAGCGACCTTTCTTTCACAAGAAAAGAAGGATTTCTTTGGACATTACAAATCACAAGAAACATGAATTTGTATCCAAAATACTCAATTAAATTAACCACAAGAGAACCCTTGATTAATTTAATCGGAAATGCTCAACATAAGATAACTTACGGAACCGCACAATATATACATAAGAAATATGGATCAGGGAAGATCAATACTGCGGAATAAACAAAGATTCATTTTATCTTTCATCACTATTTGCACAATGACATATAATAGACTTTGTTAGAGCATTGCTCGGTCGAACTCGCATGCGTTGCTATCTTAAGCATGTTTGTCAATATTAGTGATCAAAACTATATGTCTTGATTTCTAGTATACGTATGACTAAGTCTCGGTCTAGGATAGTTAGGAATAGTTGAGCTCCAGACTCCATGGCGATTATCTTGCAAAGACGAAGAACTACTCAAGGAACCAGTGGAACTTCATCCGACCAAAAGGTATATAGAGACTTGAACTCATCTTGTCACTCAAAAGTCTATCTACTCTATCTCCTACTCTTGAGACAAAAGTCGTATAAGTATGATAGTTTTCATACATACACATTTGTTATTTCGAGTGGAGTTTACTCGCCTATCTTTTTCTCGAAATACGTGTTGGTAAGATTTTACTTTAACCATCTTCATCTTTACCCGTGACGAAAGTCATGATGACGTTTCAATCTTGAAAACAGCTTTGATGACGATAGTCGATTCTTTATGTCTAATAACTGTTATAACATTGTAGAAGAATGTTTCAATGATTGAAATGTAGAGTTGAGAATATGTAACCACCTATGGATATAAGCATACAGTTTGTTGCACATTAGTGTATAAATGCATATGCCGGAAACCAAGTGTGTGCATATGTGTGCTTGCGGTATTGGTGAAGGAGACAGGTTGGGTACGCGTACCCGTACGCGTACTGGCGGAAATTCACGTCCGTGAAATTCTGCTGAGTTTGAAGTTTACGAACTCAAAAACCAGTCACCTTACGCGTACCCGTACGCGTACTGGCGGAACTTTTTCACCCGAAAAAGTCTGCTGAGTTTGGAAACTAAAACCAACTCAAAATCCGGTAGCTAAGGTACGCATACCCGTACGCGTACCCATGCTAGTTATTTCTCAAATCGGTAGTTCATGGACTTAAAACAATAAATTATTATGAATGCAATCTTTGCAAACCGTGGGTATATTGTTCATGAATTGATTCAAATGAATCAAACCGATTTTGTTTCAATTGTGTCTATGTATAAAGACCTAAGCAATTGAACAACTCTTGAACTAGTTCTTATGAGTCATTTGAACTAGTTATGAGAAAGATGAATACAGTTAATATGAAAGCACTCATATGGCTAACCATTGGTCAACCATTTGTGAACCAACCAATGTACACGTTTAGGTACGGTTACTCAAACCTAAATTAATACATTTCATTTGTGTGTGACAAGATAAGTTTCGACCTAACGGTTGAAAGATATTAGCTTGGATAAATCAGGTTTTTCATCTAACGGTGATTATTGAATGCTTTGTTACCAAGGTAACTTAGATTGCAAACCCTGATTTGAAAACTATATAAGGAGACGTCTAGCAACTGTGCAAAACTAATACCCACACCTCATATGTGATACTAGTTAGTTTACTAGAGTCGGTTCTCCTTTAACCTTAGGTTTCTTCCCGAGACCCTGTAGGTTAACGACTGAAAGACTTCATTGGGATTGTGAATCCAGATGAAACTACTTCTCTTGTAGTTGAGCGATCTGATCTTGCCATTTTCTATCGTACGATTTCAATTGAATAATTGACTTGAGATTATATCTCCGATAGGGCAAGATAAAAAGAAATCACAAACATCTTCGTCTCATCGTTTGTGATTCCGCAACATCTTGTTTCGCTACCATACGATTAAGATTGTTGTGAGGTGATTGATAATTCTAGGCTGTTCTTTGTGAATATAAGTCCGGATTATCAATTAGTTCATGTTCACCTTGATTTATCAAAAGACATAACAAAAACTCATAAGTTTATCTGTGGGAAACCGATTTATCTATTATCCTAGACTTTTCTATGTGATAAAAATTTGTTTATTAAAGTCTTCTACTTTGGGTCGTAACAACTCTTGGTTGTGGGTGAGATCAGCTAAGGGAATCAAGTGCGTAGTATCCTGCTGGGATCAAAGACGTAAGGAGCGCAACTGTACCTTGAATCAGTGTGGTATTGATTAGGGTTCAACTACAATCCAGACCGAAGTTAGTTTATAGTAGGATAGTGACTTTAGCGGCTTAATACAGTGTGGTGTTCAATATGGACTAGGTCCCGGGGTTTTTCTGCATTTGCGGTTTCCTCGTTAACAAAATTTTTGGTGTCTGTGTTATTTCTATTCCGTATTATATTTTGTTATATAATTGAAATATCACAGGTTGTGCGTTGTATCGATCAATAGTGAAATCCAACCTTTGGTTATTGATTGGATATTGATTGATCCTTGGATATTGGTCTTTGGTACCATCAAAGTTTATCTCTCTTGTATTTAATCGAAACTCGCAGATTTCTTGAGTAAGATTTAAATCAAGAGATAGAGATATTAACTCCTTGATATACTTTTTATTAAGATTGAGTCTGACTATCTAGTTGATTCTCTTAAAATTATATTAGAGTTAGTTCATACAGATTGCTAATAGAAATATTGGGTGAGGTTGTTAGACCCCCGCATTTTCAATTGGTATCAGAGCAGGCAAACACGTTTAAAAGACCTTACAAGTCTGTGTTTGTAGCAATCTGATTATGTGGACAAAGTCGTATCTCTTATCTACTCATAGTCTATGGCTTCCCATACTTTTGACTATGTCAAGTGTCTTGCTTTTTCCTCAAAGGATAATTCCTTAGTTGATTCTTCCGAATCCAGAGAAAGAAATGAGACAATTGACGGGATGTCAGAGGTAGAAAGGAATACCACCAGAACCAAAAAAAATCCAACTGAGACGATTGATCTTCACAATCATTCTCAAATCTTGGATGAACTTGAGAAGTCTCTTAGTCGACAACGTGAACTCTATAAGATCATTGAATCCTTCTCAAACAATATCAAAAGACTCACTCAAGAAAATATACTACAACAAGAAAAGATTAGTACTCTTGAGAATATTGTTAAAGAGGGAACAATTAGAGAAAAGCGTTTAATTGAGACACAGTTCTCTGATTTAAACAACCTTCGTGTTGAAACTGAGAATATTGCTGCATCTCTTCACCTAACCCAAAAACAGTCTTCCTCCTTGACTAAGGAAAACATTGTAATGATAAATTCTTCTATGTCACGTGTTGAGTCTCAATATAAGTTACCTGACATGAAGAAAAACTCACCAAAGGAAGTTCCTACAAAATATATTCTGCAAACTTCCAAATGGGACTTGGGTTTGAAATAAATGTCTTTCAACAATTCTCTTCCAAGAACTTGTTCCTTCTGTGGGAAAAGAAATCATAGTGCTAAACATTGTTTTACATGGAAGAAACAGATCTCCGATCTTCAAAATCTTCTTCAATTTACCGTCAACCATGTTAATCATCTGGCGACATCGACAATGAATTTCACTCCCACAGAAAACCAGAATTCTCGTAAAAAGATTTTTAATGGCCTCTCATTTCAAAATCTTTACAAGAATCGTGTTTTTACTCATAGTGTAAACTGCACTACGAAAACACTGCTTCCCAGTATCTATGAGAATAAGACTGGTAGATCTAAGTCTAGAAGGTGGAGATCATTCCCAGTAAATCCTCTAGAACCAATATCTAGAGGTCCTAGACTTAGTCATCAAAAAGTTCCATTTAATGGATTCTATCAAAAGGCTGTAAGAAACCTCTATGGAGTTGAAAACAGTCAAGAAGAGAAAAGAAATACAAAAATCAAACTGTCGGATGGTGGTGGGCCCGGAGATGTGTAAAATTGAAGCGTAATAAAAACGGGCCTACAGTAATACCGCAAGTGCACGGTCGTCGGTTGTAGATCGTGCAAGTACGGGTCGATCCACAGAGACTGGGTGTGTTTTGGAGTTTTCTAGCTATTTTGGGCTCTAGTTGGCTATTGGGCTTTAGGTTACCTTTGGATTATAAGCTTGTTTGATAATGAAGTGAACTGAGCTTGGGCTCAGTTGGTCTTGAAGTGCACTAGGCTTGACCTTTGAAGTGCAATGGAATGGACTCAATTGATTTGGTCTTGGGCTTTTGAGTTTAGGCTTTTGGATTAAGCCCACAGTTGACTGAATTGGGCTTCTAGATTAATCCAAGACTGAACTGGGCTTTGAGCCTTAACCTAAACTGTGGCTGGGCCTTGGGCAGCAGGACAGTGGCCAAGGCAGGAGCTGGAGAAACAGCAGACATCAGGAGTGGAAGCAGACAGCTGCAGTAGCAAAGCTGGTTGAGGTAGCAGCAGCAGCAGCAGCAGTGGAAGGGAAGCAATGCAGCTGTCAGACCAAGATAAGGCTCTAGGCCATGACACTGGCCAAGGCAGACTAGCACAAAGGCTAAGTCAAGATAGCTAGCTCTAGGACCAAGCTGAGACAGGGCAAAACAGGGTCAAGGAAGTGCAACAATGCAGTGAGTTAACAAGGGAGAATAAGGCATCAAGCCAAGACAATGACATAAAGAAACCATGAAGCATAGGGCAAGGCTGCAGTGCTTATGTACAAAGTAAGGTTACAGTGACAGTGGAAATGGTGTTGCATATTTACAATGTGGTAATGGCAATGACAGTAGAGAAGTGACAATGCAGCTGGAGTATTTACAAAGGCCAAAAACAATTATGAAACTAAGGTGGCATTTACAATGAATGGTGACATAGTGCTAATGTGATAGTGCAAGCCAAGTAATATCAAAACAGAGATAGTTGCAAACCAAGGCTACAAGCCAAGGGCAGTGGGAGAACAAGGCACAAAGGCAGCTAGCCTAAGGCAAAGAGTGAAGAAAGAACAAGATACAAAAAATGAAAGGCAAAGTTGGGAGCCTAGGCATACAACTAGAGTGGGAAGAGAACTAGTTTGCTCACAGTCACTAGTGAGCACTAGTTTCTCCCCATTGCTCAATCAACACAATGCTCTAAGGCTTCTAGCCTAACATTCCATCACTTCACAATGAACAAACTTAACATTTGAGGAACTAAACCTTAAACACTACAGTGAACTAACAGTAAACACAAAACTAAATTGAAATTAGAAACATACAGAAATCATAAGAACATAAATTAAATGAACATGGAATTAAACATGAAATAAAACAGAAATTGAAAATTAAATAAAATTGAAATTGAAATTAAAGTTAACCCTAAATTGAACAGTTGAGAAAATGAAATTAAACCTAATTGGTCACTTGGCTAGTCCAAGAACACCTCTAACAGTGATACCCAACCCTCAATTTATACCCAAACATTAAAATTAGGGTTTCCCCCAAATCCCAAAAATTAGGGTTCCCAAAATAAAATTTACCCAATTCGACGCTGACCCATGCTATGCAATTGTTCCCTATGCTCCTCTCCATTCTTCTGATGCCCTAAATCGAGGTGTTGCATCAAACCCACATCTAGGTCAGTGAGATGCGTGTGGGTTAGATACAACAGCTAGGCTTAGGGGAATAGGATGCTGCTGTTGTCGGGTGGCGCTACTGGAGATCATGGTGTTGTCGGAGATGGAGGCAGGTGATGGAGATGGTGGTGGCGTACGGCCTGCACTGTCGGGTGTGGAGGAGACGGAAAGAGGGAGGAGAAGAAGAGAACCCGTTAGTTTTTTAGGGTTTGTTTGATTTCTTTTGGGGGTATATGTGTTAGGTATTAGGGTGTGGGTCGGGACATCAAGTTTTTGATGTTTACGAAGCTTGACCGTAGGATATGGAGATGGAAGATCAATCTGACGGTGAGATAAAGTGTATCTTGTAGAGACCGTTAGATCATACAATACAACAAAATTAACGGCGCCAGATGGAGTTAGGTGTTGTAGTGTTAAGCGAAAGTATCTGGATTTGATGCACAGGCATAGGAACGACCGTTGGATTTCGATATAATCCGATCTGACGGCTGAAGATGGAGGAGGGTATGGATATAGAAAATGGGTTTGGGTAAGGGTTTTGGGCCTTGGGTATGCCAAGCCCATATCTTCTTTAAGAACAATTCTTCCTTCTTGAGCCCATTCCTAGCTTTTTGGGCTTGTGCGCACCATTCTTCGCGGCTTCCTTGCGCAATTTCTTCTGGCTTTTCATCACTTTTCTGCTCTTTTTCGCTCCATGATTCATCCCGACTTTATTTATTACCTAAAATTGCAAAATTAAGTAAGAAAAATATTTATTCTTGAAAACAATGAAAATACAGAATATGGGATAAAATGTAGAATTAATGCACAAAAGATGAGTTAAATGCCAACAAAAATGGATAAATATATACAATATTTGGCACTCATCAAATACCCCCAAACCTGAATTTTACTTGTCCTCAAGTAAAACAAAACTAAGGAAATCCTACCTATACCACTGTCGCTGGTCTCTCGAATGCATTTAGCGTATGCACTAAGCCTTTTAAACCACTAAGTGTCCCTAGTGGACGAGTTGAAGTCTCGTGAAGGTTTGCTTAGAACGTACCTACAAAGTTCTAGGTCAAAATATAAGCTCAGATTCCATCAAATGTGACATGTGCAAGTCAGTTTAAGCTCACAGCAAAATGGAGATGTCAATCTAGCTATCAAAGGCACAATCCTAGCACTGATAACAAAAAAAGACATGTGATAAGAGTGTAAAGTGTATCTACACATGTGTAAAGAAAGATTTGAAGTTATGACTACTAATCACCAAGAGATAGTTTCTCAGGCTAAGAACCAAGGTCGAAATCTAGCTAGCTGTCCG
Organism: Papaver somniferum; assembly: GCF_003573695.1. NCBI lineage: Eukaryota > Viridiplantae > Streptophyta > Magnoliopsida > Ranunculales > Papaveraceae > Papaver > Papaver somniferum. Next base: position 13,843,319 of record NC_039362.1, on the reverse strand, counting down.
GACTTTACGAGAATTGTGAATGAGTTGGAGGTATTTCACAATTACCCGCGTTGTACATCAATGGCATACACCCTCCTTGCTTATTACAATGAAACAAAAAAATGACTATTTACATGACTCTTATTTACATTGACTATTCTCTTTTTATTTTTGGAACAAGAGATGATGGAATTGATAAATACTTGATTTTTTTGTATTTTTCTGATATATTTTTTTTCTCTTTTTTTTTTTTTTTTTTTTTTTGCAAAAGAAAACACTTTTGATACAAATACAAAAGGAAACAAAAGATTACATGACACTTTGCAAGAGGTAGCCCTTTTTGATGCACCCAGTTAAATTCGATGGTTGTCTTTCTTAATGTAACCTCCACCTTCTATCCCAACCAAACAAAGAACAAGCTAGTCAAGTTTCGTTCAGTATTCTAAAGTGATTGGCAATCGTAACTTCCTATCAAACACCTTGAAGATCGAGGCCATACATGTATTGGTAGATCGTGCGCGTGCAAATTTCTTATCACTATGTGAATTGTGCTAGAATCAGGGTGCCTAAATATCTAGACTAAGACTCCTAATAATTACATATTTGCACAAGAGTCAACATTTCAAGGTAAATGAGATCCATTTTAATGATTTTTTTAATTTTTTAATTTTTTATTTTGATTTTTCAATTTTTCAATTTTTTTTGGAATTTTTCAATTTTTTCAAAAAGATGGAGTTTTGTTTTCAATTATGGCATATTATCGTGGTATCTACTCTATACCCCCAAACCTAAACTAAACATTGTCCTCAATGTTTCAAAATATGAACAAAATTATAATACAACATATGAAGAGGATCATGTTGAGTAGATAAAAAGGAAAGAGAATACCCGATTTCGGCGAAAGCAATATTAGAACTCCGTTATTCAAGGCAAGAATCCAACATATGTCAGCCGAGATCATATTGGATTAGCAAAATATATACAAAAGGAACAAAAGGGTTTTTAAGAAATTTTATCTACTGGATTATATACAAAAATTCACCATACACTAACAATCTAAAGAGTTGAGGATCAACCCAAAAGACAAAGTGTAGAGGTTTCAACAGCTTCACACAAATATAACAGGAAAGAAACGCAAGTGAAACTGTGAAACAAAATGAGCTACCCCCAAACCTGGATTTTTCAACGGATAAAATTTTGGAAACAAAATCTCGCAGTTTTGGGGGTTCATCATGCACAAGGTCTAGCTCAAAGTGAACTGTGCTAGGGACGGGCAAACATGCAATTTCCAACTGTGGTTCCTCAAAGATATTATACTTAGAAGCAAAATAGTCCAAAAGGACTTGGGAAGCATACAGTTCCAATCCTAGATTAGGAATTTTCAGAAAAATCGGTTTGACAATATGGGTACAAACCAAATCTAGGTTGGGTGGAAGGCCATCAGATTGTGACTTAGGTAGAAGAATAGGCATATCATTATCAATCAAATCAAAATCTCCTAACTCATCTACACATGTCACATCATGCTCACAATCATCAATCAAATTGGCAAGATCACACTCAGAATCATCAACATCATCAACAGATTTATTCTCGTGTATCGGCACATCAGGGGAAACATAACATGGAATACTAGAAGAAATGTCATGCATTAAGGTCGGGGCAGATAAGCCTAATGTATTTGAACCCAAAGGTTCCATAACATTTTCAGTATAGACATGTTCTTCTAACATAACATCATAATCATCATCATCATCATGATAGGGATTTTGCAATCTAGGATAATTTTCAATCCTAAGGTCGGAGCTATTACAAGAATAAAACTCTAATTCATGGGGGTGACTCATATCATGTGGTGTTGTTCCTGTTTCCCTAACGGATTCCCATTGATGGGTTTTCTCTGCAATCTCGGCTAAAAAATTCCATGCATCATCCACAGATTTATCAATAAACTCACCATTACACATAGACTCAACCATGGTTCGAGATTTAAAGTCTAGTCCCTCATAGAGGATGACGACAAGTCTCCACTTCTCAAATCCATGGTGCGGACATTCGCTCAACAAATCATTAAAACGTTCAAAATAGTGAAAAACAGATTCCTCATCCAATTGGACAAAACAATTGATACTTTGACGAATAGCGATGGTCCTATGATGTGGAAAGAATTTTTTGAAAAATAGATCTGTGAGTTGGTCCCAAGTGTTGATTGATTGTGGTCTCAAACCGTAAAACCATGTTTTGGCCCTTTCCTTTAAAGAAAATGTAAACAAACGCAATTTCAGAGAGTCTTCGGACATATGATCAGGTTGCATAGTCCGACAAATTTTTTCAAACTCTCTTACATGAGTATAGGGGTTCTCAGAATCGAACCCTCGAAATATAGGAAGTATTTGTATCATGCTTGCATTTATTTTAAAAGGGTTATTGGTTTGAGGTAATACAATACATGATGATGGAATTTTTATTGTCGGATACATGTATTCATGGAGAGCACGAGGTTAGCCCATATTGAAAAGACACAAAGCCCACTATTTGGTTTTAATGGGTTTGGATTTTTGGAAAAATGTTTGGTTTTAATGGGTTTGGATTTTTGGGAAAATTTTGGTTTTTGAAATAAGGAGCAAAATTTTGTTTTTTTTTTGTTTTTTTTTTTTTTTTTTTTTTTTTTTTTAAGAACAATAAAATGAAGAAAATAAAATTTGGTTTTTGAAATGGGAGCACGCCCACTGTTGGTTTTGTGTTTGCTGTGGCTCAGCTGGTTTGAAAACGTTTGGTGAAACTGAGTCCAAAATCTCGGCCTAGAATTTGGGTACTCGGCCCACTAACGAGTTAACCTAGCGTGGTCGGTCACAAGCTCAGCTGGGTTTAAACCCAGAATACAAGATACAAGTCCAATTTAAACAAGCCCACAAAAATTAAATACACAAGCCCATAATCAATGTAAACAAACAAGCCCACAAATAAATTATTACAAACCCAACAGAAAATAAGAGAAGCCCAAAAATTGGCTTTAATATTACAAGCCCACAATTAAAAAATTGGAAGCCCACAATTCGGGTTCTCTTAAATGGGTTACCTTTTAAGCACAGCCCAGCTGCTCTGATATTGTTGCAAAAACCCAGTTGGGCTTTGGTTCTTTTCCTTGGTGGCGTCCCAGCAGAGGAAAAACTGGTTCAGAACAGCAGGTCCAACAGCAAATGAAGTGAAGCAGATGCAGATGCAAATGCTATGCAGTGAAATGCAAAAATAGCTAATAAAACTACAAGAAAAAACACAGCACCAATCCCCGGCAGCGGCGCCAAAAACTTGGTGGGCCCGGAGATGTGTAAAATTGAAGCGTAATAAAAACGGGCCTACAGTAATACCGCAAGTGCACGGTCGTCGGTTGTAGCTCGTGCAAGTACGGGTCGATCCACAGAGACTGGGTGTGTTTTGGAGTTTTCTAGCTATTTTGGGCTCTAGTTGGCTATTGGGCTTTAGGTTACCTTTGGATTATAAGCTTGTTTGATAATGAAGTGAACTGAGCTTGGGCTCAGTTGGTCTTGAAGTGCACTAGGCTTGACCTTTGAAGTGCAATGGAATGGACTCAATTGATTTGGTCTTGGGCTTTTGAGTTTAGGCTTTTGGATTAAGCCCACAGTTGACTGAATTGGGCTTCTAGATTAATCCAAGACTGAACTGGGCTTTGAGCCTTAACCTAAACTGTGGCTGGGCCTTGGGCAGCAGGACAGTGGCCAAGGCAGGAGCTGGAGAAACAGCAGACGGCGCCAAAAACTTGGTGGGCCCGGAGATGTGTAAAATTGAAGCGTAATAAAAACGGGCCTATAGTAATACCGCAAGTGCACGGTCGTCGGTTGTAGCTCGTGCAAGTACGGGTCGATCCACAGAGACTGGGTGTGTTTTGGAGTTTTCTAGCTATTTTAGGCTCTAGTTGGCTATTGGGCTTTAGGTTACCTTTGGATTATAAGCTTGTTTGATAATGAAGTGAACTGAGCTTGGGCTCAGTTGGTCTTGAAGTGCACTAGGCTTGGACTTTGAAGTGCAATGGAATGGACTCAATTGATTTGGTCTTGGGCTTTTGAGTTTAGGCTTTTGGATTAAGCCCTCAGTTGACTGAATTGGGCTTCTAGATTAATCCAGGACTGAACTGGGCTTTGAGCCTTAACCTAAACTGTGGCTGGGCCTTGGGCAGCAGGACAGTGGCCAAGGCAGGAGCTGGAGAAACAGCAGACAGCAGGAGTGGAAGCAGACAGCTGCAGTAGCAAAGCTGGTTGAGGTAGCAGCAGCAGCAGCAGTGGAAGGGAAGCAATGCAGCTGTCAGACCAAGATAAGGCTCTAGGCCATGACACTGGCCAAGGCAGACTAGCACAAAGGCTAAGTCAAGATAGCTAGCTCTAGGACCAAGCTGAGACAGGGCAAAACAGGGTCAAGGAAGTGCAACAATGCAGTGAGTTAACAAGGGAGAATAAGGCATCAAGCCAAGACAATGACATAAAGAAACCATGAAGCATAGGGCAAGGATGCAGTGCTTATGTACAAAGTAAGGTTACAGTGACAGTGGCAATGGTGTTGCATATTTACAATGTGGTAATGGCAATGACAGTAGAGAAGTGACATGCAGCTGGAGTATTTACAAAGGCCAAAACAATTAAACTAAGGTGGCATTTACAATGAATGGTGACATAGTGCTAATGTGATAGTGCAAGCCAAGTAATATCAAAACAGAGATAGTTGCAACCAAGGCTACAACCAAGGGCAGTGGGAGAACAAGGCACAAAGGCAGCTAGCCTAAGGCAAAGAGTGAAGAAAGAACAAGATACAAAAAATGAAAGGCAAAGTTGGGAGCCTAGGCATACAACTAGAGTGGGAAGAGAACTAGTTTGCTCACATTCACTAGTGAGCACTAGTTTCTCCCCATTGCTCAATCAACACAATGCTCTAAGGCTTCTAGCCTAACATTCCATCACTTCACAATGAACAAACTTAACATTTGAGGAACTAAACCTTAAACACTACAGTGAACTAACAGTAAACACAAAACTAAATTGAAATTAGAAACATACAGAAATCATAAGAACATAAATTAAATGAACATGGAATTAAACATGAAATAAAACAGAAATTGAAAATAAATAAAATTGAAATTGAAATTAAAGTTAACCCTAAATTGAACAGTTGAGAAAATGAAATTAAACCTAATTGGTCACTTGGCTAGTCCAAGAACACCTCTAACAGTGATACCCAACCCTCAATTTATACCCAAACATTAAAATTAGAGTTTCCCCCAAATCCCAAAAATTAGGGTTCCCAAAATAAAATTTACCCAATTCGACGCTGACCCATGCTCTGCAATTGTTCCCTATGCTCCTCTCCATTCTTCTGATGCCCTAAATCGAGGTGTTGCATCAAACCCACATCTAGGTCAGTGAGATGCGTGTGGGTTAGATACAACAGCTAGGCTTAGGGGGATAGGATGCTGCTGTTGTCGGGTGGCGCTACTGGAGATCATGGTGTTGTCGGAGATGGAGGCAGGTGATGGAGATGGTGGTGGCGTACGGCCTGCACTGTCGGGTGTGGAGGAGACGGAAAGAGGGAGGAGAAGAAGAGAACCCGTTAGTTTTTTAGGGTTTGTTTGATTTCTTTTAGGGGTATATGTGTTAGGTATTAGGGTGTGGGTCGGGACATCAAGTTTTTGATGCTTACGAAGCTTGACCGTAGGATATGGAGATGGAAGATCAATCTGACAGTGAGATGAAGTGTATATTGTAGCGACCGTTAGATCATACAATACAACAAAATTAACGGCGCCAGATGGAGTTAGGTGTTGTAGTGTTAAGCGAAAGTATCTGGATTTGATGCACATGCATAGGAGCGACCGTTGGATTTCGATATAATCCGATCTGACGGCTGAAGATGGAGGCGGGTATGGATATAGAAAATGGGTTTGGGTAAGGGTTTTGGGCCTTGGGTATGCCAAGCCCATATCTTCTTTAAGAACAATTCTTCCTTCTTGTGCCCATTCCTAGCTTTTTGGGCTTGTGCGCACCATTCTTCGCGGCTTCCTTGCGCAATTTCTTCCGGCTTTTCATTACTTTTCTGCTCTTTTTCGCTCCATGATTCATCCCGACTTTATTTATTACCTAAAAATGCAAAATTAAGTAAGAAAAATATTTATTCTTGAAAACAATGAAAATACAGAATATGGGATAAAATGTAGAATTAATGCACAAAAGATGAGTTAAATGCCAACAAAAAGGGATAAATATATACAATATTTGGCACTCATCAGATGGTATCCCCAAATATTCTCTAAACACCCATGATGAGATCATATCTCATCCTTCTACCTAACTGTAGGTATTCTCATCCTTGTGTCTAACTTGAGAGTTACAAGGATGTCTGTTTATGAGATGCTCAAGTCTTAGTAGATTACCATTCGTTCTGTTGATCTGATGTTTTTTTTCCCGCTACTCTCTTTGTACCTAATGAATCTCGGTTGCTCTAACTTTTCAGTTTTGAGCCTTGTTTAAGAGATACATTTTGAGAAACAGTTTGTATTTCTGTTTGGGTCCTTCCTGTTTCTGATATTTTCTCCAGGTCCACGAACGTCCAAGTCTTCTCTAAGGAAATCTAGGGTTTCTCCCTTGATTAACAACATATATATGTCTTGTATGTGTTTATCATGTTCCCAGAAAAAGATGTCTATGGGAACCTATGTTGAACCTCAAAAAGAAGTAAACATTGAGATGGAAGAAGATTTCAAAGGATGTGATTCAACTCAAGATCTGATTCTGAAAAAGATGCTTGAAAGAAAAGAGTATAAATCTTTGATAGGATAATCTATCAAGGATTTAATCTTCGTTCAGACTGAGGTTAGGAACGAGCTTGCCAATCTTCAATTGCAGATAAACTAACTCTTGGATGGACAAGCAAAAATCCTTGAAAATCAAAACATCCTGATCAGGAGCCAGAAGAAGGTTGTCCTTGATTGCGTCAAATCCAGGCATCTTACTCGCATCGTTGACCGAAAAACTAATGTTCTAACTCATGAACACGGCGTCTCTACAGTCAAGAAGATCAAGGATATCAGTGACTCCTATTTTGATGGACCTTTTCAAAGGTATGAAATAATCAAAGAAAACTGATTTATTTGTCTAATGAAACTTCTTAAAAGAATTTTATTCTTGTTTTTGTTTAAGAGAAAGAATAACTAGAGTTTGGAATAGCCATTATTGTGAGTATACATAGCTATGTCCATCGTTTTTCATCGTTTTTCATCTTTATTTTTTTAGGTTTATTTATTTAAATTCTAAAAATTGTTTGGAAGATGATGTTTGCAGTATTAATATTTATGATTTTATATATTGCAATATGTTATGGGATATGCGTGTTTGCGTCCGTGAACTATTATTGTCCCATACGATGTTAAAAGTTATCTCTTTTATATGTCGATATGCGAGTATTGATACAAGATCGATGAACTTTTGACAAACAAAATTTAATCCTATTATGTCAATTATTGATGGAAGATAGGTTAAAATCTTTTGTTTACAAGGATTATGTCTATTGTATGTCATTGTGCAAATAGTGATGGAAAATAGAATGAATCCTTGTATATGCCGCAGTATTGAGCATTCCCTGATCCATATTTTATGTGTATACTGCAATGCTCCATAAGTTTTTATTGTGTTGAGCATAAGACGATTGATTTAATCATTCTTTTATGGTGAACTTAGTCGTAGCTCCGTAAGGTCTCTTATGTCGAGCATTTCCAACTAGATTAATCATAGATTCGTTTGTGGTTATTTTGGTTGTGTATTCCGATTAAATTGATCATGGGTTCTCTTGTGGTTAGTTTAATTTAGAATTTTGGATATAGAAAATCATTTCTTTATGGTTTTTGGTGTCCAATAAAATCCTTCTTTTCTTGTAAAAGTAAGGTCCCTCTTGTTGTTCTCTTGGGAATGACATCAAATGGGGGAGAGTTCTTTTGAACTTGCGCTTAATTTTCATATCTTTGTGGGGAGTGCGGCTGTGGAATTATTTAGGGGTTATCTTGTATCTTTATAAATTCCTTGATGAATGCATTTAGCCTCGGCTTTATGATTGCATCTAAACAAGTTGATATGTACTTTTCTTTGGTCTTGAAGCGTCTTCGTGGAAATTTCATTAGGATCCCGTTTTCATACCTTTGCCAATTTTATTGACAAAAAGGGGGAGAATTAATGTATAGTTCACACTACAAATACATATGATTTACGTGCTTTACAGGTCATTATGTAAGGGGGAGTGGTTTTCATGTTGAGACGAAAGTATTGACTAAGGGGGAGTGATACATATCACCATAGTATTGTTGTCGAAGTTTTGATATGAGAACTTTGATGTTGTGTAATAATACTATGAAATTGTATAACAATGATCGAGAGTTTTTGTTTTCTCGTTGTTATGACTACGGAACTTCAACAACTATGATGCTGAATTGAACATCTATGGAATCATGGGAGTACTTGGAAAAGATGAAGTTTTCAAGTAACGTTGAAGCACCAAGGAGATCAAGCATGTGGACGATAAGCTACAAAGTTTTATTTATTTTGTAATCCATATGTATTGATAGTTTTGTCACTAAAATTGACAAAGGGGGAGATTGTTAGAGCATTGCTCGGTCGAACTCGCATGCGTTGCTATCTCAAGCATGTTTGTCAATATTAGTGATCAAAACTATATGTCTTGATTTCTAGTATACTTATGACTAAGTCTCGTTCTAGGATAGTTAGGAATAGTTGAGCTCCAGACTCCATGGCGATTATCTTGCAAAGACGAAGAACTACTCAAGGAACCAGTGGAACTTCATCCGACCAAAAGGTATGTGGAGACTTGAACTCATCTTGTCACTCAAAAGTCTATCTACTTTATCTCCTACTCTAGAGACAAAAGTCGTATAAGTATGATAATTTTTATACATACACATTTGCTATTTCGATCCGAGTTTACTCGCCTATCTTTTTCTCGAAATACGTGTTGGTGAGATTTTACTTTAACCATCTTCATCTTTACCCGTGACGAAAGTCATGATGACGTTTCAATCTTCAAAATAGCTTTGATGACGATAGTCGATTCTTTATGTCTAACGACTGTTATAACATTATAGAAGAATGTTTCAACGATTGAAATGTAGAGTTGAGAATATGTAACCACCTATGAATGTAAGCATATAGTGTGTTCGCACATTATTGTATAAATCCATGTGCCGGAAAACCAAGTGCGTGCATATGTGTGCATGCGGTATTGGTGAAGGAGACAGGTTGGGCACGCGTACCCCTACGCGTACTGGAGGAAATTCACGTCCGTAAAATTCTGTTGAGTTTGAAGTTTACGAACTCAAAAACCAGTCACCTTAAGTACGCGTACCCGTACGCGTACTGACGGTACTTTTTCACCCGAAAAAGTCCGCTAAGTTTGAAAACTAAAACCAAATCAAAATCCGGCAGCTAAGGTACGCATACCGTACGCGTACCCAGGCTAGTTATTTATCAAATCGGTAGTTCATGGACTTAAAACAATAAATTATAAGGAATGCAATCTTTGCGAAACGTGGGTATACTGTTCATGAATTGATTCAAATGAATCAATCCGATTTTGTTTCAATTGTGTCTATGTATAATGACCTAAGCAATTGAACAACTCTTGAACTAGTTCTTATGAGTCATTTGAACTAGTTATGAGAAAGATGAATACAGTTAATATGAAAGCACTCATATGGCTAACCATTGGTTAACAATTTATGAACCAACCAATGTACATGTTTAGGTACGGTTACTCAAACCTAAATGAATACATTTCATTTGTGTGTGACAAACTAAGTTTCGATCTAACCATTGAAAGATATTAGCTTGGATAAATCAGGTTTTTCATCTAACGGTGATTATTGAATGCTTTGTTACCAAGGTAACTTAGATTGCAAACCCTTATTTGAAAACTATATAAGGAGACGTCTAGCAACTGTGCAAAACTAATACCCACACCTCATGTGTGATACTAGTTAGTTTGCTAGAGTCGATTCTCCTTTAATCGTATGTTTCTTCTCGAGACCCTGTCGATTAACGAGTGAAAGACTTCATTGGGATTGTGAAGCCAGACGAAACTACTTATCTTGTAGTTGAGCAATATGATCTTGCCATTTTCTATCGTACGAGTTCAATTGAATAATTGACTTGAGATTATATCTCTGATAGGGCAAGATAAAAAGAAATCACAAACATCTTCGTCTCATTGTTTGTGATTCCACAATATCTAGTTTCACTACCATATGATTTAGATTATTGTGAGGTGATTGATAATATTAGGTTGTTCTTCCGGAATATAAGTCTGGTTTATCAATTGGTTCTTGTTCACCTTGATTTTTATCAAAAGAAATGTAGGATCATAATCTCGCAGCAATAATGTCTCAGCGAAATTATCAAACAACACAACACAACAACGTCGCAGAACAATTCCAGAAATGATATAATAAACGACGTCAGCTAAAATCATGAGAAAGATGTGATAGTCCTGCGAAAATTAGAGAGTTTGCGAGATTAACATCTGTAAGGTTGCGAGAATGTCGGAAGCCATATCCGAATATAAAGGACAGATTAGCTGTCATCCACTATGTATTTCCCTATAAATAGTCGTTCAATTGTAAAGGAAGGGAGAGATCATTTTTTTGAGTAAGAAACAAGTAAATAGGAGAGAGAAAATATAGAGCAGTGGTTATTCTCAATTCCTTTATCTTTTCTTGTAAGATTGTTCAAAGATTCATCAATGAAATTAAGATTGTTAATCTAAAATGAGTTGAATGTTAATGAAATCATATGAGGGGTGTAGTGTAGGATTTCCTGCAACTACATAATGGCGCTAGAAACAGGGAGATGAAGATCGAAAGTTGAAGATTGTTGTTGAAATTGTTCAAATTAAGAAAGTGATCAAATAAATCAGTGAACCAGTTAAAATAAAAATGATTAGAGTCAATGAATATGACAAAAGATTGGAGTGTAATATAATAACAAAAACAATGATTAATGAATTCCATGAAAACATCAAAGGAAGAATACATAAACGAAATTTTGAACGAAGGAAGGTTATGGCAGTAGAAAAGACATCACCCTTGAAAGATTCGGAAAAGCAAAAAATCACATTCATGGCGACAGAAATACCAAAAGAAAATTTGAACCACACATCTCCATTGGTTATTACAGTACCTATTACGCGAAAAGAGAAGGAGACAACAACAAAATCCACGGAAGAATGGATATTGAACAGAACTTTAGTCGATACAGGAAGTTCAGTGGATATAATATTTTATCATGCGTTCAGGGGAATGGGATTTAAAGATGAAGAAATGTCCAGTTCAACATATCTTGTTCATGGCTTTGGAAAATCCACAACAAAACCTAAAGGAGAAATAGTAGTACGAATTCCACTAGGAGAGATTGAAACACACGTGACACTATGCGTGGTGGATATGGAATCGCCATACAATATGTTGTTAGGAAGACCATGGATACATGCGATAAAAGTTGTAGTGTCAACGTTGCATCAATGTATTAAATTCCTCACACCAAATGGAATAGGTGAAATCAGATGAGATGTTGACAATGCGAAATTATGTCATCAAATTGAAGTAAAGCATTATGAAGGACAAGCAAAAAGGAAACAATTTCGCAGAAAGTTGGCAAAGGAGGCAAAGAAAGAAGAATAATTTAGAGTATACATGATAAGGGCAAAAGAAGGCAGGGGAATACCCAGCGAAATTTCGGAAGAAGGAGAAGGACCTGTGAAAACAATAAAAGAACCAACACCAATGGGAGAATCCAAGTTCAGTTACACTGCCGCAGAACCAACAAAAGAAGTAAATGTTGGGACTATAGAAGAACCTCTAATATTGAGAATTGGAACCAAGATGGATGTAGAAGAAGAAGAAGAAAGAACTGTTAACCTTTTGCGAGAATATAAAGACGTTTTCGCAGGGAGCATGGATGAGATACCGGGAATAGATCCATCAATTGCATGTCACAAGTTGGAGATTAACAAGAATATGAGACCATTTAAACAAATAATAAGAAAAATCGCAACAGCTTACCATTCCCAAATAAAAGAAGAACTACAGAAAATGCTTGATGCAGGAATTATAAGAGAAGCTAAATAACCAGAATGGATAGCGAATATGGTCATTGTCCCAAAGAAAAACAAAGGAATAAGGATTTGCATAGATTTCAGTGATTTAAACAAAGCTTGTCCTAAAGATAGTTTTTCTTTACCAGATATTCCTCAAATGGTGGAATCCGCAGCGGGAAATGATAGGGTATCGTCTTTAGATGGGTACAAAGGGTATAACCAAATCCCTCTCGTTAAATAAGATCAAGAACATACTGCTTTCTTTGCCCCTAGAGGTTTATATTGTTACACGAAAATGCCATTTGGTTTGCGAAATGCAGGAGCGACATGTCAAAGAATGATAGAGAAGGTGTTCGCGAAACGGATACACAAAACATTAGAAGTATACGTGGATGACATGTTAGTAAAGAGTAAAGAAGCCAAAGACCATGTACAGGACCTGAGGGAGATTTTTGAACAAATGCGGCAGTATAACATTAAACTGAATCCTGAGAAGTATACTATTGGAGTTGCATCGGGAAAAATTTTAGTCTACATTGTATCAAAGGAAGGAATACAGGTTGATCCAGAAAAAGTGCAAGCAGTTCGTGACATGCCAACACCAGCAACAATAAAAGATGTACAGGAGTTGAATGGACTTTTAGCTTCGCTGGGGAGATTCATTTCGCGATCATCAGACAAATGCAAATATTTTTTTGATATACTCAAGAAGGGGGCGAAATTTAAATGGACTGATGAATGCGAAAAAGCTTTTCAATGGATCAAAGAACATCTTATGAATATAACTATTTTACAAAAGGCAGAATCAGGAGAAGAATTATTGATCTATCTTGCGACGACGTAGCTTGCATTAAGTGCTGTGTTATTGCGAATAGACGCAGGAGTGGAGAAACCCATCTATTACATTAGCAAAACTTTTAATACTGTCGAGAAGAATTACTCAAAGATTGAGAAGCTAATCTTAGCATTAGTTTATGCATCATTTAAGCTCCGCACATATTTTCAAGCGCACAAGATAAAGGTATTAACAAAAGTACCAATTGAATCAGTGATGAAGAATTCTAAAAGATCGAAGAGTGGAGAGATGGAATGCACAAGTAGGCCACTTTGATATTAAATATGAAATTTTGTCTTCACCAAAATCACAAGTTGTTGCAGATTTCTTGGCAGAATTTCCTTTAGAAGAAGATGAATCGGTAGAAGAAATGATGGATATAGAAGAAGAACACGGAGATCCAAAAGATTTATTAACAGAACCAAATAGATGGGAGATATTGGTAGATGGATCATCAAATGGAGAAGGAAATGGAGTTGGAATTGTTTTAATTTCTCCAGAAGGAGTGAAGATGGTTTTTTCATTCAGATTGGAATTCGCATCCACTAATAACGAAACGGAATATGAAGCTGTGATACATGCCTTAAAATTCGCAATAGAAATGAAACTAGAAAATGCCAGGATCACTAGTGATTCGCAACTAGTTATTCGCCAAATAAAGGGAGAGTACACTACAAATGAACCATCATTGAAGAAATACAAGAAGCTCGTTGAAGAATTGTCAGCGAAAATCCCAAAAATAAAGTGGAGGCACATTTCAAGGAAGGATAACAGACTCGCAGACGCTTTTGCTTTCATCTCAAGCATGATGACAGATCCAACCGCGAGATGCATAAAAATACAAACACTTCTGTCACCATCAATCAAAGAATAAGAAGAAGAAGAAGAAGTGAACGTGATGATAATAGGCGGTGAAGAAGAAGAACAAACGAACAATATCGCAGATTGGAGAACAGAACTTTATGCATATTTGGCGAAAGGAGAAACACCAAGAAATAGATTGGAAACTCACAAGTTAAAAATTCGCGCAACGAATTATGAGTTAAGAGATGGGCTGCTATACCGAAAATCCTTTAATGGACCATCACTCAGATGTTTGACACGAGAGGAAGGAGAAAAAGTGCTAAAAATGTTACATAGTGGGGATGCTGGCAATCATAGCGGAGGAAGATCTTTGGCACATATAGCAAAAATGCAAGGCTATTACTGGCCATACATGCACGAAGATGCAAAACAAATATCAAGACGTTGCGAAGATTGTCAACGACATGGAAAGAAAATACATGCACCTGGAGCACCATTGTCATCTTCAACCAGTGTGTGGCCTTTTGGAAAGTGGGGCTTAGATATTGTGGGGCCATTTTTACCAGGTTCTGGACAAAGAAGATACTTAATAGTCGCAACAGATTATTTCACAAAATGGACAGAAGTGAAGGCAGTACATCATATTCACGACAAAGATATCGTTACATTTATGTTCGAAAATATCATTTGCTTTAATATTACAATCCCACAATTAAAAATTGGAAGCCCACAATTGGCTTTAATATTACAATCCCAAAAATTGCTTTAATATTACAATCCCAAAAATTGGCTTTAATATTACAATCCCACAATTAAAAATTGGAAGCCCACAATTCGGGTTCTCTTAAATGGGTTACCTTTTAAGCACAGCCCAGCTGCTCTGATATTGTTGCAAAAACCCAGTTGGACTTTGGTTCTTTTCCTTGGTGGCGTCCCAGCAGAGGAAAAACTGGTTCAGAACAGCAGGTCCAACAACAAATGAAGTGAAGCAGATGCAGATGCAAATGCTATGCAGTGAAATGCAAAAATAGCTAATAAAACTACAAGAAAAACACAGCACCAGTCCCCGGAAGCGGCGCCAAAAACTTGGTAGGCCTCAAAGATATTATATTTAAATGCAAAATGGTCCCCGGCAGCGACGCCAAAAACTTGGTGGGCCCGGGAAAGCGTATAAAATTGAAGCGAAATGAAAACGGACCTACAGTAATACCGCAAGTGCACGGTCGTCGGTTGTAGCTCGTGCAAGTACGGGTCGATCCACAGAGACTGGGTGTGTTTTGGAGTTTTCTAGCTATTTTGGGCTCTAGTTGGCTATTGGGCTTTGGTAACTTCTAGGCACAGTGGGCTTGGCTTTGGTTTTGAAGTGCACTGGGCTCTTGATTGAGTTTGTGCTTTGGCCTTATTCTATAAGAATGAACTGGGCTTTGGGCCTTTGGACTACAGATGGACTGAACTGAGCCTTGGGCACCCTAACAGTGATATGGGCTTTTGCTTCACCCTAGCAATGAGCTGGAGAAACAGCAGACAGCAGGAGTGGAAGCAGACAGCTGCAGTAGCAAAGCTGGTTGAGGTAGCAGCAGCAGCAGCATCAGTGGAAGGGAAGCAATGCAGCTGTCAGACCAAGATAAGGCTCTAGGCCATGATACTGGCCAAGGCAGACTAGCACAAAGGCTAAGTCAAGATAGCTAGCTCTAGGACCAAGCTGAGACAGGGCAAAACAGGGTCAAGGTAGTGCAACAATGCAGTGAGTTAACATGGGAGAATAAGGCACCAAGCCAAGACAATGACATAAAGAAACCATGAAGCATAGGGCAAGGCTGCAGTGCTTATGTACAAAGTGAGGTTACAGTGACAGTGGCAATGGTGTTGCATATTTACAATGTGGTAATGGCAATGACAGTAGAGAAGTGACAATGCAGCTGGAGTATTTACAAAGGCCAAAAACAATTATGAAACTAAGGTGGCATTTACAATGAATGGTGACATAGTGCTAATGTGATAGTGCAAGCCAAGTAATAACAAAACAGAGATAGTTGCAAACCAAGGCTACAAGCCAAGGGCAGTGGGAGAACAAGGCACAAAGGCAGCTAGCCTAAGGCAAAGAGTGAAGAAAGAACAAGATACAAAAAAATGAAAGGCAAAGTTGGGAGCCTAGGCATACTACTAGAGTGGGAAGAGAACCAGCTTGCTCACAGTCACTAGTGAGCACTAGTTTCTCCCCACTGCTCAATCAATCCAATGCTTCACAGGCTTTAGCCTAACATTCACACAAAACAGTAAACAACAATGGAGATAAACAGTGAAGCAAAGACAATAAAATGACAGTGTAATAAACCAAGGCCTAAGCCAAGGGCAATGGCAGTGAGCAAATAAGAATAACAGAACAGAGAAACAACACAACTGGGTTATGAATCCACCCTGTGACCTAGCCAGATAGTATAGTTCTAGGTTGAATCCTTAATGGAACTAAGTGACAGTTAAGGCCAACTTAAGATCCTAAGCATACAAAAAGGGAATAGCAAGATAAACAGCTTGCTCAACTGATGTGCTCCTAGTATTGACTGTCTTTTGACAGTACAATCAATCACAAGCACTAGTGAGCACTGAATTCTCCCATTGCTCAATCAAATCAGTGCACTAAGGCTTCTAACCTAACATTCCACTACCTAACAGTCCACTAAAGCTTCATCTGAGCCTCAGCTAATGAGAACATGAGAGAACAGATGGAACAACACATGATTAACAGGAACAACACAAAAACATCACATTAACAACAACAACAACAGGATATTAAAACAGGGAACATTACACAAAAACAGGGAACATCACATTAACAACAGGGAACATTACACAAAACAGAACATGAATATATGCAGAACATCAAAGTTCTGGACACTGGCTATTCCAGCATAAGTTTTACAACATACACACAAGGCTATTTATACCCAAATCCCTAAATTATACAATTAGGGTTTCTACCCAAAAAATCCCCAAATTGAAAACAGTACAATTAGGGTTTGGTTTTACCTAATTCACCTAATTCTACCATACCCATATCCCTACTCTAGCTTCCCTATGCTCTCCCTAACAGAAATTAGGGTTTTCTATAAAAATCCCAAAAATTGAGAAATTAGGGTTTCGTAAAATCTTACTTTGATGGCGCAATTTCTTCAATCAATCGCTGACCCATCCTTCCTCTGACTTCACTGCTCCTTCCCATGCCTTTTCTAGCTTCGATTGATAACATGCAATCATTCTCATCAATTCCACACGTCACTGAAATCGTGTGATGTTGATGAAGTTGATTGAAAGTTACCATGTGCGGTAGGTGGTGTGGTTGTGGCAGAGTTGGTGGTGGAGGACATGGTGGTACGGTGGAGCGGCAGTGGAGTTGGTGGTGGAGCGGTACGGCAACAGGGAGGAGGAAGAAGAACGGAAGAGAAGAAGGGAATGAGAGAAAAAACTCTCGATGGTTTTTAGGGTATAGGAATTTTCACTGTGGAGCATGTACATCGGAGATGATGATCAGAAACGTTGAGCGTTGGATGCAAATATGGTTGGTAGATCTAACGGTAATATAAGAGATGAATCACGTCGACCGTCGGATTGTGAAATACAACGAAGTCAACGGTGTTTGATGAGTGCCAAATATTGTATATATTTATCCCTTTTTGTTGGCATTTAACTCATCTTTTATGCATTAATTCTACATTTTATCCCATATTCTGTATTTTCATTGTTTTCAAGAATAAATATTTTTATTAATTGATTTTGCTTTTTTAGGTAATAAATAAAGTCTGGATGACTTGCGGAGCAGAAAAGAGCAGAAAAGTAGTGAAAAGCCGGGAGAAATCACGCAAGGAAGCCGCGAAGAATGGTGCGCACAACCTCATTTTCTACACACAAAAACGCCTCCGTTCTCAGCCATCAGATCAGTTCTCAGAAGCATCCGACGGTCGCTCCTTCATAGAGCATCAAAATCTGAAGTCTCTGCCAAGCACCACAGCGCTGAAATTCCAAGCCTTCAGATTAGATGGTAGTTGAATCCAACGGTTGCTCCCTTTCTGTTCATCAAAGTTTGATATCCCCGCCTTACACTACAGCACCTAACCTAATCTAGCACCGTTTGTTTCGTTGTATCCCTTCATCCGACGGTCGCTCCTCGCTTGCCTCCGCATCACCGTCCGTATATATTTATCCCTTTTTGTTGGCATTTAACTCATCTTTTATGCATTAATTCTACATTTTATCCCATATTCTGTATTTTCATTGTTTTCAAGAATAAATATTTTTATTAATTAATTTTGCTTTTTTAGGTAATAAATAAAGTCTGGATGACTTGCGGAGCAGAAAAGAGCAGAAAAGTAGTGAAAAGCCGGGAGAAATCACGCAAGGAAGCCGCGAAGAATGGTGCGCACAACCTCATTTTCCACACACAAAAACGCCTCCGTTCTCAGCCATCAGATCAGTTCTCAGAAGCATCCGACGGTCGCTCCTTCATAGAGCATCAAAATCTGAAGTCTCTGCCAAGCACCACAGCGCTGAAATTCCAAGCCTTCAGATTAGATGGTAGTTGAATCCAACGGTTGCTCCCTTGCTGTTCATCAAAGTTTGATATCCCCACCTTACACTACAACACCTAACCTAATCTAGCACCGTTCGTTTCGTTGTATCCCTTCATCCGACGGTCGCTCCTCGCTTGCCTCCGCATCACCGTCCGATCTACCTACCAGCTCCACATCCCACGGCTCATCCTCGCTGTGCATCCAATTTGATGAATCCGCCTAACACCCTAGCAACCGAACCTTACCACCTAACCAAACACCCCCCTTCTTCCCAAAACAGTCGAGCCCCTCTCCTCCATCACCTCCCTGTTTGCAGAGCCTTCCCCTTCCACCGTACACCACCACCTTCTCCACCTCTGTCACCACCTGCTCCGCCACCAACTCTCTGTCACCAAGTCCATCAAAGTAACCAATACCATCAGTTTCCCTTCTCCTTAGCCACCTATTTTCTCAATTTCTGAACGTTCTCTATCAGAAACCCTAGCGTGCAAAAATTGGTAAATTAGGTCGAAAGTGAGGAGCAATTGAAGACATGGAGAGGTAGAGGAGGACAAATAGAGGAATGGGTCGAGTTTAATTTGATGTTGCTACATCAAATTAGGTAAAGAAATCAAACCCTAGTCTACTGTTAATTTGGAAATCTTTTTGGTAGAACCCTAATTGTGTTGTGGACTATAAATAGCCTTGTGGGTGTGATGTAAAGACTATGCTTGGATTAGCCGGCATCCAGGACTTTCATGTCCTGTTAATTTTCAATTTCAGCTCAAACTATTTCTGTTCATGTGTATTAGTTTTAATTTCATTTATTTTCATATCCTGTTTAAGTTCCTGTTAATGTGCTTGGTTTCATATCCTGTTAATTTGTTATGTTCTTGTTGATGTTGTGTAATGTTAATGTTTAGTTCACTGCTGTTAGTTTGATGGAATGCTAAGCTAGTTACCTTTGAAGCATTGAACTGATTGTGCAATGGAAGAAATCAGTGCTCATAGCAAGCTGATCTTGCCATTCCTTTTGTATGCTTAGGTTGCACTGATGATTGATTGAGTAGTGGGGAGAAACTAGTGCTCACTAGTGACAATGAGCAAGCTAGTTCTCTTCCCACTCTAGAAGAATGCCTTAGTTTTGCTCCATTTCAGTTTCACTATCATCCCTGCCCTTGGCTTAGGCCTTGGTTCATCTTGCATTGTTCTTTGCTTTGCCCTGTTGTTGCTCTCTTCACTGATTGCATTGCTGCTGCTTCTTTACTTTGTGTTGCTGCATTGTTTTTCTTCCTTGCTTGTGCTACTGCTGCTGTTGCTGCAGCTGCCTTTTCCTCCCTATTGCTGTTGTTGTGCTGCTCCACTGCTGCTGCTGTTGCTGTTGTCTGCTGCTGCACCACTGCTACATTGCTTTCTTCCCTGCCTTGCAAACTGCTGTGCACTTGCCTAAGCCCTACTGCTGCTACTGCTTCCTCTCCTAGGCCCAGCCACAGTTTAGGTTAAGGCAAGCCCAAAGGCCTAGCTAAACCAAGCCCAGTTTCTAAGACCAAAAGCCCATCAGTCCACTGAACTTAACCAAAGCCCAGTTCATTAAGGCTCCAAGCCCAAGTTCATTATTAAAGCTCACTTCAACACTGAGCCCAAGTTCAGTTTACTGAAACCAAGCCCAGTTCACAAGTGAACTGTTAAGCCCAGTCCACAGTTCTCTCCAAAAGCCTAGTGTACTGATAGGCCAAGGCCTAAAGCACTTCATCATTACAAACAAACCAACTAAGCCCAATAGCAATTTTAGAGCCCAATAGCAATTTAGAGCCCAAATAGCTATAAACACTCCAAAACACACCCGATCTCTGTGGATCGACCCGTACTTGCACGAGCTACAACTGACGACCGTGCACTTGCGGTATTACTGTAGGCCCGTTTTCATTTCGCTTAAATTTCACACCTTCCCGGGCCCACCATGTTTTTGGCGTCGCTGCCGGGGATTGGTGCTGTGTTTTTCTTGTTGTTTTATTAGCTATTTTTGCATTTCACTGCATAGCATTTGCATCTGCATCTGTTTCACTTCATTTGCTGTTGGACCTGCTGTTCTGAACCTGTTTTTCCTCTGCTGGGACGCCACCAAGGAAAAGAACCAAAGCCCAACTGGGTTTTTGCAACAATATCAGAGCAGCTGGGCTGTGCTTAAAAGGTAACCCATTTAAGAGAACCCGAATTGTGGGCTTCCAATTTTTTAATTGTGGGCTGTAATATTAAAGCCAATTTTTGGGCTTCTCTTATTTTCTGTTGGGTTTGTAATAATTTATTTGTGGCTTGTTTTTTTTTTTTTAATTGTGGGCTTGTTTAAATTCTTTCATTGGACTTGTATTTTGGACTCGGGTTTTAAACCCAGCTGAGCTTGTAACCGATTGTGGGCTTGTTTCCACTCAAGAGTGGACCTCGAAACCAAAGTTTTAAAACAAACGTCGGGCCTTAACCAACTGGGCCAAATTAAACTTTCAAAATTAAAACTTAGTGTTTCGTGGGCTGCAGCCTTCCTTCCATTCCATTAGAGGACAACAATGGGCTGCTCCCAATTCAAAAACCAAATTTTATTTTCTTTTTCTAAAAAAAAAAAAAAAAAAAAAAAAAAGATTTCTTCTACTCCCATTCAAAAACCAAATTTATTCTTTGTTAAAAAAAAAAAATTCTCTCATTTCAGTCCAATTTTAGTGTTTTGAAACTTTCTATGTCTTTACACTTCTTCTGGGTGATCCTCAACTCTTTAGATTGTTAGTGATGGTGAATTTTTTGTATATAATCCAGTAGATAAAATCTTTAAAAACCCTTTTGTTCCTTTGTATATTGCTAATCCATTATGATCTCGGCTGAAATATGTTGGATTTTTGCCTTGAATAACGGAGTTTTAATTCTGCTTTCGCCGAAATCGGGTATTTCTCTCTCCTTTTATACTCTACTCAGCATGTCCCTTTCCATATGTTTCATTTTAATTCTTTCCATATTTTGAAACATTGAGGACAATGTTTAGTTTAGGTTTGGGGGTATAGAGTAGATACCACGATAATATGCTATAACTGAAAACGAACTCCTTCTTCTTTTTGAAAAAAATTGAAAAATTCCAAAAAAAATTGAAAAATCAAAATTCTAAAAAAATTAAAAAATTAGAAAAATCATAAAAATGGAGCTCATTTACCTTGAAATGTTGACTCTTGTGCAAATATGTATTTTTATTAGGAGTCTTAGTCTAGATATTTAGGCACCCTGATTCTAGCACAATTCACATAGTGATAAGAAATTTGCACGCGCACGATCTACCAATACATGTATGGCCTCGATCTTCAAGGTGTTTGATAGGAAGTTACGATTGCCAATCACTTTAGAATACTGAACGAAACTTGACTAGCTTGTTCTTTGGTTGGTTGGGATAGAAGGTGGAGGTTACATTAAGAAAGACAACCATCGAATTTAACTGGGTGCATCAAAAAGGGCTACCTCTTGCAAAGTGTCATGTAATTTTTGTTTCCTTTTGTAT
This sequence comes from Papaver somniferum, assembly GCF_003573695.1. NCBI lineage: Eukaryota > Viridiplantae > Streptophyta > Magnoliopsida > Ranunculales > Papaveraceae > Papaver > Papaver somniferum. The sequence continues at coordinate 13,821,469 of NC_039362.1, read as the reverse complement.
ATGTATCAAAAGTGTTTCCTTGAGTAAAAAAAAAAAAAAAAAAATCAGAAAAATACAAAAATCAATCAAGTATTTATCAATTCCATCCTCTCTTGTTCCAAAAATAAAAGAGAATAGTCAATGTAAATAAGAGTCATGTAAATAGTCATTTTGTTGTTTTATTGTAATAAGCAAGGAGGGTGTATGCCATTGATGTACAACGCGAGTAATTGTGAAATACCTCCAACTCATTCACAATTCTCGTAAAGTCCGGACAGCTAGCTAGATTTCGACCTCAGTTCTTAGCCTGAGAAACTATCTCTTGGTGATTAGTAGTCATAACTTCAGATCTTTCTTTACACATGTGTAGATACACTTTACACTCTTATCACATGTCTTTTTTTGTTATCAGTGCTAGGATTGTGCCTTCGATAGCTAGATTGACATCTCCATTTTGCTGTGAGCTTAAACTGTTTTGCACATGTCACATTTGATGGAATCTGAGCTTATATTTTGACCTAGAACTTTGTAGGTACGTTCTAAGCAAACCTTCACGAGACTTCAACTCGTCCACTAGGGACACTTAGTGGTTTAAAAGGCTTAGTGCATACGCTAAATGCATTCGAGAGACCAGCGACAGTGGTATAGTTAGGATTTCCTTAGTTTTGTTTTACTTGAGGACAAGTAAAATTCAGGTTTGGGGGTATTTGATGAGTGCCAAATATTGTATATATTTATCCCTTTTTGTTGGCATTTAACTCATCTTTTATGCATTAATTCTACATTTTATCCCATATTCTGTATTTTCATTGTTTTCAAGAATAAATATTTTTATTAATTAATTTTGCTTTTTTAGGTAATAAATAAAGTATGGATGACTTGCGGAGCAGAAAAGAGCAGAAAAGTAGTGAAAAGCCGGGAGAAATCACGCAAGGAAGCCCCGAAGAATGGTGCGCACAACCTCATTTTCTACACACAAAAACGCCTCCGTTCTCAGCCATCAGATCAGTTCTCAGAAGCATCCGACGGTCGCTCCTTCATAGAGCATCAAAATCTGAAGTCTCTGCCAAGCACCACAGCGCTGAAATTCCAAGCCTTCAGATTCGATGGTAGTTGAATCCAACGGTTGCTCCCTTGCTGTTCATCAAAGTTTGATATCCCCGCCTTACACTACAGCACCTAACCTAATCTAGCACCGTTCGTTTCGTTGTATCCCTTCATCCGACGGTCGCTCCTCGCTTGCCTCCGCATCACCGTCCGATCTACCTACCAGCTCCACATCCCACGGCTCATCCTCGCTGTGCATCCAATTTGATGAAGCCGCCTAACACCCTAGCAACCGAACCTTACCACCTAACCAAACACCCCCCTTCTTCCCAAAACAGTCGAGCCCCTCTCCTCCACCACCTCCCTGTTTGCAGAGCCTTCCCCTTCCACCGTACACCACCACCTTCTCCACCTCTGTCACCACCTGCTCCGCCACCAACTCTCTGTCACCACGTCCATCAAAGTAACCAATACCATCAGTTTCCCTTCTCCTTAGCCACCTATTTTCTCAATTTCTGCACGTTCTCTATCAGAAACCCTAGCGTGCAAAAATTGGTAAATTAGGTCGAAAGTGAGGAGCAATTGAAGACATGGAGAGGTAGAGGAGGACAAATAGAGGAATGGGTCGAGTTTAATTTGATGTTGCTACATCAAATTAGGTAAAGAAATCAAACCCTAGTCTACTGTTAATTTGGAAATCTTTTTGGTAGAACCCTAATTGTGTTGTGGACTATAAATAGCCTTGTGGGTGTGATGTAAAGACTATGCTTGGATTAGCCGGCATCCAGGACTTTCATGTCCTGTTAATTTTCAATTTCAGCTCAAACTCATTTCTGTTCATGTGTATTAGTTTTAATTTCATTTATTTTCATATCCTGTTTAAGTTCCTGTTAATGTGCTTGGTTTCATATCCTGTTAATTTGTTATGTTCTTGTTGATGTTTGTGTAATGTTAATGTTTAGTTCACTGCTGTTAGTTTGATGGAATGCTAAGCTAGTTACCTTTGAAGCATTGAACTGATTGTGCAATGGAAGAAATCAGTGCTCATAGCAAGCTGATTATCTTGCCATTCCTTTTGTATGCTTAGGTTGCACTGATTTGATTGAGTAGTGGGGAGAAACTAGTGCTCACTAGTGACAATGAGCAAGCTAGTTCTCTTCCCACTCTAGAAGAATGCCTTAGTTTTGCTCCATTTCAGTTTCACTATCATCCCTGCCCTTGGCTTAGGCCTTGGTTCATCTTGCATTGTTCTTTGCTTTTGCCCTGTTGTTGCCTCTCTTGCACTTGCTTTGCACTGCTGCTGCTTTCTTTACTTTGTGTTGCTGCATTGTTTTTCTTCCTTGCTTGTGCTACTGCTGCTGTTGCTGCAGCTGCCTTTTCCTCCCTATTGCTGTTGTTGTGCTGCTCCACTGCTGCTGCTGTTGCTGTTGTCTGCTGCTGCACCACTGCTACATTGCTTTCTTCCCCTGCCTTGCAAACTGCTGTGCACTTGCCTAAGCCCTACTGCTGCTACTGCTTCCTCTCCTAGGCCCAGCCACAGTTTAGGTTAAGGCAAGCCCAAAGGCCTAGCTAAACCAAGCCCAGTTTCTAAGACCAAAATCCCATCAGTCCACTGAACTTAACCAAAGCCCAGTTCATTAAGGCTCCAAGCCCAAGTTCATTATTAAAGCTCACTTCAACACTGAGCCCAAGTTCAGTTTACTGAAACCAATCCCAGTTCACAAGTGAACTGTTAAGCCCAGTCCACAGTTCTCTCCAAAAGCCTAGTGTACTGATAGGCCAAGGCCTAAAGCACTTCATCATTACAAACAAACCAACTAAGCCCAATAGCAATTTTAGAGCCCAATAGCAATTTAGAGCCCAAATAGCTATAAACACTCCAAAACACACCCGATCTCTGTGGATCGACCCGTACTTGCACGAGCTACAACTGACGACCGTGCACTTGCGGTATTACTGTAGGCTCGTTTTCATTTCGCTTAAATTTCACACCTTCCCGGGCCCACCAGTGTTAGATGATGTTAGGTACTGTAGTGTAAAGCGGGAGTATTTAATTTTGATGCACAGGCATAGGATCGACCGTTGGATTCAACTACAATCTAATCTGAACGTTTGGAATTTAGGCACTATGGTGTTTTGCAGAGACTTCAGATTTTGATGCTCTACGAAGGATCGACCATTGGATGATGAGATGGATCCGATCTAACGGTTGAGAATGGAGGCGAGTATGGATATAGAAAATGGGTTTGGGTAAGGGTTTTGGGCCTTGGGTATGCCAAGCCCATATCTTCTTTAAGAACAATTCTTCCTTCTTGAGCCCATTCCTAGCTTTTTGGACGTGCGCTCCATTTTTTGCGGCTTCCTTGCGTAATTTCTTCCGGCTTTTCACTACTCTTCAGCTCTTTTCTGCTCCGCAAGTCATCCAGACTTTATTTATTACCTAAAAATGCAAAATTAAGTAAGAAAAATATTTATTCTTGAAAACAATGAAAATGCAGAATATGGGATAAAATGTAGAATTAATGCACAAAAGATGAGTTAAATGCCAACAAAAAGGGATAAATATATACAATATTTGGCACTCATCACTATACCGAAAATCCTTTAATGGACCATCACTCAGATGTTTGACACGAGAGGAAGGAGAAAAAGTGCTAAAAATGTTACATAGTGGGGATGCTGGCAATCATAGCGGAGGAAGATCTTTGGCACATAGAGCAAAAATGCAAGGCTATTACTGGCCATACATGCACGAAGATGCAAAACAAATATCAAGACGTTGCGAAGATTGTCAGCGACATGGAAAGAAAATACATGCACCTGGAGCACCATTGTCATCTTCAACCAGTGTGTGGCCTTTTGGAAAGTGGGGCTTAGATATTGTGGGGCCATTTTTACCAGGTTCTGGACAAAGAAGATACTTAATAGTCGCAACAGATTATTTCACAAAATGGACAGAAGTGAAGGCAGTACATCATATTCACGACAAAGATATCGTTACATTTATGTTCGAAAATATCATTTGCAGATTCGGAATTCCTGCGCAGTTGGTATCTGATAATGGGAAACAGTTTGAAGGACATAACATAGAAATGTTACTTAATGCATTTAAGATAAAATGTGGAAAGTCTACTCCTTTGTATCCACAAGCTAATGGGCAGGTAGAAGCAACAAACAAAACAATTGCAGATATATTAAAGAAGAAATTGGAAGGACATCACAGAGCATGGTGTGAACAAGTACATAATGCAGTATGGGCTTATAATACAACTAGAAGAGAAGCTACTGGAATGTCACCTTTTTGTTTAACATACGGAGTTGAAGCGGTGTTACCAACAGAAGTTGTTATTCCAACAACAAAGAGAGAATCTTGGGAGAAAAATATTAATGCGGGTTTGATCTTAAACAAACTTGATGAATTAGAAGAAAAAAGAGAAAGATATTTACAACATATGGAGAATTATTAGCGAAGATTAGCCCGAGAATATAATAAACGTGTCAAAGTACGCGAATTCCAACCAGGAGATTTAGTTCTGCGAGAGACACCAATATATCAACGAGAAAATGGTGGAAAATTAGCGAAAAAATGGGATGGACCTTACATCATTAAGGAGATAGTTGGAACATGAGCTTATAAATTAATGGATCCAGAAGGTAGAGATGTTGGTCATAGACTTGACAGACCATGGAACAGGTTTTACTTAAAAAGATATTATCCGTAAGAAGCTTTGAGAAGTTATGGATTCTGAAATAATAATTGCGATATTATTCATATCAAAAGAAGATCATGATGTGCGAAACTTTCGCAGAGATAATCATAGAACAATGACATAAAAGAAAGGGGCGAACCTTTATGGCGTACACCCTAGTTCGCGAATAAAATTTCGCAAGAGGCAAATGTAAGACCTAAAGTACGTCATATAAGAGGGTACCTGTTGCATGTCTCAGGGAAAGGCTACACCGCCACCGGAACCTGAGTCATGGAGATTTGTGGTCAATAAAGCCCATCCGGGAGAGGCACCTTAGATTCTCAGCTTAAGCATATAACTTACGTTGGGCGACTAAGGTAATAAGGACTCTCCCAAGGAGTGCAAAATCTGATCAAGGCGCCGAGGTACATGGTTGAGTCAAGAGTGCCTGGGGCGTTTGAAGCGTACCTTGCCATTCTTGACAAGTCTTGGCTTATACTGCACTCGGCCCGAAGAAAACCTCACTTAGGGTGCAGTCTCGTAACCATAAGACCTATAGGTAAAAGGGATAAGAGGCTGCGAAAACAACTGGTTGTTGTTAAGACTGGATGGGAGGAGCTAACCTTGTATGGTAGAAGTACGCCTCCTTGAAGGGGCAACCAGGGGGGAGATAAGGGCGGCACCCTCCATTAGGGAGCTGATAAGTGTCTTAAGACGCAAATTTCATGAGGCTTTTTACTCGCAAGGGTATTAAGGCTTGTCATATTTGTGCAACAATCCTGAAGAGACAATAATACAAAAGAAAAAAGATAAGACGAGATCAATGGGTTTTCGCATGAAAGTGCGAAGACGTCCTGCGATTTCGTCGCAAGACGGCAATGTCATGGGGCTTTATTTTCGCAAGAATATTTAGGCCTGTCATATTGTCACAACATTCTTGAAGAGGCCATAATACAAAAGAAAAAGTTAAGGAAAGATCAATGGGTTCTTACATGAAAGTGCAAGAACGTCCTGCGATTTTGTCGCAATGACAAGAGGTGGCATAATAAGACCTTTAATTAGGAAGGCAAAATAAGACCACATGACAAAACAAAATATTTATAAGTATTCATAACAGATAAATTTTTGAAAGAAAGATAATGAGAGGAAAGTATGGGAATCAATAAACAAGAGGCATTATCTTTCTCACCAGCAAAATACTAAAAGGGAAAATTGATTCCAAAGTTGGTTGAAGAATATTATTCGCAAAAATTAATAAAGATGAGAAAGTTCAAGAAGATTGAATTATATAAGAAGCTCATGCTTCCGTATTAATTCCAGTAGAAGGAGATAATAGACGTTCTTCGCCAATGTTCTCATTATCGCCAGCCTCTCCTTCATTTCGATTCTGATCTTCGCCTTGATTAGCACCTTGATTATCGCCAGCAATTACTTCTTCAGAAGAGATTTCTTTTTCATTTTCATTAACACCAGCAGTTGCTTCCTTAGAAGGAATCTCTTCTCCATCTTCTAAAAAACTATCCTCTGCACCACTTTCATAATCATAATCACTGTCAGCAGGACGAGGAACTTCATCATCATCTACTTCCAAAGTTTCGATTTATGTAGGAGGAAGAGATTTAGACAATAAAATATCATTTACAAGGACTTCATCCTGGAGATGAACTTGACGAAGAAGTGCTCTCTGATGATTCATATCTTGAATATCCTTAAAGTAAGCAAGATAATCAAGTCTTCTTTCTGCTCGGTCGCGAGAACCAGTAAGGACAGAGACAAGTAATGCATTTTCTTTGCGAATTTTGGCATATTTAGCCTCCAAAACAGAAATGGAGGAATGAAGATTTTTCTCAGACTCTGCGAAAGGTAGAATACAAAATTTCAATAAGATGAAGAACTCAAAAAGATATGACAAAGAAAAGATAGTTAAGGCAGTCAAACTATTATGACTACCTTCCTTTTGCGAATTAAGGTGTTGAATCAAAGTCAGACAACTATTCTCCCAACGGTCCATTGCGTCATCAAATTTATCTCCAACTAAACCTTTAAGTCGAAACTGAAGATTTTTCTCTTTAGAAATAAGAAAAGGCATTTTTCTTCGCAAGAGAAGAATAAGATTCCTCTAATTTGGAATATTGTTCTTTAAGTTGATTCGCCTTTACACTTAAAGCTATTATACCTTGAATGAGTGTATCTCTTTCAGCGATAGATGACTCTGTTACTTCTTTAAGTTCATTTCTCAGAGAGCGAAGAGATTGTTCTTGGTCATCACATACTTTCTGAAGAATGCTAAGTTGTTGAGAAGATATCGCCATCTTGTTTAAACAAGTTCGCTTCTCTTGAGATAAGGTTTTATTCTCATCTGATAAAGTTTCCATCCCTAAATTAGCTTTAGTTAAAGAGTAAGAAAGGCGAGATATTTCATTACTTAATAAGTCTTGCCTCTGAACTAATTGGGTATTTTCATTGGTAAGATTATTTATATGATCAACAGAATATGAATAGAGGTTATCTAATTGGTTATATTGATCCATCAAAATCTCTTTATCAACACGGGCTTCTTAAACAACAGATTCAAATTGATACAGATAAGGAAATCATACCTCTCAATTCATCATTCTTCTTGCGAAGATTGTCACGATCCAGCAAAACATTCTGAAGTTTTTGATTTTCGAGACGAAGAGCATTACACTCTTTTTCCAAAGCTGTTTGCGAAGCAGCTCTGTCAGAACCGAAATACTTACTCAAAATTTCGCAAATACCAGACTTGACAGGATCAATGGGAGACTTCTTGCCATCATCCAGGACTTCAGACAAAACTTTGAAAGAAATATCTATTCCTTCCACAGTTTCTTTCGAAAAGGGAAGAGGCTCAGGTAGAGAACTGACAATGATAGAATGTTGAGAAACATTATCAATAGGGAGAGAAGAAGTTTCATTCACAGAAGGATCAATAATGGGGTTTTCAATCATTGAAAGGTCAGTTGAAGAAATGAAGTCTGGGGCATCTTTTTCACGAATTGGAGATACTGGTTTAACTTGCGAAGATGTCGCAGGAGATTTAGAAGAGATAAGTAAGTGGAATGGAACATAGGTTTCAACAGTTTTAGGGTGGCGAGATTTCTTGAGAGGTCTATTGACATCCTTATCACCCTGCGAATTACAATCCAGATAAGAAACAGAGGCAACAATATTGTTATTAGAAAATAATAATGTTTCTTATTACCTTCTGATTCGCAGACTTTCTTTTGTGTACAATAATCTTATGCTGCGGTTTGGGAATATTAGGGTTCTGAACCGTAAATTTAGTGTTGGATGCGCTTTTGCTGAAATAACAAGAGTATTGGAATCACATAAACAACATCAAATAAGGCAGTAAACAAGATTAATTTCAGCAAAACCCATAAGGAAGAAAAAAGAAAACTAACCTTGATGAATCCATGGAAAACACTAGCAGGAAGATTATTTCGAAGACAATTACAAATGATGAAGATCTACAGAGGGAACAGTATGGAGATGAAGAAGAACTTAAAAAAAAAAAGATTGAAAGAAGAAGAAAGAAGAAAGAAGAAAAGTTGCAATAATGGAATTTGCAGAAGGATGATGAAGTTGCAGAGAAAATAAAAAGAGAGAAAAAGAGAGTGAGAAAGAGTATATATAGAGGAAATTTTTTCTAAGGAAGATAAATACGATTAATGCGGAAAGATGTAAGCGGTTAAAAAGCAGCAGTTACAAAAGACGTGTCTAGAAACAGATGGGGAAAAGGATACGTGTGATAAATGCAAAATATGAAATGATGGATAACTGCGGTAATTCTCACATCATCATGTACTTCGCAGAGAATATATGAGAAGAGGCAAGATGTAGGATCATAATCTCGCAGCAATAATGTCTCAGCGAAATTATCAAACAACACAACACAACAGCGTCGCAAAACAATTTCAGAAATGATATAATAAACGACGTCAGCTAAAATCATGAGAAAGATGTGATAGTCCTGCGAAAATTAGAGAGTTTGCGAGATTAACATCTGTAAGGTTGCGAGAATGTCGGAAGCCATATCCGAATATAAAGGACAGATTAGCTGTCATCCACTATGTATTTCCCTATAAATAGTCGTTCAGTTGTAAAGGAAGGGAGAGATCATTTTTTTGAGTAAGAAACAAGTAAATAGGAGAGAGAAAATATAGAGCAGTGGTTATTCTCAATTCCTTTATCTTTTCTTGTAAGATTGTTCAAAGATTCATCAATAAAATTAAGATTGTTAATCTAAAATGAGTTGAATGTTAATGAAATCAGATGAGGGGTGTAGTGTAGGATTTCCTGCAACTACAAAAAAGAAAACAACTTTTAGGTTTATCTGTGGGAGACAGATTTATCTATCCTTGTAGACTTTTCTGTGTGATACAGATTTGTTTATTAAAGTCTTCGACTTTGGGTCTTAGGAACTCTTGGTTGTGGGTGAGATCAGCTAAGGGAATCAAGTGCGTAGTATCCTGCTGGGATTAGAGACTAAGGAGCGCAACTATACCTTGAATCAGTGTGAGATTGATTAGGGTTCAACTACAGTCCAGACCGAAGTTAGTTTGTAGTAGGCTAGTGTCTGTAGCGGCTCACTACAATATGGTGTTCAATCTGGACTAGGTCCCGGGGTTTGTCTGCATTTGCGGTTTCCTCGTTAACAAAATTTCTGGTGTCTGTGTTATTTCTATTCCACATTATATTTTATTATATAATTGAAATATCACAGGTTGTGCGTTTATATCGATTAATTGTGAAATCCAACCTTTGGTTGTTGATTGGAAATTGATTGATCCTTGGATATTGGTCTTTGGTATCATCCAAGTTTATTATCCTTGTATTTGATAAAGACTCGCAGATTTCTATTTGCTTGAGTAAAATCGAATCAAGAGAGATATATTAACTCCTAGATATACTTTTCTCTAGATTGAGTATGACTGTCTAGTTGATTCTATAGAAAGTATTGGAGTTAGTCCATACAGATTGCTAATCGAAATATTGGGCGTGGTTGTTAGACCCCCACATTTTCAGTTGTATTGTCTCGATCTCGTATCCATAAACAATCACACGAAGTGTGAACCAATCAGGTTCATTATCTCGACTCCGTCCATAGACAATCACTTTCGGAGAAAGGACTTATAGGTAGGAAAAGTTTTAGCTTGAGGTATATTTGGGTACCCTCGCCTTTTCACATTGTTTGCAATAAGGACATGTTCGGTTGAGAAGGGGTTCAGGAACACTTTTGATTTCAGCTGAGAGATATACTTAGGATATTCCTTAAACATCAATAACGGGTTTTTCATGAGAAAGAGAAAAATATATTATACCCTCAAAATATATGGACGAGGGATCTTCAAACATCTTGTCAAGATTGATGTAATTATCACTACTATCATTAGGATTAGATGTTATTAGCAGTGTTATGCTTGAACAATCTTCTTTTTCTGAATCATAATGGTCAGTAGTTTTATCAAGAATTACATCAAGACCATGGTTACCAGTGTATTTCCTTCTATTTGGATACTCATTAGAAAAGTGACCAAAACCTCTACACTTGAAGCATTGTGGAATATCCTCATCATCACTTCGACATCCACCTTTTTAGAGGGAACACAATCATTTTGTTTGGTTGATGATGACGGATGTTCTCTTGAGAATCGTTTATTTCTCTTCTTGAGAAGATTTCTAAACTATCTTGTAATAAAATAAACCGAATTTTCAAGATCTTCATCTGATAATTCGTGAACGAGATCTTTCTTAAAATTGCCAACACTATCACTTTTCTCAAGTACATCAGTGTTTTTAAGTGCTTTGAATGCGATAATTTTATCATCTTTAGCTTGCTTTTCATGGTCAAAGAACTTTTAACTTTTCAACAAGGATGCTTTTGGAAAAATTTTGTTAAAGGGAGAGCCATAAGTGATCCGAGGTGTGCGAAAATCGCAGTCAACTCGGCATTCATGACCCATCCAACATATTTTTCTAAACCGGACAAAAACATCATACTAACTACACCCGCTAATTGCACAATATTTACCCCATCTCTTGAACAACCATCAAAAACAAAAGACTACCGGCGACGTCAAGCCAAATCCTGCACCACCATCTACTAATAACCACAAAGCATCAAAAAAAGGTACCAAACCCTAATACTCAAAAAGATATTAGCAAATATTTTCACAATTCAAAAAAAACCCATTTCTTACTTGCTGAGATTCAATTGCAGTTAGAGTTTTATCTGAATAAAAATCATTTTATTGCTTCTCCAATAGCTTAACATACTCTGAGAGTTCCTCATCAACATCTATATCAATATCTGAATCACCTTCATCAGAAAGTTCATCCAACTGTTCTTCTAGGCGTGTTTCCCAGACTTCAACATGTTCTACATTAAAAGAATGTTTGGATACTAACCTAGATGTGACAGTTCTCTCAGGCGAATCCAATCTTTGAAAAGCATTTGGTAATTTACAAACAGGTACGTTACTAGAGATAGACTCGTCCATAAAAATCAGATTGCTTCAAACACAGACTTATGAGGTATTAGCGTGTTTTCCTGCTCTGATACCAATTGAAAAGGCGGGGGTCTAACAACTACACCCAATAATTCGCTTAGAAATATGTATGGACTAACTCCAATATACTTTCAATAGAATCAACTAGACAGTCAGACTCAATCTTAAGAAAAGTATACCAAAGAATTGTATCTCAATTTCTCAATTCAATCTGCAATTAAAAAAATAGGAATTTGCGAGACCGATTGAATATAAGAAATAACTTGGACGGTATCAAAAACCAATATGCAAGTGTCAATCAATTTAATCAACAACCAAAGGTTGGATTCAAAATTGATTGAACTTACGCACAACCTGTGATATTTCAATTATATAAACAAATATAATGCTGAAAATAAATAACACAAACACCAGAAATTTTGTTAACGAGGAAACCGCAAATGCAGAAAAACCCCGGGACCTAGTTCGGATTTGAACACCACACTGTATTAAGCCGCTACAGGCACTAGCCTACTCCAAGTTAACTTCATACTGGAATGTAGTTGAACCCTAACCAATCTCACACTGATCAAGGTACAGTTGCGCTCCTTACGTCTTGGAATCCCAACATGACTCTACGCATTTGATTCCCTTAGCTGATCTCACCCACAACTAAGACTTGCTACGACCCAAAGTCGAAGACTTGATAAACCAATCAGTCTCACACAGAAAATTCTATTGAATAGATAAATATGTCTCTCACAGATATACCTATGAGTTTTGTTCCGTCTTTCGATAAATCAAGGTGAACATGAACCAATTGATACACCAGACTTATATTCCCGAAGAACAGCCTAGTAATATCAATCACCTCACAATAATCTTAATCGTATGGTAGCGAAACAAGATATTGTGGAATCACAAACGATGAGACGAAGATATTTGTGACTACTTTTTATCATGCCTATCGTAGATTAAATCTTGAGCAAATCTTAGAAAAGGTAGTATTCAAACACGATAGAAAACAACAAGATTAGAACACGCAACTACAGAGAAAATAGTTGGGTCTGGCTTCACAATCCCAATGAAGTCTTCAAGTCGTTAACCTACAAGGTTTTGGAAAACCTAAGGTTAAAGGAGAATCGACTCTAGTCGCAACTAGTATCACACAGGAGGTGTGGGGATTAGGTTTCCCAGTTGCTAGAGTTCTCCCTTATATAGTCTTAAAATCTGGGTTTGCAATCAATGTTACCTTGGTAACAAAGCATTCAATATTCACCGTTAGATGAAAACCTGATTAGACTCAAGATAATATATTTCAACTGTTAGATCGAACTTAACTTGTTACACACAAATCTAAAGTGACTTCATTTAGATATGAGTAACCGTACCTAAACGTGTACACCTTTGTTGGCTCAAAAATAGTTAACCGAAGTTAGCCATATGAACACTTTCATATCAACCTCATTCATCTTAACCATAAGTAGTTCAAATGACTCAAATGAAAGTAGTTCTAGAGTTTTTCAATTGTTTATATTCTCATAGACACAATTGAAGCAAAATCGATTTTGATTCACGCGAATCAAGTCATGAACATTATAGCCACGATTTGCAAAAGATAGCATTCCCTTATTATATAAATGTATTAGTTCATGAACAAACCGATTTTAGAACATTATCCGCTCAAGTATGCAAACGGCTACGCATACCTTAGTGGCCGGACCAAGTTTGGGTTCGCCAGTATGCGAACGGTTACGCATACCACCAAACTCAGTAAAGTCCCGAAACTTGAACCCCACGCCAGTATGCATACCGGTATGCGTACTTAGTTCCCGGACCTCTACTAAACCAATCAGTACGCATACGGGTATGCATACCATGGTTCCCGGACTTGGATCATTGATGTAGTTTTTCAAGTGGTAAATAAAGTTCGTTCAACTCGGACTTGTGTAGACTTGATTCTAGACTTAAATACTAATTCTAATAAATATATACAAAAATATGGTAGCAGTATCGGGAGAAACTGGGACTTAGGATTCCACCAAACTCACAACATAAGGTTCAAATATTAATTCTTTTAACAATTATAGATCAATAAAGACATGGACTCTTATTTTTTCCAAGGTAGATTCTCAAAACTTTAGTTGTAAATCCTAAGCATGGGACATCAAAACATCTAAGCAAGCATGACCCATCAAACGAGATGACAACTAATTAATCAAAATCATAATTCAATTTTAATTAGTGCAAAAGTCATATAAGAATTAAATATAATTACCCAAGTATGATATTAGGCTTCGTCCGTCATCCCAGTGTTGGGGTTTAGCTCTTCATGGTGAAAACACGCTCAAAATAATATCTCATGGCTCAAAAGGTGTTTTTATTGAAGGTATGTGAGAAAAGAATGAAAATAGCTTAATCGTAACAGTTATAATTGTTACATATCGAGTGTTACAAGGAATTGTTTCAAACTGAAATAATTGTTACTAATGGACTGTTACAGGATTTGAAATTTAAGACCCTAAGAAACGACTGTACTTTACAACCTTATGTTCTTCGTGTTCTTCAGCAGCAGCAGCAGAACTCGACTTCCTGCAACTTCAATTTCTTGACTCTGTGGTGTTCTAAACTTCCCCAAACTGTTCCAATAATTTCGTTGCCTTCCCTGGAACTCGAACACACCTTTTATACTGCTCAGAAACCTAAAAATAGCGATTAATTCTCTCTTTTTCTTTTCGTGCAAGCCACGACAATAATCTTCTCTGCCAACTTCCTTACGCGTTTCTAAGACTTCCAAATCATCTGAAACTCTTCCTTAGATAGAATCTCACCTTAGGAAACAATATCACGCCTTTAGTCTCCCTGAAATTCCTAAAATAATTTCACACAGTTTCCGTATACAACTCAACCTCTGTTTCCTTTTTCCGGATTATCCATCCCAATTTGATTGATTCCAGCGCACATACCAAGCTTGTTATGCTCAATCACGTTCAACCCAACAAGTTCCAGCGATTGAATCTCTCTAAAACACCCTAGAAATCCAACCCAAAGTCTGGTATGCAACCTGGTTCTTTTTCCCGCCTTTTTGATTTTTTTGAAATGTTGAAGATGACCTCCCCCTATCCTGTGCTGGTCTCCCTTTACAAGCTGTCTGGAAATGGATGCCCCTTAGTAATTGGTTACCCCTTATCCATTTGAGGGGTCCGAATAGCAAGTGTCCTCCGGGGGTGCCCCACGCAACTTTTCGAGCAGATTTTTCCAAAAATGTTTATTGGCCAAAAATACCTACACACACATAAAACACCATAATAAGTACAAAAATGAGCACTATCAATATATAGAATCGAGATAAATTAGACACAAAAATGTATCTATCAAATACCCCCAAACCTATTATTTGCTAGTCCTCGAGCAAAATAAAATAAAATAAAATCCTAACTCACTGACGCAGGCATCGTCGATTGCATTTAGCGTATGTAATAAGCCTTTAAACCCCTAGGTGTCCCTAGTGGCCGAGTTATAGTCTCGGGAGGGATTACCAGAGATATACCCACAAAACCTTTACTCCAGACCCTAACTATCTATGCAGAACCTTGGAAGGCACTAAAGAATCTCCTTGGTTGGCATACTTATTGACTATAAGAGGAAGTACCCTGATGCGAAATTCCAATTGTTGTACACGAGTTTGCACTCAAGTATATTAAAATTCATATAAAGTGACAGAGCTCTATTCAGATATTCGCACTATGGACATCAATATCCGGAGTCAAAACTAATCACATGGATAGATCAAGAAGATGGATATAGAGAAAAACATAGATGGTTTTGATGTTTACTAAGTGAACGGCGTTTCCCATATCTTTCTGAAGGCCTCCGCCAAAATGAACCTATCCTAATGGATTGAGTTACTAGTCTGACTAATATCAACACACTGGCATATACAAGGGAACCAGTGGTCGATAACCTAACTCTAGGTCAACACAACTGGCATATACAAGGGTACCAGTGGTCGACTTTATTGAATTTATTCCTCTTGGTCAGATGGTCTGGTCTCAATTTCTTCCCCCCCCCCTTTTTTTCATGGCATCTCAATCACTCTAATTCACCTAGAATTGGTAACAACTTGAATCGTGAGCCCCACCCAATCACTTAGAGAAACATAGTTTAAAAACAAAACAACATCAAAAAGAAGTGAAAAGGACTCAACGAGATATGGTGAAACTATCATGTTATTCCTAACAACTGAGCTATGTGCTTTTATGAATAGACTCTTTAGATGTTGCCATCTAATCAGATTAGTTCATCAACTCCTACAATCAAAATGCTTCCATCCACTTACATTGGTTAGTGCAATCCTTAATAAGCATAAATTTCTAGGCTCTGGAGTTTATTTATTGCAACAAAAAAGTTCTCCCATACCCCCAAACTTAAATCTAACATTGTCCTCAATGTTCTAAAGATAAAATTAAAAGCATGAACAAGGAGAAACTGTTACTATTTGAAGCAAAAGAGATAAGGAAAGATATTACCGTGTTGCATGAGATTGGGTTACCTCCCAAGAAGTGCTAAGTTTAACGTCTTCAGCCAGACATAAGAAAGGATTAATCACCTCATATCATAAAGTAATAGCCGAAATATATGTGGGTCATCAAAACCAAATAGAGCTATCACAAGTAAAAGGAATCTGCAACATGCCAAGAAAATTAACAAATAAAGCGCACCCTTGTCTAGTTTCCTTTTTAAGACAACTACATCTAGCTGTGGTTCAGGTTCAGGCTCTATGAAAGGGTCTAGATAAAATATTTTCATGCGCTGGAATTCCTCAAAGCTAAGGTCTGGTTCAGGTATTAGAGTCTGGAAAAACTCAAGTAAAAACTTAGAATCACATAATAGTAACCTGAATAACTGCGGATCCTCAAAGTAAATCAGTTTTGACTCGCACAATTGACCATGATGAAAGTGGTGGTCTTCCTTAAACAAATGTGTCGACCCTAATCTCCTAAAGTAATTAGGTTTAGTCTCAAAACTTAATAATTGACACATATGAAACTTATACGTTCCCACAATTGGTCGAAAAATATTTGGTGGGAAAACAAAGTCAATCTGGATATCATAGCCTGGGTAAACCACATCAACCAGAGGATGGGTTTCTAACAACTGAACTTCCTTATGGACATCACTAGGTTCAGGAAAACGTGTATGAAGATAATCTTGTAAAATGGTTGAGGCACATATGTCAAGTACCAAGTGAGGGACCTTTCTAATAGTTAAAGCACATGGAGAATGATAATCACCCCCAAACTTAGAGTTTTCAGTGTCTCTAGAAAGACTAGTCACAACTTCCCTAATTTCAAGGTCATATGATTCCTGAAAATGGTCAATTGAGTCTTCTAAGTCAGGTTAATCCTCACTCATCTCTACGAGTTCACTTTCTTTGTCTAAGACTAATGTTTCTAAATCGCTAGACTCTAAAACAATATTCTCAGAAAAAACTCGTTCATCTAAACCATTATTAGCTTCGTAATCAAAAGGAAATACTACATAGTCTAAAACGGGAGTATCTCTAGTCAAATCCTCGTCCTTTTGAATAGGTGAATAATTATTAAAATTATTTGGATTTGAACTAGAAACATTATCATTATTAAGCTCAATTGGAGTAACAAATTCCTGATCACTATGCCTACTTATTTCAAATTCTTCATCAACACTATCCTCATCATAATCATCATTATAATAACATGAAAATGGTTGAACCTCATCTAAACAAGTAGTGTTACCAATTTTATCCTCGTCATCTTGATTATGTGAATAACTATCTTCATTTTCAAAGGTACTATTGGAAACACTATATTGGAAATTAAGAGCAGTTATGTTCTGGGCCTCTAACAAAATATTTTGAGTCGACTCACATGACTTCCTGATTGGATCTAGGAAAGAAAGTTCACTCGTTGCATTGCTTTCGTCCATAACTAAGTTATTCATTTCTGCTAACTTACGTGTCGACTCAGCTAACTTACGTGTTGACTCTACTAGAGAGGAATTTTGCTCGTATGACCGGTTGGCGTGTGGATAGTAATTGGGCTCACCATGGTATGGACCATAACCTTCAAAAGGCTGATGTTCCCAACCATTATTCACACTATGGTCAAAGTAGTAACGTCCATTTTGAAACTCAGTCTGATATTCGTTGTATTGGCTATTGTAATACCAGTTCGACATTCTATTGCAGGGGTGTGAGTTGTCACACAAAATAAAACCCACTGACAGGGGATTCGTGGGTGGATAGAATCTTACCTCCCGTACCAGACGGGCGATGAACCGTTGAAGTCGACTCAGGCCACCGACTCCGATGTCAGTGTACGAACCCGAGGGGCCGAGACAGTATCGTAATTGTCGTCCTTCCCTGCAAACAGATGATATTTAATTTTGACCCTTCCTTAGGGTTTAAAAATAATGTCCAAGAATGTCCAGAAAGTCCAAAAATAAAAATGTCCAAAAAGGAAAAGAAGAATTACAAAAATAACACCCTATTTACAGTTTCTAAAAATAAAACAAAATAACTATATACAAAATCTTTTTCTTCACTCCTTTCGGATTCCTATTTTCTTTCCTTCTTTGGCGATGCTTTCCTTTTATAACACTTTTTCTTCCCTTGTAGCTTCGCTCCAAATCTGAAAAGAATCGAAAAATACCAAAACGGGTAAAAAAGAACAAAAAATAATAAAAATAAAAAGAAACCTAAAACAAATCTAAATACAAGTCCGCGTCGGCGGCGCCAAAAATTGATGTAGGTTTTCAAGTGGTAAATAAAGTTCGTTCAACTCGGACTTGTGTAGACTTGATTCTAGACTTAAATACTAATTCTAATAAATATATACAAAAATATGGTAGCAGTATCGGGAGAAACTGGGACTTAGGATTCCACCAAACTCACAACATAAGGTTCAAATATTAATTCTTTTAACAATTATAGATCAATAAAGACATGAACTCTTATTTTTTTCCAAGGTAGATTCTCAAAAATTTAGTTGTAAATCCTAAGCATGGGACATCAAAACATCTAAGCAAGCATGACCCATCAAACGAGATGACAACTAATTAATCAAAATCATAATTCAATTTTAATTAGTGCAAAAGTCATATAAGAATTAAATATAATTACCCAAGTATGATATTAGGCTTCCTCGGTCATCCCAGTGTTGGGTTTTAGCTCTTCATGGTGAAAACACACTCAAAATAATATCTCATGGCTCAAAAGGTGTTTTTATTGAAGGTATGTGACAAAAGAATGAAAATAGCTTAATCGTAACAGTTATAATTGTTACAGATCGAGTGTTACAAGGAATTGTTGCAAACTGAAATAATTGTTACTAATGGACTGTTACAGGATTTGAAATTTAAGACCCTAAGAAACGACTGTCCTTTACAACCTTATGTTCTTCGTGTTCTTCAGCAGCAGCAGCAGCAGAACTCGACTTCCTGCAACTTCGATTTCTTGACTCTGTTGTGTTCTAAACTTCCCCAAACTGTTCCAATAACTTCGTTGCCTTCCTTGGAACTCGAACATACCTTTTATACTGCTCAGAAACCTAAAAATAGCGATTAATTCTCTCTTTTTCTTTTCGTGCAAGCCGCGACAATAATCTTCTCTGCCAACTTCCTTACGCGTTTCTAAGACTTCCAAATCATCCGAAACTCTTCCTTAGATAGAATCTCACCTTAGGAAACAATATCACGCCTTTAGTCTCCCTGAAATTCCTAAAATAATTTCACACAGTTTCCGTATACAACTCAACCTCTGTTTCTTTTTTCCGGATTATCCAGCCCAATTTGATTGATTCCAGCGCACATACCAAGCCTGTTATGCTCAATCACGTTCAGCCCAACGAATTCCAGCGATTGAATCTCTCTAAAACACCCTAGAAATCCAACCCAAAGTCTGGTATGCAACCTGGTTCTTTTTCCCTCCTTTTTGATTTTTTGAAATGTTTAAGATGACCTCTCCCTATCCTGTGCTGGTCTCCCTTTAGCAGCCGCCTGGAAATGGATGTCCTTTAGTAATTGGTTACCCCTTATCCATTTGAGGGGTCCGAATAGCAAGTGTCCTCCGGGGGTGCCCCACGCAACTTTTCGAGCAGATTTTTCCAAAAAAATTTATTGGCCAAAAATACCTACACACACATAAAACACCATAATAAGTACAAAAATGAGCACTATCAATGTATAGAATCGAGATAAATTAGACACAAAAATGTGTCTATCAATCATACATATGCAAGTATGCATACTGTGCTTATATCCAATTTTTCTAAACTCTCATTTCAACCATTGAAACATTCTCGAAAGACGACAGTAGCTGTCTCACACAAACTATTATCTTCAAAGCAATTTTCAAGTGATTGAATGATTAATACGAAACATTCTGAGCCTACATTAAATGACTGTCTCACACAAATCATGTAAGATGTTACCAGGCGATTTTCACATAATCATCTTTTGACTTTCGTCAAGAATATAAGATGAACTTGGTTAAAGCGAAAGCTTACCAACACATATTTCGAGAAATATGTAAGCGAGTTAAACTCATCTCGAAATATCAAATGTGTATAATTGAAGTCTATATAGCTATACGACTTTTGTCTCAAATAGGAGATAAACTAGATAGACTTTTGAGTGATATATGAGTTCAAGTCTCCACATACCTTTTGTTGATGAAGTTCCACAAGCTCCCCTTAGTAGTTCTTCGTCTTCAATCGATGAACGCCTTGAAGTATAAAGCTCAACTACACTTTTTATCCTAATCCGAGACTTAGCTATAAGTAGACTAGAAATCAAAACTTATAGTTTTGGAAACTAAACTTGACAAACAAGCTTGAGATAGCAACGCTTGCGGGTACGACCGAGTAGTACTCTAACATCCTAGATTTGATAGATTAAGACATCTCCATATTATTTCTAGGTGATATTGTGAGGTAGAATAAATTAGGTTAGGAAATGTGTAAACCTTTATTTCTAGGGATCATCTTCTAAAGATAATTGAGGTTCAGCTAGAAGATTCGTATAAATATCCTCTAAAGATAATTAAGGTTCTGCTTGAAGATTTACAAGAGCAATTCCTAAATAGAATCGTTATTCTGCTAGGAATTCATAGGCGCACGATTACAACTAAAGAAGGTATTACATTTAGTATGAAATCTGGTAAAATACAATTGTGTAACAGCTTAAATCATTGTGTATTCAATCTAGACTAGGTCTTGGGGTCTTATTACAAGATTGTATTTTCCTCATTATATTTTTATATCTTTATAATTGAAATATCACAGGTTTTACGTTGTTAAACCTATATAGTATTTTACTCAACAGTGAAGAACTACAAGACTCATTTCTATTGAATTCGTATCTTAAAATATATATTAAAAGACTTATTTATTTTTGGAATTATGTTCATGAACAGTTCGGGTACATACTAGGTTTACCAATCTTATATACAGTTTCGTAACCGAACATATAGAGTATACAATGATTTTCCATATAAGATCCTAAAAAAAGTGGGATACTAGTTACCTTTCTTTTTCACATCGTTTTTGCGCTAGATAAGTTTATATCATATCTCCTTGGGTATAAGGTCATAGTCTATTTTGATCATACTGAACTCAAGTATCTTCTTTCTAAGAAATACTCGAAGTTTCTGCTGATCAACAATAAAGATCCGATACTTGAAATGGGACAAGTTTAACTTGGACGACCAAAGAAATCAATACCCAAGTAATAATCTAGTATTTACCCGAACTAATATGAACCGAATTCCAAAAATACAAGCCTTGTAATCTTTCTTTCAAGATGCAAATTTCTCAAGGATAAATCTTGTAGGTTTCATACATTTTTTTAGGCTTTAAAAACCGCCTAGGTTATTTAACGTTCTACTTGTGATATTTCAATTATAAAGATAAAGAATGTAATGCGAAAAAGAAATAACACAAGACACCATAAATTTTATTAACGAGGGAAACTGCAAAGCAGAAAATCCTCGGGATCCAGTTCAAAAATTAAGCACCACACTGTATATTAATTCTTTAAAGATATTATCCTATTACCAGACTTCAGAATGGAATGTGGTTAAGACCGAATCGACCCTAGATACGAGTAATCCAGCTTCAGTTGCGCTCCTTTACGTCTCTTGGATCTTACAAGACTACGCAATACGATTCCCCTAGCTAATATCCTTTACAACCCTAAGAGTTGCTTCAATCTAAGTGAATAATCTTTTGACTATTATGCCTCTAACAAAAAGCCTATTTGATTTTCTTCGGAAATATATTCAATCAAGGTATAGAAACTTATATGCTCTGATCAGGGATCTTCAAGAAAAGATCATATCAAGCAAACTCAAAGATTAAGTTGAATTTACTCTCTGTTAGAGCATAGCTCGGTTGAACCCACCAAGCGTTGGTATGTCAAGTTTGGTTGTCATATTTTAGTGAATCAAAACTCATTTAAAGAGTCGCTTGATTATGTACTAGAGTCAACTTCGTATAGGTTATCTTGAAAGTATTAAGATATGAGACATTACAAGTATTACGAAGACTTGAAGAAGTGAAGAAGTAAGAAGCTGCAACGACAACATCATCCTTCCACTTGAGGTTAGTGATATTTGACTTGAACTGTTTCATTCCCTAACGTATCTTTCAAGTCGTGCATATTAAAAACAAAACTGCGAAGCATGAACACTCTAGTTAGACATAGTATTAAGGAATACAATACGAGGTTTATTGCTTAACCATTAAACTTTATAGATAAGACATCGACATAATCGTTTAAATTCTATTGTGATTATGTATGGGTATGAGGTGAGGATTTCATCCTAGGAAACAATATTTTACATGTGCTTTAAGGAAGTAAATTCATGAACTTGTTTTGTGAATCGAAAAGGAAATCGCCAGGCATTATTGGTATTGTTATTCATTGCATATCTTGTGAACAACCAACATGTGTGATTAGTATAACTGCTCATGACTTGTTTGTGTTCTTGGTAAAACTATTCACAAAGGCCTGACTTTTGTATTGGTATGACTTATATTAGTGAAACCGATCTTAAGTAATCACCTGAGATGGTATGATTGATTTTGTGTTATTGGTAATACCGGCTCCGGGTAAAGGGGAACTGATCCTAGTAATAGGTGCAACCTATCACAAAGGGGAATCAATCCTTGTATTAGGTGCAACATGTTTTAGCAGAAAGGGGAACCGATCCTATGGACATGTGCAACACGGTTTTTAGGCAAAGGGAAACCGATCCTATGGACATGTGAAACACATTCAAGTTAGATACCATATATATATGTGGGGAAACGATCCTAGTACCTAGTCAACCGAATTTTGGAAAGCTAGTGTAAATATGCACAATACTCACATGGACGTAGAACCGAAACTTGTTTTGGTAGAACCGTGAAACCCATGATTTGTGATTGAGTGCTCTTGATCAATCACATAATTTTTGAATGTCATATGAACCAATTCTAAACTTGTTTGGAAGTGTGGAAAATCGGTTTCAAGGTTGTAAGTATGAAAGAGTACTTACAAAGTAAGGATGTCGACATACTTTGAACATGTGCAGTAACGCTAATCTTTAATTTTCAAAGTTATTCCTTAATAGCTAAAGGAAGAAAATCCCAGGATCGAAATATAAATAAGTTAAGAATCTTTTATTTAAGGTTTTTAATTTTATTTTAGGAAAATGAGAATTAGTAATGTGCATTTACGAGTTGAAGATTTTCCAAAGAGATTTTCGGTCAATATTTTGGACAGAGCATTTCCAAGAATTATGGAAACCGCATTTGGAATATATTGCATATCCTAAGAATATTTTTGGATTTGAAAATTCCTTGGTGTCCAAACTTCCTTGTCTATAAATACTTGAAGTTTGCATTTCTAGCAAACTAATCCTTCGTGACAACAAACTTCCTCGGTTGTGTTGTTACTAGTGAATCCGCCTGTTCGGAGAGGAGAGTAACCTAATTAGGCGAAATCTCTTACGGCCGCTCAGTTTAAAGTATTCTTTGGGATTGAGAAGCTCTATTAGTACCGCTGGAAGGGAAACTAGATAATTGCGGTTTATCATGTGTTTCCGATTGATTTGATTGACTAACGGTAGTTGAACTTTGATTGCACCTAGTTTGTTTATGCTTGAGAATCTTCTCTTCTGATATAAGATTCACTCAAACTAGATCGAAGTTTCGACAGGGATCTTTAGACTGTTTGTAGATCTAAGACATCTTGTGATAATCCATTGTTAACAGGCTCCATTCTGTGCGTGATTAATCACAAGAGATTCAAGTTGTTGTGTACAAGTGTTTATTGAAGATCTAAGAAGATTTGAATACAAAGAAGATATTGAAGATTTATGATTTGGGGTTCATAATCTTTGGTGTGCACAATACTTGTTTCGGTATAGAGGATCCAACTATAATCGGTTTATCCTTGTGGTAGATTAGATTGATTAGTTGTGTAGATCAGCATCAATACAATTCTTTGTGATTAAAAGTATTGATTGCAAAATCTTAACAATTACCTTTGGTAGTTGATCATAAGATAGATCTAAGAACCTGACGAAGTAGTTTATTGAGATAAACAGAAGAGCCTTTGTCGAACTCACATCACTTGGTTGAAAAGAGTTGCTACCAAGCATATTTGTTGTTCCTTTACTGTTTAAAATACGAACCAAAGGAATTGTTCCAAGTGTGTGACTTACTCATAAGTTGGAGGCGTGGGAATACAGACGGAACTAGGTTAACTATAGGTATAGTTGCTTGGTCTCAACTATACGAAGTTGGTTTGATATTGTATAACGGCTTAATCCTGAGAGAATTCAATTCTGGACAAGGTCCCGGGGTTTTTCTGCATTTGTGGTTTCCTCGTTAACAAAATCTTGTTGTGTCTTTTACTTTTCTATTTCCGCAATTATAGTTCTTTTTATTATAATTAGAAGTAAAATACACAAACGTTAATTCATATTTACTTGATAAGTAATCCTATTGTGTTTAGTTAAGTCCGAACCTTTTTATGAAGTAAACATACTTCGTTGTTGTATTGTCTCGATCTCGTATCCATAGACGATCACACAAAGTGTGAACCGATTAGTTGTATTGTCTCGACTCAGTCCATAGACAATCATTTTCGGATAAAGGAGTTATAGGTAGGAAAAGTTTTAGATTGAGGTATATTTGGGTACCCTCGTCTTTTCACTCTCTTCAAATGTTATAGAGATATATAATCAATTATACCTCACATGAAAAATATAAACAAATCAAATCAGAAGTTATTTATATGTCTATCTTGTGGAATCACAAACTTTGAGACGAAGAATACTTTGCGGTTTATATCAATCAAGTTCCCGATCAAAAGTATCGAAAACTTAGAGATCAATACGAACAAGATCCGGATTAAAAAAAACTATTAAGTAAAAGATAGTTTGATCGGGCTTCACGAATTTCTTAGTGAATTCTTTCGAAGGCTTAACCTAATTATGCTTCTTAGAGGAAACCTAGGTTTTTAGAGGACGACTCTAGTCTTCAACTAGGACACAAAAGTGATGAGGTTTAGTTTTTATTATGCAAGGAGTCCTTTATTTATACTTATGAAGAACCTTGGTAGCTTAAGAACAAATCTAATCTCGTGAACTATTTCCTTGTATGGAACTTCCAAGTAAGCGAAACTTGTATGGACGACTCTAGTATGCAAATATAGATTGTGCATGAAAGCGTGTACGAGTGATACAATTGAGGTTTAAGATAATACTCAAGGTCAGATGTTGAAGACTCTAGTCACAGGACTCCAATTGAAACAATGCATGAAGATAAACGCGGAAGACCTAAGCACAACCTCAGAAGTTGGGAAGAACCTCGAAGTTGTCATTTGAGTCAAAACATGGAAAACTAGATAGTCATTACGAAGAGCCGTATCATATCTAAATAAGTGTATGGCAGGAAAAATAATCAGGTCCCAAATGTCACGTTATCAGTTGAGACGTAAGTCATTTACATGTAATCCACATGTTCATACAATATACTACCTCCGTTTTTAAAAAGGTGATAGGCCAAACTAAAAATGTGAAAGTATCTCTTATTTAAAAACGGAAGGAGTACAAGTATCCAAAAAGGCTCATAATGTAAACAAGATTTTTTATTAATAGAAATTATACTTCTTATATTTCTCTCTTTTCTGATTCTCTTCCTGTCCTAGTTGTAAAATTCTCTAACCGACTTGAAAAATAATCAGAATTCCTAACTTGACAGACAAGATCACCAAATATCCTATCAGAGATATGAAACTAGAGTTACTGACTAAGATTGTGATTCCAAATTAAGGGCAACAATCAAAATATTATGAGTGTATGTTTCTCATACGAGTTGATGCATCTGTTGCGCCAAAGCCTGCGGAAGCGTTAGGTTTGCACTACTACGAGGTATCTCAATATCGCCAAGAACACAATCACACACACAAGAAGAACAAGTATTTAATGAGGTTGAATCCTCAGGAAGGAATAAGCAATTTTATATATCACTGTATAGGTTGGAATATACAAAGCCTAAGCAGAGAAGAAGAGAACTTTTTACTTAGTTCTGGTGTGTTTTCTCTTGTTCTCTCTATGGATATTTATACATATCAATAGGGCTAGACACATTCCTTAATAAGGATTATTTTCCTACAAGTATAGGGTTTCCTAACTTAACTCTAAGAGACAAACCTCTTAAGTTGCTATACTTAGGACACTAGTAATTGGTTTCCCAAACCAACTAGATTTCCTAATCTAGTCCTTGACCATCCTACCAACAATTCTCCACCTCGGATCATGCATTCATGCATGAGACGATCAATAGATAAAATCACCTTCATCTTCCAACGTCGGTTGAACCATCACTGGCTGCCTACGTATCCTCAATAGGAATCAAACCCGACCGTAGTTCTCTCAAATGGCCTTGCTAGAAGACCTCCACCAGGTTCCTAAGAACCTCTACCCCAAAAAGGCCTTTCACCAAACCGGAAGGATGTGGATCAATTTCGAACAATGTCAAAACTTGATCCCAGATACTACTTTAGTCAACATATCAGCTGGATTGTCTTTGGTATCTATCTTCACAAGTAGAATATCTTCTTTTTCAAGAATCTCTCTCACAAAGTGAAATCGTACGTCTATATGTTTGGTCCTAGCATGATGCACTTGATTCTTAGCCAAATAAATTGCACTTAGACTATCACAATGCACAGGCAGTTGGTCTTGCACAACTCCTAAGTCATCTAGAAAACCTTGTAACCATATAGCCTTCTTAAATGCCTCCGTCACTGCCATATACTCCGCCTCCGTAGTTGAAAGCACCACAGTAGATTTCAAGATTGATCTCCAACTTACTGGTGCCCATGCTACAGTAAATACATACCCTGTAGTTGAACGTCTCTTGTCCAAATCACCAGCATAGTCAGAATCCACATATCCAACACACAACTGATTGTTACTTCTATCCTTCACAAACTCCAAGCCAACATCAACCATACCGTAAAGATACCTCAAAATCCATTTCACAGCTTGCCAATGTTCCTTACCAGGACAATGCATATAACGGCTGACCATACTAACATCATATGAAATGTACGGCCTTGTACATACCATCGTATACATCAAGCTACCAACAACCTCATCATATGGGACTTGGGCCATATACTTTCGCTCTTCTTCAGTAATGGGAGACATACGTGCATTCAACTTAAAATGAGCAGCAAGGGGAGTACTTACATATTTAGTTCCTTCGTAGATACCAAACTTCTGTAACAATTTCTTCAAATATGCCTTTTGAGACAAACAAACCTTACCCTTCTCTCTATTACGTTGAATCTCCATACCAAGAATCTTCTTAGCTTCTCCCAGACCTTTCATCACAAACTCAGATGACAACTTGTGCTTCAGATTATCAATATCTTTCTTATTATTTTATGCTATCAGTATATCATCGACATACAAGAGAAAATATATGAAAGACCCATCATGTAGCTTCTTAAAGTATACACAATGGTCATAGTGACTTCTTGTGTATGTTTGGCCTATCATAAATTGGTCAAATGGCTCGTACTATTGTCTTGGAGACTGCTTCAGCCCGTACAACAATCTCTTCAGTTTACATACACAATCTTCTTTTATAGCAACCTTAAACCCACTCGGCTGAGTCATATATATCTCCTCTTCTAGATCACCATGTAAGAATGATGTCTTAACATCTAGCTGAACTAGGTATAAATCATGTTGTGCTACCAAGGCCAACAAAATACGGATTGATGAGTGTTTTACCACCGGAGATAACACCTCATTGTAGTCAATCCCTTCTCTTTGGGCATAACCTTTTGAAACTAACCTTGCTTTGTAGTGTACTTGATTCACCGAAGATCCTTATTTCTTAGCATATACCCACTTGCACCCTATGACCTTTTTACCGTTCAGAAGCTTCATAAGAATCCATGTGCCAATCTTGTAAAGAGACTCCATCTCGTCCTGCATTGCACCTTCCCATTCTTTACACTCTGCACTACGTACAACTTCCAAATAGGAAGTAGGAGTATCATCTTCAACAACTGTTAATGCATAAGCAATGTAATCATTCATCCAACCAGGCTTCCTGGTTGATCTTCTCGGTTTGCTGGTTGCTATGATCTCCGTGATCGTAGCTTCTGTATCTTCTACTGACTCTTGTTCCTCTTCCTCAATAGTGTCACTATCATTTGGAACTTCAGTAGTTACCTCTCTCGCAGACCCAATCTATTCAGAAGTATTCTGAACAGAGACATACTTAACTGGAATTGGTAGAGTTGCATCAATCTCCACCTGCTGCAAAGGCTCATTAGTACTGGTGCTTTTGTTCTCCACATGTCGAGAACCCCAAGACTTTACCATAGACATATCATCAAATGTAACATCTCTACTCATGACTATCTTCTTCTCAACTGAATTCCAAATCTTGAACCCTTTTACTCCACTCTTCATACCCACAAAAATTCCTTTTACAACACGACTATCAAGCTTGTTTTCACTAACATGATACCACGCAGGACAACCAAAGATATGAATTGAGTCATAATCATAAGCTGGTTTACCAAACCACTTCTCCATAGGAGTTTTACCTTCTAATGCAGCTAATGGCAGCCTATTAATGAGGAAGCACGCATACGTAACTGCCTCAGCCCAAAACGCGTTACCTAATCCAGCATTAAATAACATACATCGTACCTTCTCCAGCAAAGTACGATTCATGCGTTCAGCTACCCCATTCTGTTGCGCTGTCTTCTTAACTGTGAAGTGCCTCTTTATCCCCTCATCCTGACATACTTGCAAGAACGGATCATTCTTGTACTCTCCACCATTGTCCGAACGTAGTACTTTGATCTTTCTGCCAGTTTGAGTCTCAGTTGCCTTTTTCCACCTCATAAAGATTTTTAGGAATTCATCCTTATGCCTCATGGTGTACACCCATACGCTCCTAGAATAATCATTAATGAACGACACAAACCAATGTTTCCCTCCCAATGATGCATTCTTGGAAGGACCCAAAACATCTGAGTGAACATAGTCAAGAACTCCACTAGTATGTGGATAGTTGTGCCAAAGCTTGTTCTTGTTTTCTTTCCCTTAACACAATGTTCACAAAATGCTAACTTGCAGGCAATAGCACCTTTTAACAAGTCTTGTTGAATCAACCTATGCAACGACTTCTCACCTGGATGTGCAAGTATCATGCGCCATAGTATCATCTTCTCAGTAGTTGCACTCTTGATGTGTTCAGAAATTGACACGTCCCCTGTTGTTGTACTCCCAATCAAGTAATACAAGTTATGATGATGTGTGCCCTTCATGATTACCAACGATCCAGAGATTACCTTTAGAACACCATTTCAGCGACTATCTTATAGCCCTTAGCTTCTAAAGTTCTAAGTGAAATCAAATCATGGCAGGTACAAATCTTACCTCCTTCAGCTCTCTAACCATACCATCACGCATCTTGATACGAACACTACCAATTCTAATCACTCTGCAGGTATGATTGATTCCCATACATACTTCTCCATCAAGCTCTTCAAAACTTGATAACCAGTCCCGATATGGATATATATGATATGTTTCCCCAGTATCTAATACCCATGTACTATATGTAATAGTACAAGCTGATGGTGTCACGGTCAGCGAGAAATCAGAAGCATCATCTGATTCTTCATTACCTTTAGCAATGTTTACCTCGGTATTACTATTATCTCATTCTCTTTCCATACGCTTGGTACAATCCTTAGCCCAATGACCTAAATCATGGCACCAAGCACACTCATATTTACGCAGACGTGTTCTACTCTTAGAACGCCCTCTACCTTTACCATAACCACCATTCTTCTTTCTCCTGTCTGTTGAACGACCTCTTACAAGAAGCAAGTCATTATTAGCTTCACTTGCAAGGTCTTCACGATCCATATTCCTAAACTCCTAACTACGCAATGCTGTAGTGACCTCAGCGTATGTCATCTTATCCTTGCCGTGCATTAATGCTTTAATCACGGGTTCATACTTTTCAGGAAAAGAATTTATCAGACACAAAGCTTGTTCCTCGTCGTTGATCTTCTCATCGTAGTTAACCAACTCAACAAGAAGTTTATTACATGAATCTAGGTGCTCAGTTAAGGTTGCACCTTTCTTCATGTTATAGCGATACAAATTCCTTTTAAGATGTATCATATTGGCCACGTTCTTCACAAGGTATTATTTCTCTAGTTTTTCCCAGAGATCCTTAGCTGAAGTCTCGTGCTGATAATTAACTCTTACTGCAGTTGCTAAACACCCTCGTATCGAAGAAAGACATAATATATTCATCTTGTTCCACTGCTTATCAGACATCTCAACTGGTTGATCTTCTAGAGCTTCTTCTAGGTTAAGATGAACAAGAGCATCCATTACGTTCGTTCTCCATAAACCAAAGTTATTGGTTCCTGTAAACTTTTCTACCTTGAGTTGTGATCTATGTGAATGAAGTATTTCTTCTTTTGATCATTTATCTTTACTTGTGGACTCCGAATGTTCTTCTAAAGGATCTTTCGGATCAACTGGTTTATCCCCGTCAACCATTTTTCTTAAACAACCAAAATAGATAAAAACAGAACCTTTGATATTAGTATTACCTCAAGAAATCTTCAGAACAATACCTTCACTTCAACTTCAATCTGAGTACCCGTATCCAAGAGCGTCTCCTTGCTCTGATACCAATTGTTGCGCCAAAGCCTGCGGAAGCGTTAGGTTTGCACTACTTCGCGATATCTCAATATCGCCAAGAACACAATCACACACACAAGAAGAACAAGTATTTAACGAGGTTGAATCCTCGGGAAGGAATAAGCAATTTTATATATCACCGTATAGGTTGGAATATACCAAGCCTAAGCAGAGAAGAAGAGCACTTTTTACTTAATTCTGGTGTTTTCTCTAGTTCTCTCTATGGTTATTTATACATAGAAATAGGGCTGGACACATTCCTTAATATGGATTACTTTCCTACAAGTATAGGATTTCCTAACTTAACTCTAAGAGACAAACCTCTTAAGTTGCTATACTTAGGACACTAGTAATTGGTTTCCCAAACCAACTAGATTTCCTAATCTAGTCCTTGACCATCCTTCCAACAACATCTTCAGTAGCAATCGATAAGAGGATTACTAACATCATGAGAGATTATTTGTGAGTGCATCCACTGAGAAGAAGAATATTTATTGGGTAGCTTGGGAGAAACTTAGTAAGTCAAAGGAGCTCGGTGGAATTGGTACGAAGAATCTTTGAGCGACAGACAAAGATTTACTAACTAAATAGGGATGAAGATACTCAATAGAGAAGAATGCACTATGGAGGAAAGTTGTGCAGTTAAAAACAAAATCAGGCGTGGAAGATCTGTGCGCAAAATAATATAATAAACAACATGGAAAATGGTAATGAAAGTCCATTCAGAAAGAACATATGTTGCTGCAGATGAACTTCTCAATCAAGATTACAAATGACGAGGTTGTAAACTTTTGGAAGGATAAATGGTGGGACTCGGCTACATTATCCTTTAGATCGGCAGCTGAAAAGATGTTAAGGCAACAAATTTAATACAAGATGGGAACTAGCAAATTCAATTAAAGGAGCAACTAAGCAGTGAGGAAGTGATAAAATTCATAAATTTTCTAAACTATCCAGGAGATCCAACTCTCCATGAGATCCACAAGTGAAGATATTCCTGCATATCAATGGTTCTATATGGACCGCCAAAAATAAAACCGTGTAAAAGCCGCCCTGTCCAAAAAAATCGTGTAAAAACCGCCCTCTCAATGAGGACGGGTCCCACCTGTAAAAAAAGGATGGTTCTTGGAGGTTTTTTTGGGCGGTCTAATAGTTTTTAGCTGCATATCCAACACAAAGTATACCAAAAAGGATGGCAATGAATGGAGGATGAAGACAAGTGCAAAAGCAAGTACAACATATTACAATTATGTTCGACGGAAATGCGTTCCTACCAAAACATTAGTTTTTTCTTGTGTGGTATGCAAAATTTATCCCCACAATAAACATATCTTTAAAGAGAGGATGCATGCAATATCACAGAAACTCAATGTTGTTTGTGTTTAAATGCTTTGGAGGAGGTAAACCATCTACTGCTACATTATCATTTTCTCAGTCAATGTGGACCTATGTAGTCGATTTCGGTCATTTCGGCCGAAATTTCGGATTTCGGTCCAAGAAGACACGATTTTGTTAATTTTGGTCGGACGAAATCTTTGCGAACATTTCGGCCGGAAACGCGTTTTTCGGTTGGAATTGATTTGTCTTGACCGGATTTTTTTTTTCTTTTTAAATTGAGTGGACTAATCTCACGTACAAAAATTAAAAAGATTAATTCACTCACTAGTATTATTGCTTGTTGTTGTGTTTGAATTTCTTGAGCTAAAATTATTATTTGGTGTTGATGATGAGGAAGGTGAACAACCAGATTTACTAATACTATGTTTCTTTTAAGTGATTATCGATACGAGGATATAAAATATGAAACCGAAATTTAACCGAGATTTTAAAACGGAATTTCCCCGAGACAAAGTTGTACCAGTATCTCGGTGTCGACCGAGACAATCCGAAATCCGAAATTGACTACCTTGATGTGGACCTATTTTGTATCCAAAATGGACAGTACATCAAGGAACAGTTAATGCAATTGCCTCTGGGTACTGGAAAGAAAATGGTTGGACTGAGTATGGCCTCCGTTTCCTTTTGCTATAATATGAAATAGTACGGATTAAAAAACGCTAATATCAAAGAGTAATGACGAACATATTACACGGGGAGAGGATATTATAAAATGAAAGTCAAAATGATGATATACCATTAGGATAAAATCTTCCTAAAACAATCAAAAGGACCTACTTCTAATAACAATAACATGCCAGCTGTAATATACAAAAATAAGCTTAACTGGTGTTAATCCAACGGTTGTTTAGATGATCTAACGCTTAATAAGCAGTCCCGCGCAGCTGCGCGGGACAGCACTGCTCTACCATGAAAACTGGTTTCCAGGTTAGAAATTTAGAGACTTACACCTTGTTTGTTTGCAGCTGACTCATCTGAGTCATCTGGATCTGAGTCGTCTGGATCTGAGTGAAATTACCTGACTCATCTGGATCTGACTCACTAAGGTCTGAGTCAGAAAATATGTTTGTTTTGTGAGTCAGACCTGACTCAGCTGACTGGATTTTTTTGGACAGAAAATGCCCTTGTGCACATTTCAAACCATAACATTTATCACTACTGAAACATCACAAATTGTTTCATTCCAGTCTAAACAACTTCCCTTTTTTGATGGAATTAAACATATTAAACATCATAAAACAATAAAATCTAAAGATTAAAGTCCTACAAACATAAAAGAAGAAACAAAATCGAAAGGAGACTAGCTATCTCATCACGTAAGTTGTTCATATATATCTGTTCTTGTCGTCCAAATAGACGAGGTGCATTTTCTTCCGTTTCCGCTTCCACTTCGACTTCCACCTGTGTCTCATTCATATCAAATGTCTCATTCTCATATTCTTTAAATAGCCAATCATCCAATGCATTACGACGTAGAAAGTTATGTATTGACATGCAAGCAATAACGATATCTCTTTGAGTCTCAAATGAGTAAGAAGGCATTTTACTTAAGACGGGAAATCTTACTTTCAATACCCCGAATGCTCTCTCAATCACATTCCTCAATCGAGCATGGGCTTGATTAAACTTCTCCTCTTTTGCCGTTGGAGGAACTCTTCGGTAATCACCTATCCAATACCTTATGTTGCGATACGGACACATAAACCCTTGTGTATGAGAGTACGCAGCATCACATAGATAGTATTTGTCTGCAAATTTTCAACAAAAACATTATGAAGTCATGCTGATGAAACTGCAGCAAGATGTAACATATATGCTAGTCCAAACTCTAATCACATCCTCATCTGACAAAGAAACCGGGCGCCTCTCTGCTATTAAGGAGGGTAGGCACAGAGCTAATCACTACTATGACTACTGTCTCACGCTTTAATATGTTACCTTAATAAAATAATTAGGTGTAAACTAAGAACCTACTGATGACCATAAGTTACTACAGTGATTAACACGAGGGACCGTCAAAAACTTTAAAAAAAAGAAAAGAGAAAAATAGAAGAAGATGAAGAAGCAAATGCTGGATTCATACGGGAGATCTCACATACAGTATATATAGCTTTTGGCGCAAGTGGGGCTAACTGAGGACAAGTCATAAGGCATGAGACGCGAGGACGCCAGCATGACAGAAAGTTTAGGCGAGCAAAAACAGAGTAGAGCATATATATCCTAATTCCTAAGTAGAGTTCGGTATATAAGAACGCAGTGCACAAGAATCTAAATAAAATTGAGTAAAGAAAACAAACCCAATGCAGAAAAATGGGACTTAAAATAGAGATATTACCTGGTGGAGGTAAAGGAAACTTGAAATATGGATCACGCACTGCCTCGGTCAACACTCTCGAGTCATGAGCAGTGCCTTCCCATCCAACCACTACATACAAAAAGTACATATCCCAATCACATATCGCAAGCACGTTTTGGGTACATTCTCCTCTTCCCCTTCCTCTATACGGTATTTGCTTCTCGACTGGAATGCTCGCACTAATTAGAGTGCCATCCAATGCACCAACAGCACCTTTAAAAGCACCTTCTCTGAGACGTTTATGCCTTTTAGTTATAGCTGGCTTGTCAAATACATTAGACGGAGGAACTAAAATTTCAGCAGACCAAATCTTCATAGCAGCCAACACTTCATGAAAATACTTACTAACCGTTTCACCCGAATGTTGAAAGTGATACAAAATTACACGATTCCTACAGTTGTGCCCAATTGTATATAAGAACATTGCCATCTTCTCCTCTACTTCTATATATTTACTATCCTCTAAAAGTCCTTTGGCTCGGAACTCATTGCATAATAGGGTAAAAGGAACCTTACTCATTCTCAATAGGTTGTACATATTCCTCGGATTTCCATCTAACAGGTCTTGGGTGAAAGCCTTTCCCGTTAAAATTGACTTCTTGTACTTTGGGCGTACACGCCGTTTAGCCTTCTTAAGTTTCTTCACTAACAAGCATAAAACTACTAGTTGAGATAATAGCGTTTTCATTTTCCTGAAAAGACCAAGTAGATGAAAGAAAATCAATTTCAATACAATATTTAGTAGGGATTTAGATGGAAAGAGTTCTGTTAATTAGACTTGGAATTTAGAGGTAAGAAAGTCATAATCTCATATGCTAATGCAAAGTCATAATCTCATATGCTAATGCAAAATCATCCACATCTAAACATTTTGGGGTCAGGTTTAGCTCTCAGGATGAGGTCATAACCCACACGTCTTATCACGCTGAACAATGATGTGAATGTGATCATGAAACAAATTCAAACCAGCTCAAGCAACCAACTCCCAGTTTACAGGGGGCTGTTTTTCATGTAACAATACTTTGATGGTTTAGGTATCCGATATTTCAACTCAAAAATAATTATTTATTCATTCACAAACCTATATAAGAAAATGAGTACTTGCCTGTATTTAAGTTCTCCCCTTCTCTAAACCCTCTTCCTTGTAGCCTTTCAATCTGCAATGAAATGAAAGAAAAAGGTTAAAAGCATAAATAAGAAAATAACCAGCAAGCAATTCAATGTAACCAATAAGAAAATACGTATTCATTCATTCAACATTCACTCATTAAGCACAAATAATACTGTATCATCCATTAACTTCAATAAATACTCATTCAACATTCAACATAAAATAAAAATCGAGTACGTAAGTAACAAACACGAATGTTTTGAAACCCTAACATCTCTAACTATTTCCTAATTTCTCAACATCTCAGTGGATGAGTATTCAAGATTTCTCAACGTTCTTTTAAAAGTTTGTGTACAAAAGCAACACGACGCTCATCGCTTTTCAAACTGACAAACAATTTCTGCCAACCAGGCATCTCTGAAGCTTTTAGAGTTATGCTCAAATACTCATCCATTGTGATGCAATCAGTCTCAAGTAAATTATCCAAAGCTTTCATGAATTCGGCTGCGCTATCCTTTTCTAGAGCAAGTTTCTTATGTTGAAGATGAGTCTCCATCGATGTTACAATAGAACAAACTTTCTCAGTTAATAGATCACTTGATTCTTCCTCCATTTCCTTCTTCCTTTTTCTGCCACTCCCCTTTGCATTGAGACTAGAATCAACCTCGTTGTCATCCTCATGATTTTTTTCTTTTCCATGACTTGTACGAGATTCAGATCCATTATTTGAAACCCCTGCAGTTATAGAAGTTCCAGCTGAACAAGGCGGTTCCACTCTTCCAGGCGTATCTCTATTAGCTCAAGTGGAGAATTTCCCATCAAATAAATTCTGCAACTTCTCTGCATCTTCCAGCCCCTTGTTCTTGAATTTACTAGCGTTTTTGATTGTCTGCATCAATTAGAAAGTAAAAATTAATAAATATGTTCAGCTGTTTATACAATCAAAGTTATAATTAGATGCACCAAACAGAACATTACGGTTCATTAAGGTTATGGAAACATTTAACAAGGACTTTTGGTTTTGTATTGAGGTTAGATTATGATTATGATCTTGTGAACAATCCTGCATTCCAGCTTAAAGGGCTCAACATTCTTTCTCTTTCTTGAAGTTTAGGATCTTGTGTGTACATCTATCCAGCTACTACACTACCGTATAGACATATGGTGAACATAATATATAGAAACTTGTTTCATAAAATGGTGAACATATAATAGAAAATCTAAAGAAACTAAGAGCAAATAGTGAAGAAAGACATTGTTGACCCAAGTCCTAAAATACCTCTCAAGCGGGTATAATTGCTTTCCACGACCAAACTGTAGCAAAATCATAAATTAACAGATCACGTAGGTTGACCAAAAGTTGTCTTAACTGGCTTAACCTGGACAGCTAGATGTCATTACATTCACATGCTTATATATCTGATATAAATCCATACGCAGACTGAAGTTCCAGAAAATCCATACTCAGTAGCTTGTGCCAAACACTGTTCAAAAAATAGCCCTCTAAATTCTGGGACGCTCCTAAAAGTTATCTTATTTGCTTTCTCATCTTCCTTTTTCTCCATAGAGAACTAGAATAAAGTAAAACAAATACAAGACGTGGGTAATTTGAAACAAAAAGAGTGTGCTAACTTTTGACAATATTGACATGCAGTTTACAGAAAATATTGACATGACGTGGATTTGCTCTGTATTTTCAGTCTGCGTATTCGCTGCTCCTCTCATGATTATGGTATAAACTATAATTACAGAAAATATTGACATGCAGTTTACAGCCCTGTCAGATTAAAAATTTTCACAAGCTCAAATGGTTTTTGCTGATTAGTTTTGTTTGGGTTTTAACTGAAGATGGTTCTTACTAATTGTAATCAAATATATTTCCTATAAGGCTAGGAGCCTAGGACTAAAGTAAGTCACAAAATGCACAATAAACATAGCAATGAAAGATTCAGAAAGATTTAGAAAGTACTTATAATTTCAATAAGGGTTGTTATCATTACAGTTACCTAGAGATTTCTTAACTGTAAAAAGGAAAAACAAAATGAAATCCCTAGTTGTATGGTCTAGTATCCTAGCTATAAACAGGAAAGACCCATGTTCTATCATAATCAATTGTATAACTGCCCTCATTGTTGTTGTCCATGAAATCACAAGTGCTACTGAAGGCCCAATTATGGATATGATAAAACTCTGAAGCGTCACCTAGAACAAACCCAATTCATCGCTGTTTTGAAACCCCAGAAAGAAAACCCAAATGTAGAAATCGAACAAAAATAATTTGATACCCTAAATCTCACAAACCCTAAATCGAAAAATTTGGACCCAAATCATAAAATCAGAACAAAAAGATGACCTTATTACCTGATTATCAGATCGATGCTTCTGAATCTCACAGATGACCTAAAAACCCAGATTGATGCTTTCAGCTGCAATATAAATTCAAAATGAAATCCATAGCAAACATATTCTAAAACAAAGATATACACAGAACAAAGAACAATTGATTATAATCTAAACCTATTACCTGGTTGGATTTCTTCAGAACAGAAACTCTTCTTCAGAGCAGATCGAGAAGACATGAAAGAGAGAGAGAGTAAAAAACATAAAACCTTCTAAAAGAAGATTTTAAATGATTTGAAAGAGATGGAAAGATGAGACGAGAGTGATGATTGAGATAGAAATTACTCGATTTGTTGAGAGAGGTGAAGAAGATATCAGTTGAGAATAGATCTAGGGTTTGCCTCCTCATCACCCATCTCTGCTTCCGACGGAATGAACGAAGAAAATGAGAAAGGAAATGAGTTTTTTTGATCTAAAACGTGAGGGCATTTTCGTCGATTTCAGTGAGTCAGGGGTTTGAACCACCTACTCAGCAGCATTTCAATGCCTGACTCCCTAGGGCCCGAGTCAGGGGTTAGGTTCGACTCAGATGTCGAGTCAGGGGTTGCTAAATTTACAAAACAAACAGTCTGACTGCTGACTCGGCGCGAGTCAGGGGTTGACTCAGACCCAGACACCGAGTCAGCTGCAAACAAACAAGCTCTTAGCTGTTAATTGGAAGACGGTAGTGGGCTTTAATTAGTTTTCAGGTTTGTATTGTGGGCTTGGTCCTTGGTCTCAAGTTGTTCCTTTTTCATTTTTTTTCCTCTACTTGATAGATTCAAGTCCATCTGCAACTCATGGCATTTACTTTTTTGGATATTGTTATAGGAAAATTTCTTGTTTGGTCCTAGCCCCATATAATTATTTATAGTAGGGTCCAACCGGATCTTTTTTTTATCCGGAGGTCCAAAATTAATTAAAACATGGAAATGTCCATAATACCCATTACTACCAAACGTGTGTGTCTACACTGCTTACAAATTTGAGTACATATCCGGTACACTGCTTACAAATCTGAGTACATATCTGCTACACTAAGTACAAATCTAAGTATGTATCTGCCTCACTGCTTACATATAGAGTATGTATCCGTTGGACATATTGAACCTGTAAATGTGACCAGAATATAACAATATTAAAACACAACAATAAAACTAGCATCTATTTCAGTATTTCGCATACGTACTCATGGATCAAACCAAGGCAAAACTATGAATAAAACAGAATTAAAAGAAGTTTTTATCAGTACAACATATACGTACCGCGGATTCATAAACTAAAAACTCAATTACATGTCAAGAAGTGATGAATCCATGAATATAACCGAATCAAAGCACATACTTCAGTATTTCACATACGAACTCATGGATCAAACCAAAGAAAGTGGCAAAACTCTGAATAAAACAGAATCAGAAGAAGTTTCAACCATTACAACATATATGTACTCCTGGATCAAACCAAAAAAATAAGAGAAAACCTATAGATTCATAGTAAACAAAAAAATAAAACAGTACGTATATGTTACCCGAGGACTATGGCATCACTCAATCTGCTGGCCCCACTAAACTACATTTTGCACAAACGAAAAAAGGATATTAAGATCACATCTTCTTAGGTAAGGAAAGATGGTCCAGATGTAATTTAATGATTGATCACATTGGTGGGTGTAACTGATCTCGAACAAGTCTTTTCCCAGAAATAGACGAGATTACAAATATTCAAAACTGTAAATGCATGATTCTGTTACAAATTACAAATTTAAATTAAGACAGACAAACTAGATTTACCTTTTGCGGAGTATTATTCTTTCCAAAAGCCATATCCTGTAGTATGCGGGCAGTCACCTGAATTATCAACAAGGCCACTATCAGCTATAACAACTAAAATTTTTAGGTAAATACTAAATACCATTCAGATGAGAATACATTGGTGACAACTTGGAGTCCGAGATACATCAACTGGAAAACGATGATCGAGCAAATTGCAAGTTAATTTCTAAACACGGATTTTATCAAAAGGCTGTATGAACAGAGACAAATTGACTCTTAACAAGTTCCATAAGTGAAGAACTGCAAATGCACAAAGGTGTCCTGTATTTCTTAAATAGTTTATCCAGAATAGCAAGGATTACCTTGCCACCATCAACCCCTCCTTCATAGCAGGGTTTCAAACTAATTGCACGCTGAAGGTAAGGTGCCCAACGTCTTGTGAGCAAATCCCTCCTAATCATTTCAACGCCGTTTTGGCAATACTATTTTGAAAAAGAAAAAAGAAAAAAAAGATCAGGTCAACCACACAAACTCACATATCCCAAATATTATAGTGATAAATGGGTAAAGAGCTAAAGTATCAGCTAATGACTTGTATACCTCAAGCATATTTCTAACGAACGATTCTTCATTAAAGAAGTCTCTCCGTACAAATACGAAAGGAAACTTGTATGACAGAGCCTCACTTACTGTTCCATACCCAATCTTTCCTGAAACAGAATATAACTAAGTATCTGATTTTGTTATCAGACTAACAGAAACGAAAAACTTAAATTTTCAACGAAACTTAATCCAATACCGATCATATAGTCACATGCTGCCATCACATCTGGTGTGTATACATCTCTTTTGAGCTTTATAAAATTTGGAGGAAGTTCTTGATTGTCAGATGCACAACATACCTGATTTAGAATAGATTATTATTCTGCTATAATTCAAGTACGGAAAAATATTTGCCTGCCTAAAACAGATCAAGGGGATAGTTCTGCAAACAAAAGTACCAGACAGAGCCATCCAGGCGGTAAATACTCCTCCTTTAGCGTCCAAAAAACAGAATCAGAAGAAGTTTCAACCAGTACAACATATATGTACTCCTGGATCAAACCAAAAAAATAAGAGAAAACCTATAGATTCATAGTAAACAAAAAAAGAAAACAGTACGTCAGATATGTATTGATGGTTAATACACAAAAGAAAACTGAAAATCAAACCAAAAACCATAAAAATATCAGATCTACTAATGAAATAAACATAAAACATGATTTTTTTATTTAGATCTGAACTTGTTTCATTAAAATCCACTAATATATCATATACATACCGATGATTAATACACAAAAGCAACTCAAAAGCATATAAAAAAAACCAAAATGGAACTAAAATCAGCTGCATGTGAAAACCAAGTAATGAATCTATAAAAAACTAAATCGAAACACTTTTTTTTTCCAGTATTCCATATATATACTTCTAGATCGAAGAAGAAGAATAACCAAAACTACAAAAATAACAAAATTAAAGCAAAATTTTTTAGTATGCCATATATGTACTGCTGATTCATAATCTAAAATTTAGCTGCATGTGAAAAACAAGTAGCGAATCTATGAAAAAATAGAATCGAAACACTTTAATTTGAGTATTCCGTATATGTACTTCTGGATCAAACAAGAAAAATCTCCAAAACTATAAAAAAAAAAAAAAAAAAAATTAGAGCAGTATATTTTAGTACAACAAATATGTACTGTTGATTCATAGTCTAAAAATCAACAGCACGTGAAAAACTAGAGAACATCATGAAATCGAACTACCAAAATTGGAAAAAGAAAGTGAAAACATCATGAAATCAATCAGATCTTCATGATTCAGTTGAGAATTAATCAAAAACAAAGAAGAACTGGAGAAAAGATTACATAACATACCTGTAAAACCACGAAACATCTTCACAAACCATAAGTCTAAACTTCATAAGCGGCTGCAGCAGAGAAGAGGAGAGCGAGCGAGAGAAAACGGATCTGAGAAGAAAATTGAGAAAATGTGGCTTTTATTTCTGTTATATTTATAGTGAAGGCCATTTTGGGAATTATTAAAATGCACGTAATAGGTTACACACGTATGTAGGACCTGGGCTTAAAAAATTTGGTCCATTTTTATGTTTTCTTTTAATTATGGACCTCCAATTACTAGACTTTAATGGGTGCACCTGCCACTAAGTAAGAACACTATAATAGTACCTATTGGTAATTCCTACATTATTATATCGGAAGAAGTGAAATCTTGTGGACATTACTTCATAATGGTCTAGGAGTAAATTCGGACATTGTCTAACGAATTTTTCGTGAATTAATTTGTATACAATACATCGGAATCTGAATCTAAGTTGATTACATTGTTGGCTTGAGGATGCTAACAATGACATAAATCCGATTGTGAGTGCATGAGTTTTGTGGTTGTTCTCAGCCATCAATGCATATACAAGTTAGAAAATGTCAAATAGAACTAGGGATGTGCAAAAAAATCGGAACCGAGGATTTTATCCGTATCCATCCGTAGAATTGCGGGTGAACAATCCGCAAGAGTTATGAGCCGGACACGGATGAAATTCTCAAATCCCCACATTTACACGGTTTGGTTGCGGTTGGATTTCGCAATCCGCGGATTTATCGGCAACGCAGGCCACCCAAGATTTTGAAAATCTAATGCCGCTGTAGGAGTTTAAGATCCTATATTTTCTAACTTAAATGTACGTGGCATCCTCAAAAAAATTTCTAAGTGAAATATATGTGTGTCAAATGAACGACATAACACGTTTAATACTCCTTAATTAACTCTCTTAGATCTAGCATTTATGGGT
The DNA here is from genome assembly GCF_003573695.1 of Papaver somniferum. Taxonomy (NCBI): domain Eukaryota; kingdom Viridiplantae; phylum Streptophyta; class Magnoliopsida; order Ranunculales; family Papaveraceae; genus Papaver; species Papaver somniferum. The sequence goes on along the minus strand of NC_039362.1, from coordinate 13,779,087 downwards.
GTTTAGTTGTTAGGTTTCTCATTTCGCCGATTCCTTAATCCTGAAAATTATTTTACATCCTAAAATACTATGCCTAACCTAAACGGCAAAACCTAAGAAGAATTATACCTTTACGGCTTTACCACCATATCTTACAACAACAGAATTGTTTAATGTATATACATGTACAACATCAGCACCAAAAAAGCTGTGACGAGAATTAGATTTTCTCCGGTGAAATCCAAAGGAAAGAACAGACAATTGTGCCTACACTTCTGGTTTGGACTACAACAACGAAAGGATCATTCTCTGCAATGTATGTGGGCAAAATTCAGATTTACAAGAAAATGAATGATGTTTTGTATATGATACAAATTTCAGATAATTTTTGTTTGTGTTACTTTTTTTTTTCCTGATAAAATCCGCGGTTAATCAGCATCCGGTTCGTATCACCAGTTGATCCGCGGATGTGAAATCTGCGGATGATTGGGCCGCACGGATTGGACGCGGATGACCCCTAATCCGCAACCGTCGGTCTGTTGCACACACCTAAATAGACCATTCAGAGACTTTAGTTCGCCATTAGGAGGCAGTAGTGGGCTGTAATTAGTTTTCAGATTTGTATTTAGGCTTCGGCCTTGGTCTCACAAGTTGTTATTTTTCGGTTCACATAAAAAAAAAAAAAACATCATTTGGGGCATATACAAAAAGTTTGGGCATATATTTGGATGACCCTAAATAGTGTGGGGGTGATAACGGGTGTCTAATGAGTGATTAAGTTACTTAGATACTTTGATTAATTAATTAATTTTAATATTAATTTTTTTTTATTATTAACTTTTTTTCTTTTTTTTTGAAATTTTCTTTGTTTTTCCTTTCTTTCTTTTCTTATTGCAAGGAAAATTTTTTTACGACAATTACAGAGTAAAGTTCGGCTAACAATAAAATCAAATTATCAACCGAACTTCTCATTTTTCTTCATCCTGAAAGTGTCGATGAACAGTTCGGTTGATAATTAAACACGAAGATATTAGCCGAACTTCACTTTATGCAGAATAATACTAAGTTCGGATGTTCTATTTTTTTTATCGAATTTGCTGAACCTAAGCTCTGCAGTTGAAGAGTTAAGTTCGGCTGATAAACTTGTTAGCCGAACCTAGGTATGTTTTCACAAAACACAAGTTCGGCTGACAGATTATCATCCGAACCTACGTATATTTTGAAAAAACTTGGGTTCGACATATCACTTGTCAGCCGAACTTAGGTTCGTAAATAAAAAAAATTAACGAAAAAAAATATTAAAAGTTAAAAATTAAATTAAAAAAAATTAAAATATTTTTTTAAAGAAAATATTCTTTTTTAATTTAAAAAATAATTAAAAAATATAAATGATCAGGTCATTTTTTTCATTATGAAAAATGGCTAGATAAGTGGCACTACAGAAACACTATTTAACATCCCGGTTTTGTCATATTCTATATGCTCCAAACTTTTTGAGTATGCCAAATGATGGTTCCAAAAAAAACTGCTTGTTGCCAAGGGGATACACAGAGTTGTATATGCTCCAAGCTTATACACAGAGTTGTATATGCTCCAAATGAGGGTCAAATTGTACAATTTAACCAATTAAAGTGGATATCAGAAGGAAGATGGAAACAACTACTTCCCTTGTACTCAAATGATACCGAAGGAAAGACAAATTCCAGAATATTATACTCATATGGATTAAGAGTGTCTGGGTTGAAGGCTTTTTTGAACCGTTATGCTGCCAAGAGGATACACATAGTTGAAGATTATCCCGAGCTTGAACGTATTTTTGTGTTATGGTTGTTAGGCCAAGTTTTTTCCCCTAATGCTAGCTCAATGACATTAATTGGTTTTCTCGACTCTTTAGAAGATTTAACTAAAACGCCAAATTATGATTGGGTTCTGCAATTTTATCTGAGCCTATACATAAGTCTTGGTGATGCTCGAGTAAGGATAAAGATAGCTTGAATGGATTTTGGGTCGTATTGGAGGTAAGAACCACAATCCCTTTCTATTATTTGATCAATTATCGAGTTAATTGTTAAACTGGTGGTGAATGTACTAACACAACAATGTTTGTCGATGTTATTTTTTCAGTATTGGTGGTATACTTACTTTAAGGTCTGTGAACCTTTGAATGTAATTGCACTTTTGTTTGATAAATAATAATCTTCTATTAAAGTTATCTATTTAAGTTCAAATAAAGAACTTAAAACATACACATTAAATTAAATTTGGGCAACACTTTTAAGATTTCATAACAACTTCCATATCGGAACTCCTCTCTGTTGTCACTGAGCCACTTTACACGACACCTTTGATCAGTTTCCAGCAGGGTTTCACCACTTCTCATGTTTCGAGCCGCTTCCCTTATCATACCAATATACTTGTTAACATTTTTAGAAATTATGGAGAACCGAGCACTCAACACCATCGGATCACGATTGTTGAGGTTCGTTGTTTCTTCTTCAAATTTCAGTAAAACGCGTCCCCAAAACGGAATGGTCTGTAATGCACCATCAACGATTGGATGATTGGTAAAGAAAACATGATTCCTGCAAATGCATTCATATGCTAACGTGCTAAAATTGCGCTGATGTGTAAATCTTCCACTTATTGCTTTTCTTATTTCATTTTGCACATTAGCTCGTAGTTCAACTCTTTGATTTTCGGCCGTATGTTGCTCTTGTATGAACTGAGCCATAAACATATTTTGAGCCATTGAAAAATCTAAGAAAATAGGAAGGTGTGAGTTAAAATGAAATTAGAATTGTGTATTTATAGACAGATGAATTTATGTCTGTTGGATTGGATCTAACGAACAATGTAATCTTGACCGAGCAGCCTATTCTAAACCGCTACCGGTCTAAAAAACACCGAACGATGTACTCTTGACCGAGCGGTCGCCAGTTTGCCAGCTCCATAGTGGGTGCAAAAATAACAAACTTTATAGTTTGCCATGCCCATAGGAACCGGCCTTAAGCAGGATATTATCCCATCTTTACGAATCATCAATTCTCGGCAGGTTACACTTAATATGAGGGGTCTTCAACTCTACATGACTGCAATGAACACAATGGCAATTTATTGCTACAAGAACATCAACAACTACCAGAACTCATTGGCAATTGCCTCAACATCAGTACTGTATACTCTATATAAAAGTTAATGTTGATGCAGCTTACTCCCCCCCTTTTCTAGTGTTGTACCTGCAGAATGGTGTGGCACATAAACTAAACCATAAAATTAATCCACCAGATTAAGAAGGCATTAACCAAACCTTAAAACATTCATCCATTCCCATTAAAAATCTCTTAGTAAAGCACCACAAAAGTAGTACTTAGAAAAAAGATTAAACAAAAGTTGCAGTATTTTGTGTTGTGGTAGTGTGTTTTTCCAATCTAAACTTGTTTTATGACCCCAATAAGCATCAGTACTGTTGTTGTTAATTCTAAACATTGGGACTCCAAATTAGGTTCCATAAACGAGAATTAAATAAACCTAATACATCTGGTAATACTTTCCTAACCAGCCCTTTGTATTCCTGTTCTTCACTGTTCTTCTTCTTCATCACCACAAGCACCATTTCCCCTGTTTCATCCCCACCACCACCACCACCACTACTAATCAAATCCTCCACCAATAACCCCTTTTCCTCTTCCACCACCACCTCTTCTTCTACAGCCTCGTTTCCAAAATCATCAGTATGAAACAAGCTCTTCACAGGCAATGGTGATTGTGTGTATGAAATACTCTGTTTTTCATCATCAATACTTGAAATTTTCCCCTTAACTCTCGAACCCATTTTGTCTGCTCTCTTCTTCTTCCCACTAGTACTACTATTCTTCACTATTTCAAGATTTGTCAAGTGTTCTTCAAAAGCTTCGATGGCTTGATGAATAAGCTGCCGATTTGGTGACAAATCCCATCTATACCAGTAACTTGTATAACATTCAAAACACCCACATTCAAAGTCTGGAGATTTATGTTTCTTTTTCTTCTTGTTGTTGTTTTTGGAAGAATCTGCTTCTGGGTTTGTTGTTTCTGTTGTAATAATGGACCTGGTAATGAGATAAGCTAGTACCTCTCTATCTTCAAGAGTAAGAAGAGATGCTAATGTTAAGATTGTAACTGGTAATACCTTGAACACTGATAATGCATCTCTGTGTGGACCAAAATCATATCTTGAAATAGAAGAACAAGGTGATGATGATGAATGTGGAGATGGAGATGGGTATATTTTACCTTTGTTGTTATTTTTCTTCTTCATTTTCAGAAGAAATGACTACTACTGCTGCTGCACTCTATCTCTCTCTGGGTTGTTTTTTAAGAGTGGGGTGTTGGAAACAGGGAGCAGAGAGGTAAAAAAGGACTGAAGGCCTGAGAGAGTGAGAGAGATAGGGACGGAAGAAAAGCAAGGCGATGGTCTGTCACTGTTGTGGTGTGGTGTCTCAGGTTAGTACAGTAGAGTACACAACACAGACCAACCGGTTATTGCAGGTTTCTAGCGCTTAGTGGTGTGCCTTTTGGTTACAAGTTAAAAATCCGTACCTCTGTGTGGTTTGCAGGTTTCTATGTAAACTCTCGGAACCAAATTTTGTTTGGTGCTTGTTTGGATGGTGTGTGATGGGGATGGTATTATTTTAAGAAAAAAAATTGAGATTACCCAAATTAGGGACTGAAAAGCAGAAGATAGGGGAAAGGGTATAAAAGGATTTACTAGCGATATAGATATTACTTTATACAAAGACCAAAAAGTCCAAAGAAGATGAAGAAAATATTAGAGATAAGCCATCCCTGCCTCGGCCTATGGCTGATGAAGTAGGTGACTGAGCTAAATAGTAGCCCGGTTGTGTTCAAAATAGCTTGTCATTTTCACGAGGGGTGTTAGACTAGATTCCACGTTATTATTGGACATAAATTTGGACCTCTGAAGTTTGAGCAGTGCTTCTTTATTGTTTGTGAGGCCTTGCGTCACTGTATTGTCCATTTATTGAAAAAAGATTGGGATTGGGAAGGAATCAAAGTGCAAGAATATTTTGTAAATGTTGTTGACCCAATTGTGTACTACCTTTGTGTGTTTTTCCCTCCCAATTTTATGACTTTTACCTAGCAACTCATGTACACAAGTAATTACTATCATAAATTTCTTGCTGTGCAAGTGGTGTGGCACCACAAATCATCAAATTCTGTTACTGGGAGTTGGATAGATTGATTATTGATGATAGGGAAATATGTATGTGGGAAGTTGGGGGAACAGGCCAAATTGATATGCAACATGGTGGAGTCAGGGGAGAACCATAATCATTTTACTACACATTTTACATTAGCCAACACTTGCAAACTTTCAAAATCATGGCAATGGTGATAGTATCCTTTGAGCAGCTACATTTTGCATGCATAGCTCTATTAGTGTGTTTGCAACAAAGCTCATTAGTCTCCACACCATATTTAACTACCAACAAGGAACTGACTATAGGCAAGAAAATGTAGTAGAAAATAGCACACAGATGTGTAGATGTAGTACAGCAAAAAGAGAGGTGAAAGCCCGGTAGAATCAGAGGAAGAAATTTTACCACAGAGAGGAAGGGAGAGAGACGAACTCACAAATTTAGGCGTAATGCAACAGCAGACTTTCAAAGTGAGCTTGTGAATTCTTCATCAGACTCAAGTGCAGACATAGTTTCCTGCGGAAGACATAGCTCTAAGTCCACACTCCCTCCACCTTCACGACCTGGGTACAACCATACATTTCCACTGTAATTCACAGATGACCCACTACGGACAGCTATTACCTTTCCCCAACCAAATTCGCACCCGTACATATCAAACCTCGGCGAACTACCAATGGACACCATCGCCTGACCAGGGACACGTCTAACTGGGAGAAATGAGGGATTCTTTGGCCAAACATTTAGCCACTGACGCACTTTATCATCAGTTCGACTAGCTACAGCCTCATGCAACAACCAAGCTGCCCATCCAAGCTCGTGGCCAAGTAGCTCTCTTGACGTGGTTATACCTGTCACTGACCCTGCACAACAACCAAAGTAGTTGATGGACAAAGGTGGGTTTAATCTTAACCTATCATTAACGAGCAACCTGCAGGCTGTTTCTTGCTCTTCATGCACACCCAGGACCCGTGTCACTGACCTCCAGACTAGCGCACTCAAGGCTTGTAATGAAGAGATCTTATTGGTGCAGGCCTCGCTATTCGCTTTACTTTTGAGCTGAGTGATTGATTGAGCTGAGAAATGAAAAATCCTCTTGCTGAGTGGTGGTGATGCAATGGTTCGCTCAATAAACTCATCATGGTGAGAAAATGGAAGGTTGAAGCCGGTGTAATCTTCTTGTTGTTCCTCCTCGGAAAACCAGCGTTTAGTAATAGGAGGGAGGGGTGAAATGGACTCCACGTTTCCTTTTTTTCTACAAATTTCTGCCCATGTACTAAAAAAATGCCAGAAAGAGGTGCCATCACCCACAACATGGTTAAAAGAACAACCAACGAAATACCCATCAACAAGCTCTGTTACCTGTACAGCAAGCAAAGGCTCGGTGTGACCATCATGGTTTATGGATCCATTTAAAGCAAAGAAAGATCTCACTATTGGTGGTACATTGAGTGGGTTTAGAATATCTGCAACTGTGACCTTTTCCGCAATAGCGTAGATGAACTCAGCTCCTTGTGAGTCACTGCAGTCTAAGAGAACTGTATATGAAGGTGGATCATCTTGTTTTCTAGTCGATAAGCGACCACAGAGTGGATAGAAGTGACTGAGTGTAAGAGATAGTGAGTTCTTGAGTTGTTCAATGATTTTGATCATGGAGTATAATGGATATTCGTGATCAGAGAAAGATGGGGTTTTAGCAAAGAGAAGACCCTTCTGTATTGGTTGTGCAGAGAGAAAAGAAAGATCCCAGGGTGTTAAATTGAATTCCTTTTGTGTCTCTTCTATGATGCATTGTGGCTTTATCGTGAATGTTGAGAGAATGCGAACAACTTCTGACCCTACACTACTCATTATAACAGGATATATCGACTCTTGGTTGGTCTTCCAGTTGATGGTCCCAAGGGTACACACAGATCAGCAGGTGCAACAGTTGCTACAGTGTCACGCATACGCTGCCTTATCTGTCCTCTTAAAATAAAATTGCTTGCAGGTCCAAATTAGTTCATGTGCCTTAGAATCCTAGTTAGCTGACAAAGAAGAGACATGGGATGTGATCAAGTTAATAAGACGTGTTAGAACATGCAGAAACAGTTAAAAATACAGAGTGCCTAACAATCTTATAATCTACAAATTACTTAACCAAGTAGTAGTATCGAGGGATTAACAAGTCTAAAGAGCTTTATCTGCCAGCATCACAAGAACCTGCCAAATTGACATTCTCTTTGGACCTGCAACTTCCTACGCCACTCCTAGAACCATCTATGTGATTCCACTTGCGACATGACTGCATGACTAGATCCCTACAGTTACTCAACGCAACATAGTTCACTTACACTACCACTCCCTCAACGCAGTTTACTTACCCAGTTACATTTACCAGTACACAATTGATAAGAGTTCCATACCGAATACTCGGACAACTTAACAAATCACAATTCTTAGAAGTTGTATTCTTTTATTCTGTGTGAATGTTCCAGAGATGTTCTACATTCCTTTATCACTCATCAGTGAAACTCTATCATTTGCTTTGGAAACCAATAGATTGGTGGTAAATTTCTGGCACTGACTGAACTTAATAACAAAAACTTATGAAAATCTAATGTAAACGGTTGGTCAAATCAAATCGCATTCTCTGACCCACCTACCTACGGAATCAAATTCATCACCATTGCAAACTAAACCCAAGCACTTGATCAGTTGCATTTTACAAAATGTTAATATCCCTTGGGACACATAAAAGTATTGGAAGAAAAATATTTTCAAATGTAAAAAGTAAACAATTTTGAAACGTAAACTTCATCAAGTTCATATTGCTGTACAGTCAGTGATATCCGATTTACTGATAACATAAAGAAATTAAGAAAATGAAGGACATCTAAAATCTTCAATTCAGAACATATGGAGAAAAGGCAGATAAGTTTGTAGTCAAACCATTTCACCAAAGGCTAGGATATTCTTATCAACTAACCTTGTATGCCTGGTAGCTATGGAACTATTAAACACCACATTACCATAAAGCTACTTAACAGGACCGGACTCACTAAGTTTTCCCTGAAAAATATGTCTTGCTTGTTACGAAATGTGGGTTTATTTGCAATGTTATTATTGGTACTTTACTTGTTTATGAAAAATGTAGGATGATGGATTGCATTTCTAACTGACATGCTTAATAGCCAAAATACTTGAACAAAGCAACAACAACATTCGAAGTGAAGTTCAGTGGCCCAACATCAGCCTTGGTTGAATAAAAGAACAACCCACTTCAAGCTACATCTTGAGTCTTGACAGTCACACTACAACAAACTAGCAATGTGAGTTTTGAATTTCATCAAACACTTTATGTGGGTGTATAACTCAAATTCCTAAAAGCATTACTCAACTGTCCGGATGCAATTATAACTAGAACAGCATTTCAGTGGGAGAAAAATCAGAAATATATGGATGATCAAAAAGCAAATAGGAAAAAAAAAAAAAACTTAATCAGAGGTTTCAATCACATACAGACTGAAGAAATTCATTAAACTAAATTAACAAGCAAACATAAAAGAAACAACTTAAAGATACCCAACCCAAGGAATAAAATGAAAACAATAGCCTGAAGGAATTATGGGATCAAGGGTTGAGAATTACCAAAATCTCGTGTGATCACGGCCGAAATGGCAAGAACATGGAATGATTTTCCAAGCACCAAAATTTTGGGGAGGGGACTCTGGTTTTAGACAGCCTTCTTCCTCAGGAGGAGGAGTTTCTGATGGAGAGTCAACACAATTTCGTCATCAAAAAAATTATTAGTCAACTGAAAGTGTCATGTTAATGGCCCCGGACCCCGGTCTTGTGATCTTGTCCCGTAACCGATAGGACCTGCAGTCAAAACATAAATGGGGCCGGGAATGTCTCAAGACAAAAATAAAATAAACAAAACTAGTCATAAAAACCTAAGCTGACCAAATTTGTGTACAAAAACCCCACTTAAATGTTGGGATTCATTAAAACTCCATCTTAAACTAAATTGATACAAAAACTCCAAATTTTAAAAAATTGATACAAAATTCCCAAATTTCAAAATTAGTTTCATTAAATTTTATGATGAAACCAAAAATTGGTTTCGTCAAATTTTATGAGGTTTCATCAAATTTTATGATGAAACCTAAATTTTTGGGGTATTTGTGTTACTTTTGTTTTGACTGGTTTTTTGTGGATGGATAGTGACACCTTTGGGGTTATAACTCGCGGACCGCAAAATAAATGATCTCAAAGTACATAAAGAACGCGCGATTGGGGATATCAAAACTAACTGGGGATATAGCTACATGAAAAAAACTGGATCCAAATATCAAATCTGGGTCGTCCCTTATCTAATTATTTTTTTAATTCCTAATCTAGCCCTCACTAATCAGGTTTAGTGGCTAATAATAATTAGTAAAATCTTAATTATTTGGGGATAGATTAGTGTGTTTTTGTATTTGAATTTGTGTGAGTGAGGTGAGAGTAGAAGAAGGGAAAAATATTTTTGAGTTGAATTATTTTTTGTGAAAATGGAAGATGATTGTGAGGAGAGAATTGCTGCTGCTGAATCTTTAGCTCAACTACAACAAGAAGCATGTCTTCAATCTTCGGTTAATGATAACAACTCACAATTGGACTTGTATGATGAACCAACACCCTTGGAATATGATTTTCGTGAGCATGAAGTGTTTTTTGAAGAACCAACCCAAGAAAGTAAACAAGTTCAACATACAAGCATCCCCAACACATAGGTAATGCCGCCAAGAGGTCGAAAATTTGATTATTTTTTTTGAAACCGTCATTTTTCTCTGAAAATGCTTGGTGCCGTCATACTCGTAGTATGAATACCACGCCGATACCAACAGAACCGGCATGGTATTCATCCTATTTTGCATGCCGGCGACAATTATCCCCCATTCTGAATCGACCGCCGGCGTGGTCTTCAACCCAACAATTCCATGCAGGCACGCAGTTAACTTTTTACCTACCATCGAATATTCCATGGAATATCCAAACTGGCATGGTTCACTCCTAACTTAACTACGCCGATACCACAAGAAAAACATCCATGAGTTAAAGATTTTTGAACTTAAATATCGGCGTAGTAATTAAATTATCGAGCACGCCGGCACCAAGTACCGGCGTTGTTTGTAAACTAGGGACAAAGCCGGCACAAAGTATCCGCTTAGAACCTTACGTATCGAACATGCCGGCATTGCAAATCCCGGCATAAATTTTCAAGAAAATACAATATCGGTACTGTTAAAACTTAGCTCCTCTTTTTCAAGTGCAATTCCGGAATGCCGGAACATTAATTGAGAATGCCGTCACATGTTTCCGGCTTTGAGTACTATCGTCGAGCATGCCGGGTACTAGTAATTAAATTTTAGTCGGAACTAATTCAATTTTATTTTCATTCATTGCTTAGATTGTGACATACATTGATCCAGCAAATTCCAAGCTTGGTCCGGATACGTCTGAATACTATAAAATGCCTCCGGTATGTTACCAAACACCTAGTTTTTAGAACTTTATGTGGGTATTGCTTGTAATTAACCTTATAATCTCTCATTATTGTCCTTATGTAGGAAAAAAAATCTCCAGAGGAAGCAATTGCTTAGGCAAAAGAGACGGCTCTTAAGAACATGTGTGTGTTGGTGAGGAATACCCAACCTTCAGATAATCGTTTTGAGATGGTTTGTGAGAGAAGTTGGAAATACAAGAAGAAGGATAGCCATAATAAAAAGGATTATGTATATCCAAAAAAGACTGATAGGGTGTACAAGACTCGTACGAGGAAGTGCATGGTATCTATTTCACCATGATACCTTTCGACGAAGCAATTGACTGTCACAATATATGGCTTCACATAATTTTCAACCAAAAGATATAGACCAGAATCCATTACTAATGTTTGGACTTCTTCACATTCCTTAAACAAATTTCAATGAGACGCGGCTTGGTTTCGGCAACAACGCACAGCCTTGTTATGATCCTACAATTAGGAGATAATACGATTAAGAGGTTTTATATAAATACAAAACAATACATATGCACGAGATAAAAATTCTTACATAGGTTTGATAGATAGTACGAGCGCAAGAGTCCTTGTAGCCAAATAGATGCCCCGGATCATAAGAAGCTGCACTCCAAATTTTACCACCATCAAGGTCAGGTATCATGTCATCAGTATGAGGAAGGTGTGAACCTTTAACTTTTACTCTGCCTGTTCCCTTGCCTTGTGTTGGTTGTTGACTTGGCCAAACTTGTTTCACTACTACTTGGCTTTGGGTTGCTACTTGACTTTGATCAATCTCATTATCTTCCTCCTCACTTTCCTCTTCATCTTGCTCATATTGCTCCTCTTCCTCATCTTCCTCCTCAATAGCTCCGACAGATTCACGGATTACGATTTTACTACGATCACGACCAGTCTCCAAAATATCCCCTCTTGTCTCAGCGCCCAAACATTTTTTGTTAATCTCTCAAGGAGGCAGAGACTGAGGAGTATCAAGACCATCCTTCCTTTTTTCTTAGTGACAACAGCTTTAGCTTTTCCTCTGTGTTAGCCTCCTTTGCTTTGGCTTCCTTTGCTTTAGATCTGTTTCAAAAGAAGCACGAAATAAATATAAGTAAACTAACCTTCATTTCTAATACCGGCATAAATACAACATATTCCGTCTTAGAATCATCACTATCGACATACAGTAAAACGGTACCGGACATGACGGGACACGGTACCAGCATTGAAAAATAGTTATCGAGGATGCTGGTACACTTTGGTAAATTCCTGGAATACAAAATACAAGTACCGGCATAAACGTAAAACAAGAACCCACACCGGTACCTAGTACCGACATTGGAAAAAAAAATATCAAAGATACCAGTACTATTTTTGAATCTCCTGGATAAAAAATCTGGTACCGGCATGGAATATAACCAAAAATGTATGCCCGTACAAATAACAAAATCATAGGGTTTTCTGTTTACTAGAAGGTCACTACCGGCATACTCGTAGAACTTCAAATTAATGTCGGTACTGAACTACGAAGTGGTATTCATCCTAAAACCGTGTTCCGGCGTGGTCTTCATCCTAGATCGAATGCTGGTACTCGTTCCCGGTGTGGTATTCATACTAAATTGAATGACGGGAAGCACTACCGGTGTGGTCTTCATCCTAGATCGAATGCCGGTACCTAATCCGGTTTGGTATTCATACTAATTTGAATGCCGGGAGTTCTGAAACTCAACTGTTTCAGTTAGGGTTTCGCGATTTTGACCTAAACCCATAGCTACAAATCGATTGAAAGTTTGAAACACTAATTAAACAGTTTAAAATGACTAACCTTCTCACAGAAGCCATCTTTGCGAGCAGTTGATCGTCCGATAACGCTGCTTCTTCCTCTTCCTCGTCTTCCTCCTCTTGAACAATCAAATCGAGTTTTTCTTTTAATTTATGTTGAGCAGTCGATCTTGGGTTCGATTGGGAAGTTGTTTTCTTTCGTGGAGGCATGGTTATGATTCGGGTAGGTTAGTCGAAGAATTTTTTTTTATTCAACGATTAATCGTCGATGAAGAATGATGGTGTGAACGATGAAGAAGATGAAGAAAAAAAATCGAAACCTAACCCTAACTAAGAATGACGGAACTGATGGTGTAAATGGGGGATATTTGATTTGGTTTTTGATTTTATGTTTTAGTAGGAAGGGTATAACAATCTTTTCATAATGTTTTAAAATTAATCTAAGGGTGTTTTAGTATTTTAGCCCCAAAAAACACCCCTTACCAGGCACCTTTTGGTTGGGGGAATTAATTCATATCCCCCAATCGCGCGTTCTTCATAGAGCTTCCTTTTATAATGAGAGACTTTACGAATAAAACTTCATTTTGTGCTGCTACCGTTTTTGAAGTTGAATCGGCTGGTGAAACTGAAGCTAGAACAATATGGACAGCGTTAAAGAAAGTTGTGGAGCCTCGTATCATTACAGAAAGTTATAGAAAGTGATGTGCACTATTTTATCAAACATTTTTCTTCTGGGCAGTTTGATGGTAATACTAGGACGGATGCCATCTTTATAGACATTCCCTGTATGTTTGGTTGGCCGAATTCTTGAAATCACGTTTTTTACGGGCTTCAGTTTTCCAGCAAATTCTCCATATAGAGTCCTACCCCTCCCCTCCTAAGATTTGCTAAGAAACTTATCAAAGAATTTATGAACCCACCTTTTTTAATCTCCAAATCCCATATATATGCAATTTTAAGATTTGAGGTTAATGTCAATGGTACAAAGACTTTAACACAAGAAAACTCTATAAATTCCAGGAATTTTAATTGAATTACCAAACACAAATTCCAGGAATTTTAATTGAATTACCAAACACACAAGGACTTTATATGAATCTCAGAAATTTATAATTCCATGTGATTATACATTCCTGGAGACGGTGAATTCCAAACAAACGCACCATCAGGTTTTTTTTTCCAGTTTAGAAGATTGCCTCAAGAAGCTTGTATTTTTACTTTTTAACTTAGATTAGTTTAAAAGATTGCCTCAAGAAGCTTGTATTTTTACTTTTCAATTTAGATTATATAATTATGTATTTTTACTTTTCAACTTAGATTATGTAATTCTGTTGCTCAGTTTTTCTTTCAAGTTTAGAAGCTTGTATTTTTACTTTTCAACATAATTATATAGTTCTGTTGCCCAATTTTCTCTTTTCAGTTGAGAAGCTTGTATTTTTATTTTTTTTATTTTTCAACCTAGATTATGTAATTTTTTCTTTCCAGTTGAGAAGCTTGTATTTTTATTTTTCAACCTAGATTATGTAATTCCGTTGTTCATGAACTTGTCTTATGTCCCAGTCTGTGCCTTATGTACTAGTCTGTGCCTGGTAGCCTTGTTGAAGACCTTCGTCCAAAATAAAAGAAGAAAGGAAAAATTAGTAAAAAGTAACACCTTTTAAAATATTCCAGGACCGTCGTTGACCAGATGATAGTAGGCTAGTAGCCCTGATGAACGTAAAATAGGATCAGAGAAAATTATTTTTGAAGTTAGTAAATATAAATATGATCAGAGAAGATTATTTTTGAAGTTAGTAAATATAAATATGATCAGAGAAGATTATTTTTGAAGATAGTAGTATGTCCGTTCTTAGTTGTTAAAGGCGACAGCGAACTCAAGCACCATACTCACCAGTCATGGCCATTGACCACATGACCATTTTTAAAACATCGATTTTTTCTTGGGAGCATGAAGAAATTAGTAGGGATGGCCATTTGCCCCACCCAAACTCATTTCCGTGGGTATCCGCCCCGTTCGGGTAGAGTTTTACCCACACAAATGGAGATGGGATCAGGTATGGATAATACCCGAAAATTAAGCTACGGGGATGGGGTGGGGATGGGATTCAAGGTCCCCGCCCCATACCCGCCCGTCTCTTTCACAAGTTAGGGATTTAGACTTTTTCACAAGTTAGGAATTTATACTTTTATGCAACAATGTGTATAATTTTTATACTTCCACCACTTAGTCAAGCTTTCTTTTATGTATCATATTCTCGATTTAGTCAAGCTTTCTTTCATGTATTATATTCTCGATTGTTCTCGTACATTCATCATTTTCGTGCTTTCTTTCATGTATTATATTCTCGATTGTTCTTGTACATTCATCACTTTCGTTCTTTATTTTTTTGTGATCAAACACATTCTCTAAAAGTTAAAATAGAGAAAATGAAGCAGATAATGAAATGATTAACGTGGACGAAGATAGCACGGGACAGGAAAAACAGAAAAACTAAAAAGTCATTAATAAATTCTTTTGTTCACTTTAAGATAAATTAAAAAATTTAAGATTCCGGGATGCGCCGTTATTATTTTTATTTGAATCATATTTAAGTTTTGATTATAATAAAATTTATATATTAACTCAGTGTTACGGGTAATCCATGGAAAACCCGCCCATATGGTTATCCCCATACCTGCCCGTCCCAATTCATATGGCTTTTTGCGAACGGGGCAGTGACTGGGATTGACACTACCCGCCCAATGACCATCCCTAGAAATGACATGAACCAGAAACAAATGATAAAATGACTAGTTTCCACATAAACACGAAAAAGAAGACGTTGAGGAATTCGTACATCACCACATATTTATATAGCAAAAAGCCAACAACCATGCGTAGTCACAGCCAAAAATTGTTGCTTATTCAATGCAACTTCGGTGCTACAAACCTACAATACAAGACCCCAATCATGACGTCTTCATACCCCAATATACTACTAATCACCTTTCTTAGTTTGATTATTCGCTGATGATGATGTTTTTGCTGCAACTGTCCTTGCCTTGTCTTCAGATAATTTTGAGTGGATCTCATCCCGTTGTCTAAAATACATCTCAAATGATCTTGGTAGAAATCGAGGAAGCAGAAACCCAAACAGATTGATTGAGAAATACACCAAATTTGCTACTGCCAAGCACTTTCCAAACCAATACCACGCCACATCCTGCAGTCAGAAACCACACAAAGTCAGAGCCATGCGCCTCAAATCCCACTTGCATCAGGGGTGGGAAATTTCATGTTTTGGCAATTTTTTTTGCCATTACTAGGGCAAATGGGTTGGCTGTCACCCAAGAACACCAGATTACGTTGTGTCAGGCACTAGGCCTAAGCGCCCAGAAAAGAAAACAAAAAAGTTGTTCACATTTTTGCGCCTAGGGCTCTAGGCGCTCGCCTTCCACAACATAGCACCAAACTATGTATGAGCACAAGCTTAACAAATATAATGAAAGAACAAAAGCAATATATATGACAGATCTAAAGCATTAATGCGAGGGAAATAGAGAGCATGCATACCGTCATTTGAGCGTTAACAGGTAGAGTCTTATTAACCCAAACATCTTGAATCCAATCAGTGATAACAAAAATCCTTCTAACAGTATACAACAACGGAACCAAAGCTCTAATAGGCGGAGAAAACAAAGAAAACCCACTTATAATATTCTCAGTCAGTATCTGAAAAGACAATAAAAACAATGCAGGAGTAGCACAACGCAGTGCATGGTCATCACCTCTAGCAAAACCACCTAAAACATAAGCCAACGGCAAGAACATACCAATAGTTGTACCAACCATAACATACAACCTAAACATCATCAGCTTACTGCCTTCAAAGATTTCTCTTGATGATGATCCTGAAAATGCCCCTGTATTGTTATTTCCATGAGAAGGAAATGCTAGACGTGATAAGAGCAACAGATATGCTGATGCGAAAGCAGGGAAAATAAGATCTATCAGTGGGACTAATCCACTTGCTGAGAAGACCAGTATGAATGCTACCAATTGTAATTCTATTACTCTTAACGATCCCATTACTCCACCTACAACTGCTTGTTGTTGGTTTTGTGGTGGTGCCATTGATGCTTTATATTTAGTTGAAGATGGTGGTGCTGCTAAAACTTCATCTTTTGTTGGATCTGTTCTTGGACCTACCGCTAATGATAATCCAGACATGATTAGTTTTGTTAATCTCTTCTTTCAACTCTCAAGAACTTCAAGGTGTTAGAAAGTTGATTTGTTTATAAATGAACTTTGATTATCTGGTTTTGTTCGACATTATTGAGCTCAGGGTTGTTTTTGTGACATATACTGCATGGTAAAGAGATTTATTTGCAGTGTGACAATGAGACACATGTATGAGTTATTGGTGGGTGTTTGACACGTGGTCGGTTTATCAAACACGTGTCTCTGTAGAGGTGAATAATTATTCACTGCATGCGACAGTTGAATGGTAACACGTAAATGTCGCCATGTTAGGTGATTGACCCTTTCCTAGAATTTGGACAAAAATTTCAGTCCAAAGAAGTCTTTTTAACCCTATATATGAAATGGCTTTAGCTGATGCCCCGTCCAAACCGGAAAACATTTAAACCTGGTCGATTATCGTTTTGAGTCCGGACGACAGATCGTAAAATGGTGCGCCTGTTAAACCACCTTTCGGCAAACCTAAAGACTATTTACCTAAACTTTTGAAATCTTGCGGCGGGATGCAATGATGATTCTAGTCTTTGTAGAGTTGGATTTTCTGCAGGGATTTGACTTTTGTAATGAAATCACCTGGCAGGATGAAACTTGACTTTTGTAATGAAATCACCTGGCAGGATGAAACTGGATACATCCTGTGTAAATTGGAAATAAGAAAAAGAAAATTGAAAATGGGCACGATGAAACTGGTTACATCTGCCTATTTTTACATTTTTGTCCATTTAAACAGTATCAAAATCTAACTGCCATTTCACCCAGGAATTGTTGATTTTGGTCTTTTTAACCAATTTTGTGTAAACTTTAACTATACTTGAACACAAAGGGAAAATTTTAAGTGATGCCACAGGGATACCTCTTAAAATTTTAAGAACTTAAACAACAACAATTTACGGGCTCATAGTTTACATAGAGACATGAAGACGCGACAGTGGTTATCGTGTTCTTGTTAACACAACATCCAGTACATGTACATTGTGACCCAACATTGTACACGGTAGTTTCTCTATTAAGAATTTGTTATCTTTGGTATTCCGTCTGTATTAGGTATTTGTCTTCAGTTAAGAAACACGGTAGCTTGAACTTCAAGATACTCATGTATATTTATTTGTCGAGTCTATATGTATCAAAACACAACTAAAATCAATAATAAAGTTCTGTTTAAATTTGTCATCTCTTCTCTCTTATTTCCACTATTTCTTATACAATCTCTGTTGTTATTTTATCTACTGCCCCTTCTTCACAATCATCAGCCATGGCATCTGTTCAATTCTCTCAACCTCATCACATAATCACTGTTAAACTAGATGAAATCAATTATTCCCTATGGCGTGCTCAGTTTCTACCATATCTCCAAGGTTATGAATTAGATGGTCATGTCACTGGTGCAACTCCTGTCCTGCACCTACCTTTGCTGATGAAACCCATAACCTGCTTTCGTGTCATGGAAAAAACAAGACACAATTCTGGTTAGTTGGCTCTTCTCTTCACTCACTCCGGTCGTCCTTCATCATGTACATCGTCTCACTACGTCTCAAGAAATCTAGACCTCTCTCGAATCTCAATATGCGTCAAAATCCAATGCTCAAATACATCACCTTCACCGTGAGTTCTGTGCTTTAAAGAAGGGTTCTCAATCTATGCGAGCATACATAGATCGTTCTCGTGATCTGGTCAATTGTCTTGCTGCTTCCAATACATTTGGTACTGATAAGGAATTTCGACACTGCCTTCTCGATGGTTTGGACAGTTCCTATGATGCCACCGTTACGTCCTTAACCACCACAATGAGCTCGCTGACTGTGGAAGATATTCTCACGTTTTTCCTGACTTTTGAGCTGCATGTTGAGTAACATGCTAAGACGCTAAATTCTCAACCAGTTGCTAATGTTATTGCACCATCTCGTACCCCTGCACCAAGCACGTCTCGCTTCTTTGCAATGAATAGCTCCTATTCAACACAGTATGCTGCTGAACCTGGTTCATCTCGCTTTCCTGTATTCAACCGATCTCAACCCCAACGCAGTGCTGGTCGTTCAGAAATCCCATGTCAACTATTTGGTCATAAGAACCATGAGGCCCCAGACTGCTGGAATCGTTTTGATAGAAGTTTTCGTCCACCTCCGCATCAACCACCGTCATCTGACCCTCGCGCATATGCTGCTCAAACAGGATTACTGCCGTCTCCTCCATGGACTCCTGATAGTGGTGCTACAGATCACATAGCCAATGATCTTTCTCGTCTTCAATTTTCAACTGAGTACACTGGCCCTGATCAAATTCAGATGGGTAATGGTTCTTCTATTCCAATTTCTAATGTCGGATCCTCTATTTTGGGAACTCCAAACCGTAAATTGAATCTTCGTAATGTTCTTTTTGCACCACAAATATCTCACAATCTCTTGTATGTTTCCCACCTCACCACTGATAATAATGTTTTGTTTGAATTTCATCCAAATTTTTGTCTGGTGAAGGATCGATGTACCAGGAAGGTTCTTCTCCGCGGAAGTAGGAGGCTGGTCTCTATCAACTTGATGATTCGTCTAAATTTCCTAAAGTTTGCATAGAAGAACGTGCTAGTTTAGAAGACTGGCTCTCTAGATTGGGACATCCAATGATGTGTACAGTTCGTAAAGTCGTGTCTCAGTTTTCTATTTCGGTTTCAAGTCAGACTATTAGTTTTTGTTCATCTTGTCATGAACATAGGAGTCATCAGTTACCTTTTAATCCTAGTAAAACTACTTATTCCAATCCATTATATTTAATTGGCTCAGATGTATGGGGACCTTTTCATATTTTATTTAATGAAGGATACAGATATTATATCATTTTTATTGATGCGTTTAGTCGTTTTACTTGGATGTTTCCTATGTCTTAGAAATCTGATGTCTTTTCCATATTCCTTTTATTTCAAAAGCATGTTGAAAATATTTTTAATCGAAAGATCAATATTTCAATCTGATAATGCTCCTGAGTATCGCAAACTTAATTACTCCGCACCTTCAACAACCTGGTATTTTCCATCTATTTTCATGCCCACATACTACTGAACAAAATGGTTTGGTAAAACGTCATCATCGTCATATTCGTGAAACTGGTCTTACGATTCTAAACATTGCTTCTGTACCGTCCTCATATTGGTATGATTCTTTTTACACTGCTTGTTATTTAATGAATCGAGTTCATTCAACTTCCATTAATAATTCCTCTCCATATGAAGCTCTTTTGGGTCTTCCAACGGATTACACCTCTCTTCGTGTATTTGGTTGTCTATGTTATCCTCACCTACGTCCGTATAGATCTCACAAAATGGAGCCTCTTTCTTCTCCTTGTGTCTTTATTGGCTATAGTCCATCTCAAAAAGGTTGCAAATGCTTTCATATTCGGATGGGTCATATATATGTAAGTCGTCATATTGTTTTTGATGATACTACCTTTCCCTTTGCCTCTGCATCATCACCTTCACCTGCATCGACCACTTCTCAAGTAACTCCTACTTCACCCTTGTTTAAATCGTTACCACCAGTCTCGGTTACTCGTTCCACTATTGCTTTGTTGCTGCCACTTTGCACGGTTCCAGTTGGTTCTCGTAATGCTACACAGCTTGCAACTACACAGTCGTTACCATAAGATTTGGATTCTTTATGTAATGCTACAAGGTCTGCAACTATACAGCTGATGAGTGTTAAAAAGTGCATATTTCTATATATTTTTCTTGGCATTTAACTCATCTTTTGTGCATTAATTCTCCATTTTAACCCGTATTCTGTATTTTCATTGTTTTCAAGAATAAATATTTTTATTAATTAATTTTGCATTTTTAGGTTGTAAATAAAGTTTGGATGAATTGCGGAGCAAAAAGAGCAGAAAAGTGGTGAAAAGCCGGGAGGAATTACACAAGGAAGCCGCGAAGAATGTTGTGCACAAGACCAAAAGGCTAGAAGTGGGCTTGAAGAGGAAGAATTGTTCTTAAAGAAGATATGGTCTTGTCATACCCAAGGCCCAAAACCCTCACCCAAATCCATTTTCTATATCCATACCGGTTTCCCTTTCTAGCTGTCAGATTGGATCATCTCAGCATCCTACGGTCGCTTCATCGTCGTGCATCTAAGTCTGAAGCTCCTGTCAAACACTACAACACCTAACTCCATCTTGAGCCGTCAGTTTCGTTGTATCATGCATCCAACGGTCGCTCAAGACCTGCTTCCATCTTGTCGTTAGATCCATTTCAGAAGTGACAATCCAACACTCATCTTCGCTGTTCATCAAAATTTTCTGCACCCGCTCAACACCACAATACCTAACCCTACCCAAAACAGAACCAAACGCACCCCAACCTAATTCCCATCGAGCTTCCTTCTTCTTCATCTCTTCTCCCTCACCCCAATGGAGAACCCATTTCCACCACCTGCTCCGCCACCAACTCTCTGCCACTACCACAACCACCATTAACTCCACTTACCACCAACCCTAAGTCCATCATCACCTCTATGTCTCTCAACTAGCCTTTTCAATTTCACATCGCCCCAAACCCTAACCGTTTGTGTGTGAAATTGGAGAGAATAGTTGGTAGGCATCAATGGAAAAATTGAAGGCATGGAAAGACACAGAAGACGCAATAGAAGAATGGGTCGACGTTATTAAGTGTTTTCAGAAAGTAGGTATGATTTAATTTTGATTTCTTTGAAACCCTAATTCTGATATTTTGGGGATTCTAGGGTTAGACGTGTGCAACTATAAATTGAGACCTTGGGTTGTTGTAGAAGGTATGCCTGGGCTAACCAGAGCTTCACCCAAGAGGACTGGACTAGCCAGTTCATCAACTGTCTTCAGTTCATGCTTTGTTTGAATGCAATGTTGTTTCAAGTGTAATTTCCATGTTCTAAGCTCATAACTAGGGTGATGAGGAAACCCTTTGAGCCATTGCTAAGTTTCATTCAGTTATAAACATAATTGTTGTTGTGCTTGAAATGTTTAGGATAGTCTTAATCAAAGCACTTTACATTTTGCTCTCACAGTGCATATCATGTATGCATTGTAGTTAGAACACCACCATGTGATTGTGCTACAGCTCATGCTTAATTGTCTGTTATGAATCCTCTGACTAGTTGTACTCTAAATCAGACAATTAGTACTTAGGATGAATACTTTAGTTGTGATTAGAACATCCTTTAGGTTGTTAAAACACCTAAGTGGCTTCTCTGTGGGTAGTTGCAGTGTGAGAGCCCCAACTACTACTAGGATTAGAATTATCTTAGTGCCTTTAGCTTCCTTTCTAACCCAACCCTTTGATGAGCAGCAGGCATAGAACCTCCACTGCCATCTAGTTATTCAGTTGAGCCAAGAAGCTCACTGGTAACTATACAAGGGACAAGATTTATGTGGAACTAGGATAACTTAGTCTAGGTGAAATGGTGGAATCTAATCCCTAGTCTTCACCCAAAATCCCTCTTTCCTTTACTGTTTCTTGTTTTTATTTGATTCCCTTTACTTCTTTGCTGTCACTTCACTTCCTTAGGCTCATTGCCTTTGTTTCATTAGCTCACTGCCACTGCTACACTTAGAGATCTAGCTTAGCTAGGAAACCTTCAATCACACACACCTAGTCTCTGTGGTTCGACCCTGACTTGCACACATCTACTACAACAGACCCTGTGCACTTGCAGGTATAACAAGTAGGCTTCTTTCTTGCTCTTATTTTACACTCTTAAAAGCCCACCAAGTTTTTGGCGCCGCTGCCGGGGACTTGGCATTGTGTGGTTGCTGTTTTTCCTTGCTTTCTTTTGCTGCTATTCACTTGCATATCTTGCATTTAGTATAATCATTTAGTGTAAGCATTTATCTCATCATAACTTGCATTCATTACTGCATATTCATCTTTGCATTGCATACTCATTGCATCTTGTTGTACTGATTGCATATCATATTTGCATATTAGTCATCGTTACATTCTTGCAGTCAATCCTGCGTTACGGTTCTTGTTCACTGCCTTTCTTTGCTGTCCTTGACATTTTTGTTGAGTGACCAGGTACTGTGACCTTGCTGTGAGGCTGAGAACAAATTTTAAAAACCATGTTGTGCTGCTGTGAAGCCCAAATAGAGCTGCTACTGCCAAGCCTGCAACATTGCCCCTGTTCAGCTACTGCTTGTGGTGCTGTTGTTGCTGCTGAGCTGCTTCTCCTGCTGCTGCTCCTGGTCCTTCTGTTGTGCCTCAGCTGTTGCTGCTGTGCAAAGGCAAGCTGCTGCTACCTCCTGCTGGAGCTGCTGTTGCTGTGATCCAAAGCCCAACTGGGCTTTGGCAAACAAACTGAACAGCTGGGCTGTGCTTCAAAGGTAAGTCTAAACCCATTAAGAGAACCCAAACTTTGGGCTTCCATTTTTCTTGTGGGCCTGTAATATTAAACCCAATGTTTGGGCGTATATTTTCTGTTGGGTTTGTAATTAATTACCTGTGGGCTTGACCCAACAACATTTGTAAAACGTTTTCAAAAGCCCAAGTGGGCCTTGTCCTTCAACAAACTGAGAGCCCAACTGCCAAAAACCCAGTTGGGCCTCACACTTCAGTCACTGAAAACCCATAACCCAGCTGAACTCAGCTGGGCTTCGTTAGTTTCTGGGCTTGCTGAAGTCGTTAGTGGGCCGTGTACCCAAACTCTAGGCCGAGAGTTGGGCTCTGTTTCACAACAATTTTTCCAAAACCCAACAGTGGGCTTGGCCTTTTATCCCATAAAACCAAAGTTTTCAAAACCCAATAAACCAAAGTGTTATCTTTTCCCATTAAGTCCAAATTTTCTAAAACCCATTAAAAACCAAATTTCTTTTTCAAACCCGACAAAACCAAATGTTACCAATAAAAACCAAATTTTTCCCAAAAATCCAAACCCATTAAAAACCAAATTTTGGGCTTTGTAATATAGTTACTTAGCTTTTGAGCCCAATCATGTCTAGATCTTGGTCTACAGTTGGGGAATACAACAAATCCCTTAGAGAACTTGCGTATGGACATACTTCACGTCATGAGCCTCCCATAGACCATGAAGCCAATAGTTACAGGAATTATTATGGACATTTTCAAAGTCTCGAGCTTCAATACATGAACCCTACTGACTATTCGCACATGCATCGTTCGCCACAACGTGAAAATGAACATTTTTCTAATGCCTCACTCACACAATCATCTCTTGTGGATCAATTAGAAGCTCGAATCGCAGCTTTAGAAATGCAATCACATGAGGAATCTGTCACATCTAATTTTCTTAGGCAACCTGAAATCTATGCATGTCCCGCATGTGGTAGTTTAGACCACCCTGTTGAGAATTGTCATATTTTGCATAATTTTAGGCAATCTAGAGAAAATCCAAGGTATGAAATGCCCATAAATTGTGAGAATGGTAGTCATTGGGACCATAATCAATCCTTTGAGGGTTGCGATCAATATATTGTAAACCCTAATGACCATGCACACATGTACCATTCACCACAATTTGAACATGAATAATTTTGTACTCCCATGAATTTAGACTCCACCACAGAAGCTTTCAGACTCGGTGAGCAAAACTTTGATAGATCTACATCACGAATTCAGGCATGTTCAGATCAGATTTTGCTTCACCTACAAAAGGAGGAAATTCATGAGGAAATGTATGTTGTCCCTAATGAAGTGTCTAGTCTCATTCTTGTAAATGATGTTGAATATGAACCTAATTTAGAGGAACATGAATCGACTAATGACACCACCATTGTTAATGAGGACCAATATGCATGCTACCATGATGATGATTATGATGATATGTTAGAAGAACATGAAAATATTGTGGAACCTGTTGGTTCAAAAACATATGGCTTCTCGCCCTCGACCTTCATGAATGTTGTTTTTTCTAATACTCATTGTAATTCATATGATTTTGATATTGACATGGGATTCGTACAATTATTCTGTGAAGATGAGCATGACATAGGAATAGTTGAATCTTCTGTAGACACTAATGTTATTATGCATGAAAATATAATTGATGTGTCTGATTCTCTACCTAGGTCACATTGTGATATTTCTCCTGATTTGCCGATGCATGAGAATAATTCTTCTGATGATGATGATTCTGATTGTGGACTTGATAATTTGTTTGATGATTGTGAGCATGTTGTGACACGTGTATAAGACTTAGGAGATGTTGATGTGATTAATAATGATGTGCCTATCTTCCTACATAAGTCACAATCTGATGGCCTTCCACCCAACCTAGATTTGGTTTGTACCCATATTGTCAAACCGACTTTTCTGAGAGTCCCTAATCTAGGTTTGGAATTGTGTGCTTCCCAAGTCCTCTTGGACTATTTTGCTTCTAAGTATAATACATTTGAGGAACCACAGTTGGAATTAGCATGTTTGCCCGTCCCTAGCAAAGTTCATTTCGAGCTAGACCTTGTGCATGATGAACCCCCAAAACTACGAGATTTTGTATCCAAAATTTTATTTGTTGAAAAATCCAGGTTTGGGGGTAGCTCATTTTGTTTCACAGCTTCACTTGCATGCCTATCATATTATTATTGTGTGAAGCTGTTGAAATGTCTACACTTCGTCTTTTGGGTTGATCCTCAACTCTTTAGATTGTTAGTGTATGGTGAATTTTTTGTATATAATCCAGTAGATAAAAATTTTAAAAACCCTTTTGTTCCTTTTGTATACATTTTGCTAATCCAATATGATCTCGACTGAAATATGTTGGATTTTTGCCTTGAATAACGGAGTTCTAATCTTGCTTTCGCCGACATCCGGATATTCTCTTTCCTTTTTCTCTACTCAGCATGGTCCTATTCGTATGTTGTCGTATAATTTTATCCATCTTTTGAAACATTAAGGACAATGTTTAGTTTAGGTTTGGGGGTATAGAGTAGACACCACGATAACATGCTATAATTAAAAACAGAACTCCTTCTCTTTTGAAAAAAAAAATGAAAAAAATCATAAAAATGGAGCTCATTTACCTTGAAATGTTGACTCTTGTGCATGTATATAAACATAAGGATTCTTAGTCTAGATATTTAGGCACCCTGATTCTAGCACAATTCACATGTGATAAGAAACTTGCACATGCACAATCTACCAATACATGTATAGCCTCGATCTTCAAGGTGTTTGATAGGAAGTTAGATTGCCAATCACTTTAGAATACTGAATGAGACTTGACTAGCTTGTTCTTTGGTTGGCTGGGATAGAAGTTGGAGGATACGTTAAGAAAATCAACCATAGAATTTGACCGGATGCATTCGATAAGGGCCACCTCTTGCTAAGAGTCATGTAATTATGTTTTTCTTTTTGTTCATGTATCAAAAGTGTCACTATGTTGTAAAGATCAAAGTTATTTCTTAAAAAAAAAAAAAAACAAAAATTCAGAAAAATCAAAAAAATATCAAAAAAAATAAATAAAAAAAAATATCAAGTATTTTTTATTCCATGTTTTGTCATGTTAAAGACAATAGTTCTCTCTTTTCCAAAAATAAAAGAGAGTAATCAATGTAAATAAGAGTCATGTAAAGAGTCATCTTTTGTTGTAAATAGTCTTGTAATAAGCAAGGAGGGTGCAGCCATCGATGTATAACGCGGGTAAACTGAATATCACCAACTCATTGGGTGAACATTCACAATTCTCGTAAAGCCGAACTAGCTTGGCTTAGAATTCGGTTCTTAGCCTAAAAACTATCTCTTGGTGATTAGTAGTCATAACTTCAGGTCATTTAGAAACATGTGTAGATACACTTTACACTCTTATCACGTGTCGTTGTTATCAGTGCTAGGATTGTGCCTTTGATAGCTAGATTGACATCTCCATTTTGCTGTGAGCTTCTACTGTCTTGCACATGTCACATTTCATGGAATCTGAGCTTATATTTTGTCCTAGAACTTTGTAGGTACGTTCTAAGCAAACCTTCACGAGACTTCAACTCGTCCACTAGGGACACTTAGTGGTTTAAAAGGCTTAGTGCATACGCTAAATTCATTCGAGAGACCAGCGACAGTGGTATAGGTAGGATTTCTTAGTTTTGTTTTACTTGAGGACAAGTAAAATTCAGGTTTGGGGGTATTTGATGAGTGTTAAAAAGTACATATTTCTATATATTTTTCTTGGCATTTAACTCATCTTTTGTGCATTAATTCTCCATTTTAAGCCATATTCTTTATTTTCATCGTTTTCAAGAATAAATATTTTTATTAATTAATTTTGCATTTTTAGGTTGTAAATAAAGTTTGGATGAATTGCGGAGCAAAAAGAGCAGAAAAGTGGTGAAAAGCCGGGAGGAATTACACAAAGAAGCCGCGAAGAATGTTGTGCACAAGACCAAAAGGCTAGAAGTGGGCTTGAAGAGAAGAATTGTTCTTAAAGAAGATATGGTCTTGGCATACCCAAGGCCCAAAACCCTCACCCAAATCCATTTCCTATATCCATACCGGTTTCCCTTTCTAGCTGTCAGATTGGATCATCTCAGCATCCTACGGTCACTTCATCGTCGTGCATCTAAGTCTGAAGCTCCTGTCAAACACTACAGCACCTAACTCCATCTTGAGCCGTCAGTTTCGTTGTATCAGGCATCCAACGGTCGCTCTAGACCTGCTTCCATCTTGCCGTTAGATCCATTTCAGAAGTGACAATCCAACGCTCATCTTCGCTGTTCATCAAAATTTTCTGCACCCGCTCAACACCACAATACCTAACCCTACCCAAAACAGAACCAAACGCACCCCAACCTAATTCCCATCGAGTTTCCTTCTTCTCCATCTCTTCTCCCTCACCCCAATGGAGAACCCATTTCCACCACCTGCTCCGCCACCAACTCTCTGCCACTACCACAACCACCACTAACTCCACTTACCACCAACCCTAAGTCCATCATCACCTCTATGTCTCTCAACTAGCCTTTTCAATTTCACATCGCCCCAAACCCTAGCCGTTTGTGTGTGAAATTGGAGAGAATAGTTGGTAGGCATCAATGGACAAATTGAAGGCATGGGAAGACACAGAAGACGCAATAGAAGAACGGGTCGACGTTATTGAGTGTTTTCAGAAAGTAGGTATGATTTATTTTTGATTTCTTTGAAACCCTAATTCTGATATTTTGGGGATTCTAGGGTTAGACGTGTGCAACTATAATTTGAGACCTTGGGTTGTTGTAGAAGGTATGCCTGGGCTAGCCAGAGCTTCACCCAAGAGGACTGGACTAGCCAGTTCCTCAATTGTCTTCAGTTCATGTTTTGTTTGAATGCAATGTTGTTTCAAGTGTAATTTCCATGTTCTAAGCTCATAGCTAGGGTGATGAGGAAACCCTTTGAGCCATTGCTAAGTTTCATTCAGTTATAAACATAATTGTTGTTGTGCTTGAAATGTTTAGGATAGTCTTAATCAAAGCACTTTACATTTTGCTCTCACAGTGCATATCATGTATGCATTGTAGTTAGAACACCACCATGTGATTGTGCTACAGCTCATGCTTAATTGTCTGTTATGAATCCTCTGACTAGTTGTACTCTAAATCAGACAATTAGTACTTAGGATGAATACTTTAGTTGTGATTATAACATCCTTTAGGTTGTTAAAACACCTAAGTGGCTTCTCTGTGGGTAGTTGCAGTGTGAGATCCCCAACTACTACTAGGATTAGAATTATCTTAGTGCCTTTAGCTTCCTTTCTAACCCAACCCTTTGATGAGCAGCAGGCATAGAACCTCCACTGCCATCTAGTTAGTCAGTTGAGCCAAGAAGCTCACTGATAACTATACAAGGGACAAGATTTATGTGGAACTAGGATAACTTAGTCTAGGTGAAATGGTGGAATCTAATCCCTAGTCTTCACCCAAAATCCCTCTTTCCTTTACTGTTTCTTGTTTTTATTTGATTCCCTTTACTTCTTTGCTGTCACTTCACTGCCTTAGGCTCATTGCCTTTGTTCCATTAGCTCACTGCCACTGCTACACTTAGAGATCTAGCTTAGCTAGGAAACCTTCAATCACACACACCTAGTCTCTGTGGTTCGACCCTGACTTGCACACATCTACTACAAAAGACCCTGTGCACTTGCAGGTACAACAAGTAGGCTTCTTTCTTGCTCTTATTTTACACTCTTAAAAGCCTACCAACAGCAGTTACCATCAGATTTGGATATTTCATATCCATCGGCAATTGACCAGTTTCCACCTGCTCAGCCAATGTCATCTCATTTGGCTTCCCGATCTCCAACCAGCCAAGGATCAGTCTCCATTGATCGTGTTACTGCTACACTAGACAACACTTTGTCAGTACCTGCTACATATTTAACTCCAGCACCAGATACTGCATCTCCATTTTTCGTGTTAGATTCCACAACACAAATGAGTTCAGCTCCAACTTTGACTTCTGCAGAAGATTCTACCGATCAGGTTTCAGCTGTAACCCCTGCTCTTGGGACACATCCGATGGTGACTAGGGCTAAGGACGACATTTTTAAACCAAAAGTTCTTAGTGCCTCCAAATATGAGATGGTATGTGATTCCCTTCGTGAACCAATGGTGGCTCTCTAAAAGAGTCACAGAAATGATACCTGCAAGTGCACAGGGTCTGTTGTAGTGAGTGTGCAAGGCAGGGTCGAACCACAGAGACTTGGGTGTGAATTGAAGTGATGAAACAGGTGACAGTGAACAAGAAAATTCAGTGGCAGTGAATAAGAAACATTGAAACAAAGATAAACAAACCAAGGCTGTTAGCCAAGGGCAGTGATAAAGAAACAAAGGCAGGTCCTCCAGCTATGTTCTTGTCCCTTGTTAGTTATCAGTCAGCTTTTAGGCTTTCTGAATAACTAGATGACAGTTGCGGTTCAAAGCCGGTTGTTCATCTAAGGGTTGGTCTAGAAAGGAGGCTAAAGGCACTAAGATGAATTCTAAACCTTGTGATAGTTGGGGCTCTCACGCTGCAACTACCCGCAGAGAAGCTTGCTTAGTGTTTTAACAACCTATACGGATATTCAATCCTAGACAATTCAAGCACAACAAGATCAAAGCATGGATAGGATAAAAACAATTGAAATGTACAACATCATTTAAAGTAAAAACTAACCCTTGAGGCACTGGCTATTCCAGTCCTCTTGGGTGAAGCACTGACTAGTCCAGGCATAGCTCTACAACAACACCCACAAGTCATATTTATACCCAATTTACATAATTAGGGTTCATACACCCAATTCCCAAAAATCCCCAAATACAGTTGAAATTAGGGTTTGTAGAAACTTACCCATACTTCTCGAATTTCACTCCTACGCTTCTACCCACTCTGTGTCTGCCTCTCCTGGTCCTTTTCCTGCTCTAACTCGACCTAATTCACTATTTTCACATGCTTAGGGTTTCAGAGAAACGTGTGAAATTAGTGAAGTAGATGGCTCAAGAGAAGGGGCGAGATAGTTGGTGATGGGATTTGGAAGAGGGGTGTGGTGGTGGTTGGATTTCTCGTGGCTGTACGGCAGAGTTGGTGGTGGTGATGGAGAAGGTGGTGGCTGTTTGGTTGATGGGTATAGGTATTAGGTACTATGGTGTGAGGCGGAGATAGCAAAGTTTGATGATCTGCGACGCTGAGCCGTGGGATGTATAAATGATAGATCGATCTAACGGTTATAAGTAAAGAGCTTATAGCGACCGTTGGATTGTATAATACAACGAAATTAACGGCGCAAGATGGAGTTAGGTGCTGTAGTGTTAGACATGAGCTTCAGACTTTGATGTACTGGCGATGTTGCGACCATTGGATTTAGATGTGTCTAATCTGACGGCTAGAAAGGGAAACGGGTATGGATATAGGAATTGGGTTTGGGTGAGGGTTTTGGGCCTTGGGTATGCCAAGCCCATATCTTCTTTAAGAATAATTCTTCCTCTTCAAGACTACTTCTAGTTTATCCGGCTCTTGAAAACATCATTCTTCGCTGCCTTCCTGCGGGAGTCTTGACCGTTTCTTTGCTCTTTTCGCTCAACAATTCATCCAAGCTTTATTTAGTACCTAAAAATACAAAATTAATTAATAAAAATATTTATTCTTGAAAACAATGAAAATACAGAATATGGGATAAAATGTAGAATTAATGCACAAAAGATGAGTTAAATGCCAAGAAAAATATATAGAAATATGCACTTTTTAGCACTCATCAAATACCCCCAAACCTGAATTTTACTTGTCCTCAAGTAAAACAAAACTAAGGAAATCCTAACTATACCACTGTCGCTGGTCTCTCGATTGCATTTAGCGAATGCAATAAGCCTTTTAAACCACTAAGTGTCCCTAGTGGAAGAGTTGAAGTCTCGTGAAGGTTTGCTTAGAACGTACCTACAAAGTTCTAGGTCAAAATATAAGCTCAGATTTCATCAAATGTGACATGTGCAAGACAGTTTAAGCTCACAGCAAAATGGAGATGTCAATCTAGCTATCGAAGGCACAATCCTAGCACTGATAACAAAAAAAGACATGTGATAAGAGTGTAAAGTGTATCTACACATGTGTAAAGAAAGATCTGAAGTTATGACTACTAATCACCAAGAGATAGTTTCTCAGGCTAAGAACCAAGGTCGAAATCTAGCTAGCTGTCCGGACTTTACGAGAATTGTGAATGAGTTGGAGGTATTTCACAATTACTCGCGTTGTACATCAATGGCATACACCCTTCCTTGCTTATTACAAATAAAACACAAAAGATGACTCTTTACATGACTCTTATTTACATTGACTACTCTCTTTTATTTTTGGAACAAGAGAGGATGAAATTGATAAATACTTGATTTTTTTTTCTTTTTTTTTCGATATTTTTCTGAATATATACATCATTTCTTTTTTTTTTTTTTTTTTTTTAACATGGTAACACTTTTGATACATATACAAAAGGAAACAAAAAATTACATGACTCTTAGCAAGAGGTAGCCCTTTTTGATGCACCCAGTTAAATTCGATGGTTGCCTTTCTTAATGTAACCTCCACCTTCTATTCCAACCAACCAAAGAACAAGCTAGTCAAGTTTCGTTCAGTATTCTAAAGTGATTGGCAATCGTGACTTCCGATAGAACACCTCAAGGATGAGGCTATACATGTATTGGTAGATCGTGCGCGTGCAAGTTTCTTATCATTATGTGAATTGTGCTAGAATCAGGGTGCCTAAATATCTAGACTAAGGCTCCTAAAAATTACATATTTGCACAAGAGTCAACATTTCAAGGTAAATGAGCTCCATTTTTATGTTTTTTTTCAATTTTATATTTTTTTTTTCATTTTTCATTTTTTTTTTTCAAAAAGAAAGAGTTCTATTTTTCGATTATAGCATGTTATCGTGGTATCTACTCTATACCCCCAAACCTAAACTAAACATTGTCCTCAATGTTTCAAAAGATGAACAAAATTATACTACAACATACAAGAGGATCATGCTGAGTAGAGAAAAAGGAAAGAGAATACCCGATTTGACGAAAGAAAGAACAGAACTCCGTTATTCAAGGCAAAAATCCAACATATGTCGACTAAGAGTCACATTGGATTAGCACAATATATACAAAAGAAACAAAAGATTTAACTAAGAAACTATCTACTAGATTTTATACAAAAAAATTTGGTTTTTAATGGGATTGGACTTTTTGGGAAAAATTTGGTTTTTATGGGAGAAAAACATTTGGTTTTTAATGGGATAAGGAGACCAAGCCCACTGTTGGGTTTTGCGAAGCCCAGCTACGTTTTTGAAAAACAGGCCCACTGCTGGTGAGTAAAGCTCACTGTTGGTTTTTGGAATTTTGAAATTTTGGCCCACTCGAACTTTGGTTCAGGCCCACAGTTCAGAAACAAGCCCAGGTAACAATTTGAAATTTGGGCTCTTAAATAGCCAAAGGTCGAGGCCCAACTGGGATTTGAAAACGTTTTCTGTTTTTGGGTCAAGCCCACAGTGTAAATGTTTAGTTTTCAAATGGATGTTAAGCCCACAGTCCCAGAAATTTAGTTGGGCTTTGGCTAGCTACTAACTAAAATATGAGGCCCAACTGGGCTTTCAAAAGTTCAGTTTTCTTTAATTAAAACAACAGGCCCAAATTAATCTAAAACCACAAGCCCACAAGAAATTAAACAAACAAGCCTACAAGAAATTAATTACAAACCCAACAGAAAATATAATCCCAAATGTTGGGTTTAATATTACAAGCCCACAAGAAAAATGGAAGCCCACAGTTTGGGTTCTCTTAATGGGTTTAGGCTTACTTGCTTAAGCACAGCCCAGCTGTTCAGTTTGGTTGCAAAAGCCCAGTTGGGCTTTGGATCATCCTAAGCTTTGGCTTCAACACTCAAGGCCCAGTTGGGCTTGGTTCAATTTCCTCTCGTTCTGCAGCTTCAGCCCAGTTGGGCTTGGTTCAAATCAGTTTACTTCACAAGCCCAGTTGGGATTTATCTTATACCAGCTGCAGCAGCTTCAGTAGCAGCAGGAGCACCAGTTCAGGTTCAAAATGGTGAAGCCCAAATATGACAAAGCAAGCAAGCAAGGGCTTTGCAACAGCAGGTAGCAGCTTCACCAGCAATCAAGGCTCAGCAGCTTCACCAGTTCAGGGCTTTGCACCAGCAGCAGGGGCTTTAAGGCAGCACCAGGGGAAGATTCAGCTAGCTAGCTAGCTAGCAAGCAAGGGCTAGCCATCAGCTACAATTCAGTGCAAGAGCCTGGTTCAAAGTAACAATTGCACAGCAGCAGCAAGCGCAGCAGAACAGCAGGGACTCAGCAGCAGCAGCAGTACAGTTCAACAACAGCAACAGGCATCAACAGGGGTAGTTCAGCAGCAACAGGCTGCAACAGGATGCCACAGCAGCTCAGCAGCAGTCTTGGCCTGGCACAAGCAGGAGCACCACAGCAGCACAAGCACATCAGCTCAGCAGAGGCAGTGAACAGGGAAGAAAGAAAAGAATGCAGGATGATGCAAGAAATGAAAAAATGCTTAAACTAAGATGCTTATGATTACACTAATATGCAGATGCAGATGCTCTAAGTTACAGTTAGGCTAAGTTACAGCTAAAGATACAAAATTACAGCTACACTAAAACAACAACATTAAAGCTATACTAAGTTACACTACAGGTGGAAAACAGAAAGGCAAGAGCAATTTTTTTTTCTTTCAACTACACAGCACCAGTCCCCGGCAACGGCGCCAAAAACTTGGTGGCTCTCTAAAAGAGTCACAGAAATGATACCTGCAAGTGCACAGGGTCTGTTGTAGTGAGTGTGCAAGGCAGGGTCGAACCACAGAGACTTGGGTGTGAATTGAAGTGATGAAACAGGTGACAGTGAACAAGAAAATTCAGTGGAAGTGAATAAGAAACATTGAAACAAAGATAAACAAACCAAGGCTGTTAGCCAAGGGCAGTGATAAAGAAACAAAGGAAGGTCCTCCAGCTATGTTCTTGTCCCTCGTTAGTTATTAGTCAGCTTCTAGGCTTTCTGAATAACTAGATGACAGTTGCGGTTCAAAGCCGGCTGTTCATCTAAGGGTTGGTCTGGAAAGGAGGCTAAAGGCACTAAGATGAATTCTAAACCTTGTGATAGTTGGGGCTCTCACACTGCAACTACCCGTAGAGAAGCTTGCTTAGTGTTTTAACAACCTATAAGGATATTCAATCCTAGACAATTCAAGCACAACAAGATCAAAGCATGGATAGGATAAAAACAATTGAAATGTACAACATCATTTAAAGTAAAAACTAACCCTTGAGGCACTGGCTATTCCAGTCCTCTTGGGTGAAGCACTGGCTAGTCCAGGCATAGCTCTACAACAACACCCACAAGTCCTATTTATACCCAATTTACATAATTAGGGTTCATACACCCAATTCCCAAAAATCCCCAAATACAGTTGAAATTAGGGTTTGTATAAACTTACCCATACTTCTCGAATTTCACTCCTACGCTTCTACCCACTCTGTGTCTGCCTCTCCTGGTCCTTTTCCTGCTCTAACTCGACCTAATTCACTATTTTCACATGCTTAGGGTTTCAGAGAAACGTGTGAAATTAGTGAAGTAGATGGCTCAAGAGAAGGGGCGAGATAGTTGGTGATGGGATTTGGAAGAGGGGTGTGGTGGTGGTTGGATTTCTCGTGGATGTACGGCAGAGTTGGTGGTGGTGATGGAGAAGGTGGTAGTTGTTTGGTTGATGGGTATAGGTATTAGGTACTATGGTGTGAGGCGGAGATAGCAAAAAGTTTGATGATCTGCGACGCTGAGCCGTGGGATGTATAAATGATAGATCGATCTAACGGCTATACGTGAAGAGCTTGTAGCGACCGTTGGATTGTATAATACAACGAAATTAACGGCGCAAGATGGAGTTAGGTGCTGTAGTGTTAGACAGGAGCTTCATACTTTGATGTACTGGCGATGTTGCGACCATTGGATTTAGATGTGTCTAATCTGACGGCTAGAAAGGGAAACGGGTATGGATATAGGAATTGGGTTTGGGTGAGGGTTTTGGGCCTTGGGTATGCCAAGCCCATATCTTCTTTAAGAATAATTCTTCCTCTTCAAGACCACTTCTAGTTTATCCGGATCTTGAAAACATCATTCTTCGCTGCCTTCCTGCGGGAGTCTTGACCGTTTCTTTGCTCTTTTCGCTCAACAATTCATCCAAGCTTTATTTAGTACCTAAAAATACAAAATTAATTAATAAAAATATTTATTCTTGAAAACAATGAAAATACAGAATATGAGATAAAATGTAGAATTAATGCACATAAGATGAGTTAAATGCCAAGAAAAATATATAGAAATATGCACTTTTTAGCACTCATCAACCAACTTGTATTTCACATGCTCATAAAGATCCAAAATGGCGAATCTCATCAGATGACGAGATCAATGCATTGATTCGGAACGGTACCTGGTCACTAGTACCATATGATCCTTCTATGAACGTTATTGGATGTAAATGGGTATTTCGTATCAAACGAATGGCCGACGGTATGATTGAACGCTTTAAAGCTCGCTTGGTTGCTAAAGGATATAATCAATAAGAGGGAATAGATTATTCCGAAATGTTTACTCCAGTTGTTAACCCATGCACTATCCTTATTATTCTTACATTAGCTTTGTCTTCCAATTGGCTTATTCATCAACTTGATGTGCAAAATGCTTTCTTACACGGAGAACTTCAAAAAGAGGTGTACATGAAACAACCTCCAGGTTATGTAGACTCTCGATTTCCTACACATGTTTGCAAATTACACCGTTCTCTCTATGGACTTAAATAGGATCCTCGTGCATGGTACCACAGGCTTAGTACTTTCTTGCTACAAATTGGGTTTATTACTTCAAAGGTGTGATTCGTCCCTGTTTATTTCCAATGGTACTTATGGTACTATTTATTTGTTGGTCTACGTGGATGACATTATAGTGACTGTCTCCAGTACCAAAGGTATCACTCCTATTCTCACTCGTTTACAACAAGAATTTGCAATTAAAGATCTTGGTTCCTTGTCTTATTTTCTTTCCATTGAGGCGACTCGTACTTCTTCGGGTTTATTTCTTTCTCAACAACGTTATGCTCATGATCTTCTCCTATTCGAGCAAAAATGGATGGAGTCAAACTAATTCACACTCCACTTAGTACTTCTGGTGATATTTCTTCTGATCGTAGCACTTTATTAAATGATGCTACTGAATACCGTATTATTGTTGGAGCTTTGAAATATTTAGCATTTACTCGTCCGGATCTTGCATATGATGTCAATAAAGTTTGTCAGTTTATGCATGCTCCTACCGAGTTTCATTGAAGTTTAGTTAAGCGAATACTTCGTTATCTCAAGAGTACTACTACCTTTGGCATACTTCTTCGACATCGCCTTCTCTACAATTATCCTTCAGTGCGTATACTGATTCTGATTGGGCGGGTTCTCTTGATGATCGTCGTTCTACTAGTGGATATTGTGTTTATTTTGGTGAAAATATTATCTCTTAGAGTGCTCGTAAACAGAAAACATTATCTCGTTCTAGTACTGAAGCTAAATATCGGGGACTTGCCATTGCAACTGCCGAAATTATGTGGATTCAGTCACTCATTTCGGAGCTTCATATATCTACTCATTCTCCTCCTATTTTATGGTGTGACAATCTTGGTGCAACTTATCTCACTGTTAATCCTATATTTCATGCACGAACGAAGCACATTGGAATTGACTATCATTTCATTCGTGATCAAGTTGCTTCCAAACTACTTGATGTTCGTTTTCTATCATCCAAAGATCAAATTATGGACATATTCACAAAACCACTTTCTAAAGATCGGTTTTCTCTTTTAGAGTTCAAGCTTACGGTTCAGGATAACCCGTTACGCTTGCGGGAGGGTGTTAACACAACATCCAGTACGTGTACATTGTGACCCAATATTGTACACGGTAGTTTCTCTATTAAGAATTTGTTATCTTTGGTATTCCTTATGTATTAGACAATTGTCTTCAGTTAGGAAACACGGTATCTTGAACTTCAAGATACTCATGTATATATATTTGTCGAGTCTGTATGTACCAAAACACAGTTAAAATCAATAATAAAGTTCTGTTTAAATCTGTCTTCTCTTCTCTCTTATCTTCTTCTAAGTTAACATAAATCTAAGTAGTTCTAGTTGTTGTCCCTTCAAAAATGTTGAATTTGATTGACTTGAGGTGTAGTAGTGAACGCTTAGGATCAACAGCCCAACAGAAATCATCTTCTACCCCATCGTACCAAATGCCCTACAACAATCAAAACAAAACCTCAGCTTTGATTGACTTGAGGTGTAGTAGTGAACTCTTAGGATCAACTGACCAACGGAAATCATCTTTTTCGCTATCGTACCAAAATCCCTACATCAATCAAAACAAAAGTTCAACTAAATGTGACACCACAACGGAACTTGGCAGTGATGCCAACACAAACACATTCACTTAACTTTTAAAGCTTAGCGACTTTCAAAGGAGAAGACAAGTGATGGGTATTTACCAAATAAGGAAACACCAACTATAAATAAGAGAACCCAATAACGATGCTAAAATTGAATCCTTTATGTTATACTGAGAGGTAAGAGTTGAGTGAATTGCTTCAGAAAAGACAATCGATTCTAGATACGTCTAGAGCTGGAGATTCCTAAACAAAATTCTCACAGTCGAAAAAAATTTGGACCACAACTCATGCAGTAAAAGAGTGAAGTAACTTCCAGATGTATCAAATTGTTAGATGCAGGCAAATTGGTTATAGTGGGTTTCCGCATCACTTAGAATCATTAAGAAAGAAAAAACTAAATATGCCAATATATAAAAGTCAAAAATCACAACACAAGAAAGCCAGTACTACAGAAATGCCATATTAATTAAATTTACAACAACAAAATTATTGAGTAAATTTGAAATGTTTAGGCAAACCAAGAACAATTCACCATATATTTTAGAAGCTTTGCATTAGAAATCTTGATCAGGACAAATGTTATGGCACCATCACATATGTCAATATATATCGGCAATTCTACTCTATAGATGATGGCATCAAAGTAGGTGCACAAATCTTCATAGTGGACTCTCCAAAATTACGCTCACTAACGTACAAGTTCTCTAGAGCAAGACTTTCAATGCATACAACTTCAAAAATTTTACCATCATAACATATCAAACTCAAAGATGGGGCTGGTCAAGATCCGATTCAGAAAACCCGTATTTCCTAGCTGAACTAACTTGAGCTTGGGAAAATAAACCGTGTTTGAAACATTGAGTCTTGCCCTGTCTAAGTCCAACACCTTCAGTGAATCACAAGTGAAAAATGATAGAGGAAATACAAAGTATGTTTGTGATCCTACTAAAAGAAAAAGTTCTTCGACCTTTATAACAATAAAGATCCATTTATTTACTCAGGATTCATCCAAAAGGTCATTCCAACTGGGATATAAAATTTCTGAATTTTAATGGAAACTGCAAGATGAAACTTAGCTTATATAAAGACAACTCTCTTTATTGATGTTTAGAAAATCTCTCAAAACTAAACACAAGCTCTAATCTTGCTCATAGGATCAATCACAACTTTGGTGATCATATATATATAGAACTATGAATTCCTTTTCCTAGTCATATTACCTTATTACATGTCTTTCCTTTTCTTAGAACTATATGACTTCTAATTCCCTTAGGATTACATCAATTTCCTAATCTTGTCCTAACCAGCTTGTTAGTGACTTCTATGTTGAAGTTTAACCAACATTCTCCCCGTTAAGCTTCAACCTTACCCGTGACATATCTTGTACTCCAATCACTTGTCTCATTTCTTCAAACTTGATCCGAGCTAATGCCTTTGTCAATATATCTGCTTTCTGCACAGTTCCTGGTACGTGTTCAACGTTGATGATCTCCTTCTCGATACATTCTCGTATGAAATGATACCTTTTGTGAATGTGTTTCGTCTTACCATGAAACACTGGATTTTTAGTGAGTGCAATTGCAGACTTATTATCAATCTTGATGAGAACTTTTTCAGGTTCTATTCCTTTGATTTCACCCAACAGTTCTTGAAGCCATATTGATTGTTTAGCTGCTTCTGTTGCGGCCATAAACTCAGCTTCACAGGATGAGAGGGCTACAATGTCTTGCTTCTGTGAACACCATGTAATAGGTGCTTCACCTAGATAAAATATATGACCAGTTGTACATTTTCCATCATCTTGGTCAATATTATGACTGCTGTCACTATACCCAACAATTCCTTTTGATCCTCCTCGACCATACTTCAATCCACAGCTGGTTGTTCCTCTTAGATATCTCAATATCTGCTTTATTACATCACCATGAGACTTGCGTGGACTCTTCATATAACGGCTTACTACTCCCACAGAGAAAGCCAAATCTGGTCTTGTATGTAATAAGTATCTAAGGCATCCAACATTTCTTCTATAACTCGTTGAATCAATCTTTGCTTCTTCTTGTGCCTTTGAAACTTTAAGTCCAAACTCCATTGGTATCTTAGTTGGATTACAAGTTTCAAGTCCTGCTTCTTTCAGAATTCTCCTTGCATAAGTTTCTTGTTTAATCTGAATCCCATCTACTCCTTGATGGACTTCTATGCCAAGGTAATAAGTGAGTTTTCCGAGGTATGACATCTCAAACTTTGATGACATTTCTCTCTTGAACTCATTGATCACCTTAAGTGAGTTCAACATACACATCTTCTCGCAATTCACCATGTAAGAATGCGGTCTTAATGCCTAAGTGGTGAATTTCCCATGAGTTTGATGTTGCTTCTGCTATTAAGAGACGAATTGTCTCTAGTCTAGCAACTGGTGCGAAAACTTCATCAAAGTCTATGCCTGATTCTTGAACGTATCCCTTAGCTACAAGTCTTTCCTTATATTTGTTGACAGTACCATCAGCATTCCGTATTATTTTGAAGATCCACTTAAGACCAATCACTTTTACCCCACCTGGCTTATCAACTAGAAACCAAGTCTTGTTTATGTTGATTGAAATAATTTCTTCTCTACATGCTTGTGTCCATTTAGTCGAGACCTTTGCTTCCTGAAAATTCCTTGGTTCATCATTAACAGAAAGTAGCATTATCTCACATTCTTCTGCAGCTTGAAGAACATAATCCTCCAGATACTGTGGCTTTTGTATCTGTCTTGTTGATTTTCGCAGTGGAATGGGTTGAGTTATTTCATCGATCTCCTCTTCTTCTTCTTCTTCTTCTTCTTGTTCTTCTACTTCTTCGTTATTCTCAGTGTTTTCATTATTCTCTTCTTCTTCTTCTTGATTAACATCATTGTTTACATTGGTATTGATGATTATGGGTCCTTCTCCTTCATCAATTACTTGACCCCATCTCATGTGAAACATTCCTGGATCCCTACTTGGTCCATCATTAGTTTCTTTCCAGTTCCAGTTTGCTTTTTCATAGAATACCACATCTCGACTCACTATTACTCTTTTCGTTGTTGGATTGAATAATCTGTAAGCTTTGGATCCAGGCTTAATTCCTAGATGCACAAGAGTCTGAGATCGATCATCCAGTTTCTTAAGAGTTGCAGAATCAACTTTTGCGTATGCTTTGCAACCATACACTCTTAAATGATCTATGTTTGGTTTTCTCTTTCGCAAATTTTCATATGGAGTCATGTCTTTCAGAGCTTTCGCAGGTATCCTGTTTATTAGGTATGTGGAGTGTCGTACAGCTTCTCCCCATAGATAATTAGGTACCCGCATAGCCTTTAAAGAACTTCTTGTCATCTCCATTAGAGTCCTGTTTCTCCTCTCCACCACTCTGTTTTGTTGTGGTGTATATGGTGTTGTGAGTTGCCTTTTGATTCCATTTGACTCACAGAACTTGTTGAACTCTAAGGAATTGAACTCTCCTCCTATATTAGTTCTAAGCATTTTGAATTCCTCTTTTAACTCGTTTTTTTATCAGATTTCTGAAAGCTTTGAATCTGTCAAATGTTTCACTCTTTTCTTTCATAAGAATAGACCACATATATCTTGAGAAGTCATCTATAATAAAAAAATATGTATTTGTTATTTGTAAGGGTCTGTGGTGTAATAGGACCACATAAATCAGCATGAAGAAGCTCTAAAGGCTTTGAGGCTCTGAATGTTGTTGCTTTTGGAAAACCTTGACGCGTTTGTTTCCCAACTAAACATGATTCACAGATCCTTGATTCATCGTTTATCTGTGGTGGCCCTCGAACCATCTTGTTCTGAGACATTGCCTTTAAAGTTCTAAAGCTTATGTGTCCTAATCTTGCATGTCACTTCCATGTCTGATCTTCCAGTCTCATATTCAGTGACAATGGCCTTCCAATCATGAGACTTATATTGTAGAGTCTATTCTGTGAACGTGAGACTCTAACTAAAAGTCTTCCACTTGGGTCATGAACTGTTAGATAATCTTGTCGCATTCTAACATCACATCCAACTTCTGTAGCTTGTCCTAAACTTAGAATGTTGCTTTGTAAGTTTGGGATGAAGTAGATGTTTGTGACAAGCTTCTGTTCTCCGGTCTTGCTCTGAAATAGAATTGATCCTTTCCCTTCAATTTCTACAGAAGATCCATCCCCAAACTTCACTTGTCCTTTGATTTTCTCATTGAGTTCAGAAAAGTAGTGTCTCTTACCAGTCATGTGATTGCTGGCTCCATTATCTAAATACCAGATTCCTTCTTCACCATCCTTTGATTCGTAGTTCTTTGGTATTAGTTTCCCTTCGTTTAAGAATACAACTTCGTGCATGAAAAGAGTTGTATCTGCTTCCCTTGTTTCATTCTTGTTTGCTTCTTCCATCTTTTGTATTCTTTCAGGGCATATAGAGGAGAAGTGTCCTGGTTTATCACATCTGTAACAAATAATGTTTGATATATCCTTCTTTTCTTTCCCTTGGTTTTGATCATTCTGACTTGTTGTCCTATCTTGTGAGTTAAACCTTCCTCCCCTTACTCGGCCTCTGTTTACTCTACTACCACGACCTCTTCCTCTTGTCGCAGAGTTTTGTTGGTAAGAGTTTGTGTACAAGAGTTTTCCTTGAGTTTCTCCATTGTTTTCTTCATCGAGGATTCTCTCTTCATATGCTTTCAATCTTCCAATTATATCTTCATAGCTAGTCTTCTTTAAATCTAAGACTTGTTCGAGAGAAGCTATGATATGAATATACTTGGATCTTGGTAAACTATTGAGAAACTTCTTTACCAGTTTATCTTCATCAATGGATTGTCCAAGTGACGCAGCTTTTGAGGCTATCTCTGATAGCTTTCCTGCAAAGCTATCAATAGTATCAGTGTCTTTCATCTTCACTCTTTCAAATCCAGACATTAAGGTTTGCAGACGGGCTTCTTTAACTCGATCAGCTCCGAGATTACGTGCCTTTATTGCATCCCAAATTTTCTTTGAAGTTTCCTGTTCACCAACTTGTAGAACAAGACATTCTGGTATTGCTTGAAAGAGTAAACCTATAGCGATGTTGTTCTTATCTGCATCATTTGTTCCTAGTTCAATTGTATCCCACACCTTGTAGATTTTCATCAGTACCTTCATTCTCATGGCCCATACTGTGTAGTTTGTGGCGTTGATGATTGGAACTTGTATTGATGGTGGCGTGAACTGTTTTGCACCCACAATGGTGGTTTCGCTTTCCATGGCTCAGAAACAAGCTCTGATACCAATTAATGGAAACTGCAAGATAAAACTTAGCTTATATAAAGACAACTCTCTTTATTGATGTTTAGAGAATCTCTCAAAACTAAACAGAAGCTCTAATCTTGCTCATATGATCAACCACAACTTTGGTGATCATATATATATAGAACTATGAATTCCTTTTCCTAGTCTTATTACCTTATTACATGTATTTCCTTTTCTT
The DNA here is from genome assembly GCF_003573695.1 of Papaver somniferum. NCBI lineage: Eukaryota > Viridiplantae > Streptophyta > Magnoliopsida > Ranunculales > Papaveraceae > Papaver > Papaver somniferum. The sequence continues at coordinate 13,735,996 of NC_039362.1, read as the reverse complement.
AGAACTAGATGACTTCTAATTCCCTTAGGATTACATCAATTTCCTAATCTTGTCCTAACCAGCTTGTTAGTGACTTCTATGTTGAATTTTAACCAACAAATTTTGGGTTCTCTGAAAATATATAATATCGTGTTCAAATAATTCATAACCCGTAGAGTTTTCAGGCGTTCATCTCCTACCGTAACAATGGTTACCTGCCACAAACTAAAATCAAGAGTGGGGAATTGGATACATCCTTCCACTGATGTTGGAGCAAAATTTAGTGTTTCTTTGTCGAAAAATAGTGCATCTTCCGTATCTTGGTATGGAGGAGTTGATTTCCTAATTCTAGCATGTGTATTAGTTCTATAATTCAGTAGAATTTTCCTGTCTACTTCTTAGTTTAGTTTTTACTTCCGTTTTTTGATTTATTTCTTAGTTTGATGGTTTTCCTTTTTTAGTCTTTTGAAGCCTATAATAAAGTCCCGGTTCTGTAGAAGTTTCACACAACAAATGACAACTAGTTTATGAAGTTATCGTCTTTCAGTATTATTTCTTCTTGTTTCTTAACTTCGTGTGATTTGAATTGAGTAATAGGTCATGGCATTATTTGTGTTATGGTATCAGAGCAGGTTGCGTGAAACCTATTTGTTAAAAGCCCCGAAAGAGAAGTCTAGTTTTTTGTTATTTTTTGTCAATGGTGTCTGGTGGTAATTATGCTCAAGCATGTGTGAAGAAGTTTGTAGGTACTAAATACAAGTATTGTAGTTTATGTATGGAAGCCTATCTGCAGGGTCAATATTTGTGGGATCTTGTTAATGGTGATGAAGTCATGCCTACAGAAACTCAAGAGGATGCTGAAGCAGCGAGTGGTGATGAAGCTATTTTTGAAGAGATTGTTGAAGCACAAAAAAAATGGAAGATAAAGTGTCGAAAATACTTGTATGCTTTAAGGACATCCACCAATAAGGATTATATTGATCATGTTCCTTATGAGACGTCGTCGAAGAAAATTTGGGATGACCTAAAAAGGTTAAATATAAATAAGGATATTGCCAAACTGCAATTTATTGAGAATGAGCTTGCAACATTAAGTCAAGGAGGTGTGTCTGTTTCTGATTTATTTTTGAAAGTTAAAAATCTTTATTATGTAATTTCAGAATTAGATGAGAAGGAGACAATCAGTGAAGCTAGGATGCGGTGACATATCATTCGTTGTTTGAGAAAGGAGTTTATGCCTTTTATTTCTTATATACAATGGTGGACAACTCAAACCATCCATCATTGATTTAGAAAATCTTCTTTCTAACCAGGAAACACTAATAAAGCAAATGTTCAACAAGCATAGCTCAGAAGATGTACTTTTCACTAAAGAAAAGGAAAAGCATGATGATGGTGATATGGAGTTCAGAGAGAAGAATAAAAGCATTAAGTGTTATAAGTGTGGGAGGACTAATCACATAGCATGGATGTGTCGTACAAAATATAAAGAATGTCTTGAATGCGTTAAGTGTGGAATACGAGGTCATACCCAGCAGAGATGTCGTGTAAATCTTGTGGATGAAAATGAAAATACAGTTCATGAGAAGCAGGAAGATAACCCAAAGTGGGAGCAATGTTTTTCAATTGAAGTGACTGATGTCAAAGAAACGAAAAAGTTCTATGATGTGAATGTCTCTTCGATTATGAAAGGAATGGATTGTTGATTCTGGTTGTTCTCATCATGCAACTGGAAATGAATGTTTACTTTCGTCAGTTCGTAGACATGATGGAGGGAGATCTATTGTTACTACTGATAACTCAGTGCATCCAGTAGTAAATGAAGGGAAGATAGATATTAAAGTCAACAACATAAGCTGCGACAACATATCTCTAGATGATGTCTATCATGTGCCAGGACTTAAAAAGAACCTTTTATCCGTCCCTCAGATAACTAAGTCAGGAAGGTATGTTATTTGTGGTCCAAACGATGTGACAATTTTGGAGAATATACAATCTTTAACTGCAGACTTCTTCTTACTGGAAAGAAAAAAGAATCCTTGTTTGTTATGACTGCAAGTGAAGCTTTTATAGAAAATACTAGCAGGAATGATCGCGTATCTATTGACATACAAGATTGAGCATTATAGGCTATCAGCGGATGCAACAAATTTTTTCAAAGAAATTACTTGAAGGTATTCATGATCTAGACAGGATACAACATGATGTGATTTGTCAAGGTTGTCAATTTGGTAAATATCATCGCCTTCCGTTTAAAAGGTCAGTGAACCGTTCATCTAAGATGTTTGATTTAGTACATTCAGATGAAATGGGTCCAACCAGAATACCAAGTTACAGTGTTTTTCATTATATGTTAATAATAGTTGATGATTGATCAAGATACACTTGGGTGTATTTTATGGAAAATAAAAGTGAAGTTTTCTCAAAGTTTTTGGAGTTCAAAATCACAGTAGAGAAGGAGTTTGGGTCGACAATTAAATGTTTGTAAACAGACAATGGAGATGAATATATGTCATATGAATTCCTTAACTATTGCAGACATCACGGTATTCGTAGACAAATGACATGCCCAAGCACCCCACAGCAAAATGGAATAGCAGAACGGAAGATTGCTCATCTTACCTCAGTAAGCTTATGATGGTTGCACGATAAAAATCTTCCTAGAGAGATTTGGGCTGAAGCAATGCAGTGTTCTTGTCATGTGGTTAACCGACTACCGCCTTGGCCAGGTGATGTAGTTTTGAAACTGGTAAGATAAAGTTCATTCAAATCGGACTTGATAACACTGGGTATAAGACTTAAAAATAAAACAAAAAAAATGTATACAAGATTGTCACGATAAGGAGAGGTACTGAGACTCGGGATTCCACCAAACTCATAACATAAGGTTCAAATATTAATTCCTCTAACAATTATAGCTCAATAAAGACATGGACTCGTATTTTTGCCAAGGAAGATTCTCAAAATATTAGTTGTAAATCCTAATCATGGGACATCAAAACATCTAGGCAAGCATGACCCATCATATGAGATGACAACTAATTAATCAAAATCATAAATCAATTTAAAATAGTGCAAAACACAAAACAGAGAACCTGATATTATTCTCCCCTGTTTTGCATCAATCGGGTTATCTAGCCAAATATGGTTGAATATAACACCCATGCCTAGCCTGTTTAGTCCTTACAGATCAATCACAGTCAAAATCAGCAGTTGAATCTCCTTAGAAATCGTTGAAAACCTCAACCCTAAAATATGGTTCACTGCTCAAGATCTCCCGCCAAAACTCAAAATTCAAAAGATGGAAGAAGATGCCCCTTATCCAGACCAGGGGTGCGAATAGTAGGTGGTCTCCCCTTAGCAATGGTTTCCCCTTAGTAATTTGCGGGGTGTAAATAGTAAAATTTTTGGGTGCCTTTAACGCTTTTCCGGGGTGCCTTTAGTAATTTTCTCTCTGGGGCCCAAATACTACTTTTCGAGCCAATTTCTGCGCACATGTTTATTTCTACAAAAACACCTACAAAGACATAAAAAACCATAATAAATACAACATCGAGCACTAACAATGCATGTAATTGAGATCAAAATATACAAATAAATGCGTCTATCAAATACCCCCAAACTTATTATTTGCTAGTCCTCGAGCAAATCAAACCTAGAAAATAAAATCCTAACTCACTATTGCAGGCATCGTGGGTTGCATTTAGCGTATGCAACAAGCCCTTAAACCCTTAGGTGGCCCTAGTGGTCGAGTTATAGTCTCGGGAGGGCTTATGAGAGATATACTCACCAAACCTTTACAATCCAGACCCTAGCTATCTACGCAGAACTTTGGAAGGCACTAAAGAATCTCCTTGGTTGGCATACTCTCATTGATTACAAGAGGAAGTACCCTGATGCGAAATTCTAATTGTTGTACATGAGTTTGCACTCAAGCATACTAAAATTCATATATAAATGACAGATCTCTACTCAGATAGTCTCACTATGGACATCATAACCGGAGTCAAACCAATCACATGAAAAGATCAAGAAGATGGATATAGATAAAAACGTAGATGGTTTTAACGTAAACGGTGTTTCCCATATTTGTCTGAAGGCCATTGCCAAGATGAACCTATCCTAATGGACTGAGATACTGGTCTGACTAATATCAACACAGCTGGCATATACAAGGGGACCAGCCGTCCATAATCCTAACTCTAAGTCAACACAACTGGCATATACAAGGGAACCAATGGTCGACTTTATTGAATTTATTCCGGTTGGTCTGATGGTTTGGTCTCAATTTCGTTTTTTTTTTTTGGCATCTCAATTACTCTATTTCACCCTACAATGGTAACAACTCGAATCGTGTGCCCCACCAAATCACTTAAAAAAAATTAAAATAAAAACAGAAGGTGAAAATGACTCAACGAGATATGGCGAAACTACCATGTTATTTTTAACACCTGAGCTCTGTGCTTTTATGAATAGACTCTTTAGATGTTTCCATCTAATCAGATTGGTTCCTCAACTCTTATAACCAAGATGCTTTCATCCACTTAGATTGGTTAGTGCCATCCTTAATAAGCATAAATTTCTAGGCTCTAGAGTTTATTTATAACAACTAAAAAGTTTCTCCCATACCCCAAAACTTAAATCTAACATTGTCCTTAATGTTCTAAATATAAAATTAAAAGCATAAACAATGAAAAACTGTTACCATTTGAAGCAAAAGAGTTAAGGAAAGATATTACCGTATTGCATGAGCATGGGTTACCTCCCAAGAAGTGCTAAGTTTAAAGTCTTCAACCAGACTAAGAAAGGATTAATCACCTCATAAAATCATAAAGTAATACCTGAAATATATGTGGGTCATAAAAACCAAATAGAGCCATCACATGTAAAAGGAATCTGCAACTTGCCAAGAAAATGAATAAATAAAGCATACCCTTGTCTAGTTTCCTGTTTAAGACAACTACATCTAGATGTGGTTCAGGTTCAGGTTCTATAACTGGGTCGAGATAAAATATTTTCATGTACTGGAATTCCTCAAAGCTAAGATCCAGTTCAGGTATTAGAGTCTGGAAAAACTCAAGTAAAAACTTAGAAGCACATAATAGTAACCTGAATAACTGCAGATCCTTAAAGTCAATCAGTTTTGACTCACACAATTGACCACGATGAAAGTGGTGGTCGTTCTTAAGAAAATGTGTCGTTTCTAATATCCTAAAGTACTTAGGTTTAGTCTCAAAACTTAGTGATGAGTGCCAAATATTGTATATATTTATCCCTTTTTGTTGGAAATTTAACTCATCTTTTATGCATTAATTCTACATTTTATCCCATATTCTGTATTTTCATTGTTTTCAAGAATAAATATTTTTATTAATTAATTTTGCATTTTTAGGTAATAAATAAAGTTCGGATGAGTCGCGGAGCGAAAAGAGCAGAAAAGTAGTGAAAAGCCGGGAGAAATTACGTGAGGAAGCCGCGAAGAATGGTGCGCACAACCTCATTTTCTACACACAAAAACGCCTCCGTTCTCAGCCGTCAGATCAGTTCCCAGAAGCATCCGACGGTCGCTCCTTCATAGAGCATCAAAATCTGAAGTCTCTGCCAAGCACCACAGCGCTGAAATTCCAAGCCTTCAGATTAGATGGTAGTTGAATCCAACGGTCGCTCCCTTGTTGTTCATCAACGTTTGATATCTCCGCCTTACACTACAACACCTAACCCCATCTAGAGCCGTTAACTTCGTTGTATCAAAAATCTGACGGTCGCTACAAGCTTCACTTCACATCACCGTCCGATCTACCTACCATCTTCGCATCTCGCAGCTCAGAGTCACAGAACATCAAAACTCGATACGTCCGCCTAACACCCTAGCAACCGAACCTATACCAGCTAACCAGACACCCCCTTCTCCCAAACAGTCGAGCCTCTCCACCATCACCTCCCCTCTGCAGCTCTGCAGACACCATGTCCACCACCTTCTCCACCTCTGCCACCAACTCACTGCCACCACCACACCTCCACCATCATCACCCTATCACCCAACAACCAAAACCCATCTCCCCCCTAGCCCTCTAGTTCCCTATTTTCTCATTTTTTTCACGCTTCTCTGCCTGAAACCCTAGGCGTGAAAAACTGATAAATTAGGTAACCTAGAGTGAAATTGAAGGCATGGAGAGGTAGAGAAGGACAAATAGAGTAATAGGTCGACATCAAAATGGAGTGGTTGTGTCAAATTGGGTGAGTAATCACAAACCCTAGCTACTGTTATTTTGGGTGAAAATGGGTAGAACCCTAATTGTCTGTGGGTATAAATAGGTATTGTGGGATTGTTGTAAAAACTATGTTTGGATTAGCCTGCATCCAGAACTTTCAAGTTCTGTTAAATGTTAATTTCCATGTTCAGTTCAATTTCCATGTTCTGTTAATGTTGTTTTTTTTGTTCAATTTGCTGCTTAGTTTCATGTTCATGTTAGACTTTCATATCCTGTTAAATGTATCCTGTTAATGTGCATGTTTAATTTCATGTTTTGATTTCCAATTCATTCCTGTTACATTTGTCCTGTTAACATCTGTTGTTGCTCACTGCCATGTAATGTTTGTGTAATGTTGTGTTTAATTTGCTGTCACATTTGATGGAATGCTAGGCTAGATATCTGTGAAGCATTGATGTGATTGTGCAATGGAAGAAATCAGTGCTCATAGCAAGCTGATTTTCTTGCCATTCCTTGTGTATGCTTAGGTTGCACTGTTGATTGAGCTTTGGGAGAAATTAGTGCTCACTAGTGACAATGAGCAAGCTAATTCTCTTCCCATTCTTTTAGTATACCTCCTGTAATCTTGCCTTAGCTTAGCCTTGCTCTTTTAGTTTTTCCACATCCCTGCCCTTGGCCTTAGGCCTTGGTTAACTTGCTTTGATCTTTGCTGTTGCCTTGTTGTGTCTTCCCTTTTGTTGCTGTTTAGTTACCCACTGCCTCTGCTTTGTTATTCTTGCTGCATTTTATTTCCTGTACATTCTGTTGCTGCTACTTCTTTTCTTGGCTTGCTGCAACTCTGTTGCATTTCTCTTATTCCACTGCCCTGCAGCTGCTGTGCAGCACTTGTGCTGCATTGCCTTCCCTTACACTTGCAGTGCTGCTGCTTTCCTTCCCTTGCAGCTGCCCTTCTGCTGCTGCTGTTGCTGTTGTCTGCTGCAGCACCACTGCTGCATTGCTCTCTTCCTCTGCCAAGCTGCTGCTGCTGCTGTGCAGCACTTGTGCTGCTGCTGCTGTTGTTGCTGCTGCTTCCTACAGCCAAGCAAAGGCCCATCAAGCTGAGCCCAATCCAATTCAGGCTTAACCAAAGCCCAGTTGTTTAACCCAAAGGCCTAGTTCAATAGCCAAGCCCAATACATTTCATTCCAGAAGCCCAAAGCCCAATTACTGTGAAAGACCATTTCACTGTTAGGGTGAAATTGAGCCCAAAGCTCAATCAAAGGCCCAAAGCCCATTTACACTTCAAAGACTAACTGAGCCCAAGCTCAGTTCATGTGATTGTGAACAAACCCATTAGTACTCAAAGCCCAATTTAAGCCAAAAGGCTTCATAGCCCAATAGCAATTTAGGAACCCAATTAGCTAAAACACTTCCAAAACACACCCGATCTCTGTGGATCGACCCGTACTTGCACGAGCTACAACTGACGACCGTGCACTTGCGGTATTACTGTAGGCCCCCGTTTTTCTGCGCTTTAATTTTATACATATCTCCGGGTCCACCAAGTTTTTGGCCGGGGATAAATTTATACACCCTTTCAAGGCCTGCCAAGTTTTTGGCGCCGCTGCCGGGGACTGCCAAGTTTTTGGCGCCGTTGCCGGGGATTGGTGCTGTGTTTTATCTGTGTTTTTCGTAGCTATTTTGTATTTCATTTCATAGCATTTGCATCTGCATCTGCTTCACTTCATTTGCTGTTGGACCTGCTGTTCTGAACCTGTTTTTCCTCTGCTGGGACGCCACCAAGGAAAAGAACCAAAACCCAACTGGGTTTTTGCAACAATATCAGAGCAGCTGGGCTGTGCTAAAAAGGTAAGCCTAAACCCATTCCATTGAGAGAACCCAACCTGTGGGATTCCAAATTTCTTTAATTGTGGGCTTGTAATAATTAACCCAATTTTTTTGGGCTTTTTATTTTTCTATTTTGGGTTTGTAATAATTTATTTTTGGGCTTGTTTGTTTAATTTGTGGGCTTGTATTTATTTTGTGTGGGCTTGTTTAAATTCTTCCATTGGACTTGTATTTTGGACTCTAGGTTTAAACCCAGCTGAGCTTATAACTGAGTGTCGACTTGCTTCCACTCAAGAGTGGACCTCGAAACCAAAGTTTTAAAACAAGCGTCAGGCCTTAACCAACTGGGCCAAATTAAACTTTCAAAGTTAAAACTTGGATTTTCGTAGGCCGCAGCTTTCATTCCACTAGAGGACAAACAGTGGGCTTGCTCCCATTTCAAAAACCAAATTTTATTTTCTTTAAAAAAAAAAAAAAAAAAATCGAAAAAAAAAAATATTCGAAAAAAATTTCTAAAAAATTTCTTTTGCTCCCATTTTTAAACCAAATTTTCTTTTATATATCCCACCAAAACCAAATTTTTCCCAAAAATCCAAACCCATCAAAAACCAAATTTTTTAAAAAAACCCTTTAAAAACCAAATAGTGGGCTTTTTGTCATTTCAAAATGGACCAACCTCGTGCTCTCCATGAATACATGTATCCATCAATACAAATTCCATTATCATGTATTGTATTACCTCAAACCAATAACCCTTTTAAAATAAATGCAAACATGATACAAATACTTCCTATATTTCGAGGGTTCGACTCTGAGAACCCCTATACTCATGTAAGAGAGTTTGAACAAATTTGTCGGACTATGCAACCTGATCATTTGTCCGAAGACTCTCTGAAATTGCGTTTGTTTACATTTTCTTTAAAGGAAAGGTCCAAAACATGGTTTTACGGTTTGAGACCACAATCAATCACCACTTGGGAACAACTCACTAATCAATTTTTCCAAAAAAAAATTCCACATCATAGGACCATCGCTATTCGTCAAAATATCAATTGTTTTGTCCAATTGGATGAGGAAACTGTTTTTCACTATTTTGAACGTTTTAATGATTTGTTGAGTGAATGTCCGCACCATGGAATTGAGAAGTGGAGACTTGTCGTCATCCTCTATGAGGGACTAGACTTTAAATCTCGAACCATGGTTGAATCTATGTGTAATGGTGAGTTTATTGATAAATCTGTGGATGATGCATGGAATTTTTTAGCCGAGATTGCAGAGAAAACCCATCAATGGGAATCCGTTAGGGAAACAGGAACAACACCACATGATATGAGTCACCCTCATGAATTAGAGTTTTATTCTTGTAATAGCTCCGACCTTAGGACTGAAAATTATCCTAGATTGCAAAATTCCTATCATGATGATGATGATGATTATGATGTTATGTTAGAAGAACATGTCTATACTGAAAATGTTATGGAACCTTTGGGTTCAAATACATTAGGCTTCTCTGCCCCGACCTTAATGCATGATATTTCTTCTAGTATTCCATGTGATGTTTCCCCTGCTGTGCCGATACACGAGAATAAATCTGTTGATGATGTTGATAATTCTAATTGTGATCTTGGAAATTTGATTGATGATTGTGAGCATGATGTGACATGTGTAGATGAGTTAGAAGATTTTGATTTGATTGACAATGATATGCCTATTCTTCTACCTAAGTCACAATCTGATGGCCTTCCACCCAACCTAGATTTGGTTTGTGCCAATATTGTAAAACCAATTTTTCTGAAAATTCCTAATCTAGGATTGGAACTGTGTGCTTCCCAAGTCCTCTTGGACTATTTTGCTTCAAAATATAACACTTTTAAAGAGCCACAGTTGGAAATTGCATGTTTGCCCATCCCGAAAACAGTCCATTATGAGTTAGACCTTTTGAATCCTGAACCCTTAAAATTGTTAGATTTTGTGCTTAAAAGTACACCTGTTGAACAATTTTGGTTTAGGGGTGATTCATTCGGTTTTTCACTCTCACTCCCATTTAAGTCCAATTTTAGTGTTATGAAACTTCCTTTGTCTCTACACTTCGTCTTTTGGGTTGATCCTCAACTCTTTAGATTGTTAGTGTATGGTGAATTTTTGTATATAATCCAGTAGATAAAATTTTTTAAAAAACCCTTTTGTTCCTTTTGTATATATTTTGCTAATCCAATATGACATCGGCTGAAATATGTTGGATTTTTGCCTTGAATAACGGAGTTTTAATTCTGCTTTCGCCGAAATCGGGTATTCTCTCTCCTTTTACTCTACTCAGCATGTCCCTTTCCATATGTTGCATTTTAATCCTTTCCATATTTTGAAACATTGAGGACAATGTTTAGTTTAGGTTTGGGGGTATAGAGTAGATACCATGATATGCTAATTGAAAACGAACTCCTTCTTCTTTTTGAAAAAAAAAAATTGAAAAATTCCAAAAAAATTAAAAATCAAAATTCAAAAAATTAAAAAATGAAAAAATCATAAAAATGGAGCTCATTTACCTTGAAATGTTGACTCTTGTGCAAATATGTATTTTATTAGGAGTCTTAGTCTAGATATTTAGGCACCCTGATTCTAGCACAATTCACATAGTGATAAGAAATTTGCACGCGCACGATCTACCAATACATGTATGGCCTCGATCTTCAAGGTGTTGGATAGGAAGTTACGATTGCCAATCACTTTAGAATACTGAACGAAACTTGACTAGCTTGTTCTTTGGTTGGTTGGGATAGAAGGTGGAGGTTACATTAAGAAAGACAACCATCGAATTTAACTGGGTGCATCAAAAAGGGCTACCTCTTGCAAAGTGTCATGTAATCTTTTGTTTCTTTTGTTATGTATCAAAAGTGTTTCAGTTCAAAAAAAAAAAAAAAAAAAAAAAAAAAAAAGAGAAAAAAATATCAGAAAAATACAAAAAAATCAAGTATTTTCAATTCCATCATCTCTTGTTCCAAAAATAAAAGAGATAGTCAATGTAAATAAGAGTCATGTAAATAGTCATCTTTTGTTGTTTTGTTGTAAGCAAGGAGGGTGTATGCCATTGATGTACAACGCGAGAATTGTGAAATACCTCCAACTCATTCACAATTCTCGTAAAGTCCGGACAGCTAGCTAGATTTCGACCTCGGTTCTTAGCCTGAGAAACTATCTCTTGGTGATTAGTAGTCATGACTTCAGATCTTTCTTTACACATGTGTAGATACACTTTACACTCTTATCACATGTCTTTTTTTGTTATCAGTGCTAGGATTGTGCCTTCGATAGCTAGATTGACATCTCCATTTTGCTGTGAGCTTAAACTGTTTTGCACATGTCACGTTTGATGGAATCTGAGCTTATATTTTGTCCTTAGGTTTTGTAGGCACACCTCTGGTAAACCTTCACGAGACTTCAACTCGTCCACTAGGGACACTTAGTGGTTTAAAAGGCTTAGTGCATACGCTAAATGCATTCGAGAGACCAGCGACAGTGGTATAGTTAGGATTTCCTTAGTTTTGTTTTACTTGAGGACAAGTAAAATTCAGGTTTGGGGGTATTTGATGAGTGCCAAATATTGTATATATTTATCCCTTTTTGTTGGCAATTTAACTCATCTTTTATGCATTAATTCTACATTTTATCCCATATTCTGTATTTTCATTGTTTTCAAGAATAAATATTTTTATTAATTAATTTTGCATTTTTAGGTAATAAATAAAGTTCGGATGAGTCGCGGAGCGAAAAGAGCAGAAAAGTAGTGAAAAGCCGGGAGAAATTACGCGAGGAAGCCGCGAAGAATGGTGCGCACAACCTCATTTTCTACACACAAAAACGCCTCCGTTCTCAGCCGTCAGATCAGTTCCCAGAAGCATCCAACGGTCGCTCCTTCATAGAGCATCAAAATCTGAAGTCTCTGCCAAGCACCACAGCGCTGAAATTCCAAGCCTTCAGATTAGATGGTAGTTGAATCCAACGGTCGCTCCCTTGCTGTTCATCAACGTTTGATATCTCCGCCTTACACTACAACACCTAACCCCATCTAGAGCCGTTAACTTCGTTGTATCAAAAAATCTGACGGTCGCTACAAGCTTCACTTCACATCACCGTCCGATCTACCTACCATCTTCGCATCTCGCAGCTCAGAGTCACAGAACATCAAAACTCGATACGTCCTCCTAACACCCTAGCAACCGAACCTATACCAGCTAACCAGACACCCCCCTTCTCCCAAACAGTCGAGCCTCTCCACCATCACCTCCCCTCTGCAGCTCTGCAGACACCATGTCCACCACCTTCTCCACCTCTGCCACCAACTCACTGCCACCACCACACCTCCACCATCATCACCCTATCACCCAACAACCAAAACCCATCTCCCCCCTAGCCCTCTAGTTCCCTATTTTCTCATTTTTTCACGCTTCTCTGCCTGAAACCCTAGGCGTGAAAAACTGATAAATTAGGTAACCTAGAGTGAAATTGAAGGCATGGAGAGGTAGAGAAGGACAAATAGAGTAATGGGTCGACATCAAAATGGAGTGGTTGTGTCAAATTGGGTGAGTAATCACAAACCCTAGCTACTGTTATTTTGGGTGAAAATGGGTAGAACCCTAATTGTCTGTGGGTATAAATAGGTATTGTGGGATTGTTGTAAAAACTATGTTTGGATTAGTCTGCATCCAGAACTTTCAAGTTCTGTTAAATGTTAATTTCCATGTTCAGTTCAATTTCCATGTTCTGTTAATGTTGTTTTTTTTGTTCAATTTGCTGCTTAGTTTCATGTTCATGTTAGACTTTCATATCCTGTTAAATGTATCCTGTTAATGTGCATGTTTAATTTCATGTTTTGATTTCCAATTCATTCCTGTTACATTTGTCCTGTTAACATCTGTTGTTGCTCACTGCCATGTAATGTTTGTGTAATGTTGTGTTTAATTTGCTGTCACATTTGATGGAATGCTAGGCTAGATATCTGTGAAGCATTGATGTGATTGTGCAATGGAAGAAATCAGTGCTCATAGAAAGCTGATTTTCTTGCCATTCCTTGTGTATGCTTAGGTTGCACTGTTGATTGAGCTTTGGGAGAAATTTGTGCTCACTAGTGACAATGAGCAAGCTAATTCTCTTCCCATTCTTTTAGTATACCTCCTGTAATCTTGCCTTAGCTTAGCCTTGCTCTTTTAGTTTTTCCACATCCCTGCCCTTGGCCTTAGGCCTTGGTTAACTTGCTTTGATCTTTGCTGTTGCCTTGTTGTGTCTTCCCTTTTGTTGCTGTTTAGTTACCCACTGCCTCTGCTTTGTTATTCTTGCTGCATTTTATTGCCTGTACATTCTGTTGCTGCTACTTCTTTTCTTGGCTTGCTGCAACTCTGTTGCATTTCTCTTATTCCACTGCCCTGCAGCTGCTGTGCAGCACTTGTGCTGCATTGCCTTCCCTTACACTTGCAGTGCTGCTGCTTTCCTTCCCTTGCAGTTGCCCTTCTGCTGCTGCTGTTGCTGTTGTCTGCTGCAGCACCACTGCTGCATTGCTCTCTTCCTCTGCCAAGCTGATGCTGCTGCTGTGCAGCACTTGTGCTGCTGCTGCTGTTGTTGCTGCTGCTTCCTACAGCCAAGCAAAGGCCCATCAAGCTGAGCCCAATCCAATTCAGGCTTAACCAAAGCCCAGTTGTTTAACCCAAAGGCCTAGTTCAATAGCCAAGCCCAATACATTTCATTCCAGAAGCCCAAAGCCCAATTACTGTGAAAGACCATTTCACTGTTAGGGTGAAATTGAGCCCAAAGCTCAATCAAAGGCCCAAAGCCCATTTACACTTCAAAGACTAACTGAGCCCAAGCTCAGTTCATGTGATTGTGAACAAACCCATTAGTACTCAAAGCCCAATTTAAGCCAAAAGGCTTCATAGCCCAATAGCAATTTAGGAACCCAATTAGCTAAAACACTTCCAAAACACACCCGATCTCTGTGGATCGACCCGTACTTGCACGAGCTACAACTGACGTCCGTGCACTTGCGGTATTACTGTAGGCCCCCGTTTTTCTGCGCTTTAATTTTATACATATCTCCGGGTCCACCAAGTTTTTGGCCGGGGATAAATTTTTCAAGGCCTGCCACTTAGTAACTGACACAATTGAAACTTATACGTTCCCACAATTGGTTGAAAAATATTTAGTGGGAAAACAAAGTCAATTTGGGTATTATAGCTTGGGTAAACCACATCAATCATAGGATGGGTTTCTAATAACTGAACTTCCTTATGGACATCACTAGGTTCTGGAAAACGTGTATGAAGATCTTGTAAAATGGTTGAGGCATATATGTCAAGTCCCAAGTGAGGGACCTTTCTAAGAGTGAAAGCACATGGAGAATGATAGTCACCCCCAAACTTAGAGTTTTCAATGTCTCTAGAAAGACTAGTCACAACTTTCCTAATTTAAAGGTCATCTGATTCCTAAAAATCGTCAATTAATTCTTTTAAGTCAGTTTCATCCTCACTCATCTCTACGAATTCATTTTTTTGTCTAAGACTAATGTTTCTAAAACGCTAGACTCTAAAACAATATTCTCAGAAGAAACTCGTTCCTCTAAACCATTATTAGCTTCGTAATCAAAAGGAAATACTACATCGTCTAAAACGGGGGTATCTCTAGTCAAATCCTCGTCCTTTTGAATAGCTGAATAATTATTAAAATTATTTGGATTTGAACTAGAAATAACATTATCGTTATAAAGCTCAATTGGAGTAACAAATTCCTGATCACTATGCCTATCTGTGTCTGATTCTTCATCAACATTATCCTCATCATAATCATCATTATAATAACATGAAAATGGTCGAACCTCATCTAAAAAATTAGTGTTACCAATTATATCCTCGTCATCTTGATTATGCAAATAACTATCCTCATTTTCAAGGGTACTATTGGACACACTATATTTAAGATTATTTCGAGCGGTTCTTTCCTGGGCCTCTAACAAAATTTTCGGAGTCGGCTCACATGATTTCCTGATTCTATCTAGGAAAGAAGGTTCACACGTTGCATTGCTTTCGTTCATGACTAAGTTATTTATTTCTGCCAACTTATGTGTCGACTCAGCTAACTTACGTGTTGACTCTAATAGAGAAGAATTTTGCTCGTACAGCTGGTTATGGATAGTAATTGGGCTCACCATGGTATGGACCATAACCTTCAAAAGTTTGATGTTCCCAACCACTATTCACGCTATGGTCAAAGTAATGTCCATTTTGAAAATCAGTCGGATATTCGTTGTATTGGATATTGTAATACCAGTTCGACATTCTATTAAAGGGGTGTGAGTTGTCACAAAATAAAACCCACTGACAGGGGATTCGTGGGTGGATAGAGTCTTACCTCCCGTATCAGATGGGCGATGAACCGTTGAAGTCGACTCAGGACACCGACTCACTTGTCAGTGTACGAACCCGAGGGGCAGTATCGTAACTGTCATCCTTCCCTCCAAACAGTTTATATTTAATTTTAACCCTTCCTTAGGGTTTTAAAAATAGTAATGTCCAATGTCCCGAAATTAAAGTTCAAAAAGTCCAACAATAAAAGATTACAAAAAATAAAACCCTATTTACAATTTCTAAAAATAAAATAAAATAACTATATACAAAATCTTCTTCTTCACTTCTTTTGGATTCCTCTTTTCCTTCCTTCTTTGGCTTCGCTTTTCTTTTGAGCACTTTCTTTCTTTTTCTTTAGCTCAGTTCCAAATCTGAAAGCAAACAATAAATACCGAAACGCGTAAAAAATAACAATATATAATTAAAATAAAAATAAACCTAAAACAAATCTTAATACAAGTCCCCTCGGCGGCGCCAAAAATTGATGTAATTTTGAAAGTGGTAAGATAAAGTTCGTTCAACTCGGACTTGATAAGACTGGGTATAAGACTTAAAAATAAAACTAAGAAAATATATACAAGATAAGGAGAGGTATTGAGACTCAGGATTCCACCAAACTCATAACATAAGGTTCAAATATTAATTCCTTTAACAACTATAGCTCAATAAAGACATGGACTCTTATTTTCGCCAAGGCAGATTCTCAAAATATTAGTTGTAAATCCTAAGCATGGGACATCAAAACATCTAAGAAAGCATGACCCATCAGATGAGATGATAACTAATTAATCAAAATCAATTTAAAATAGTGCAGAAGTCATATAAGAATTAAATATAATTACCCACGTATGATATTAAGTTTCCTCCATCGCCCCAGTATTGGGGTTTAGCTCATCATGGTGAAAACACGCTCCAAAGATGTAAGCATGGCTCAAAAGGTGTTTTTATTGAAGAATTATAATAGAACAGAGATTCGTAATGCTTTATGGATGCTACAGAATCTACTGTCACAACTGAGTGATTGCTATAAATAAAAAATGACAGCCTATTAAAATAGTGATCTATTCTTCGTCTTCTTAGTCACCTGAAACTGCAACAATGGCTTCTGCAATTTTCCTTTCTCCGGCCTCAACTCTCTGCAATATCCCCAAAACTCCATTGTTTGGTCCCTAAACTCCCGATTACTTTTTTTTGTGACTCGAGCAAACATATTTATACACCACCGGTCCCGTGAAACTCAAGTAAATCTTCCGCCAAAAGTCTCGGATCTTTCCTTTTTCTCTTCTCCTTCCACGCGTACTTTGCAGTTGTCAAACCTTCTTTAGGATAGAAACAAATCTTTCAGAGTATATTCGCACCTTCCAAATATAAGCTGAAACTTCTCGTAACTTTCCTAGCCCCTGTTTTGTCGAGGACTAATGCTAATCCTCTCCTTTTTCTATTTAATCTCTATTACCGTCCATGTTTTATCAAACCAGGCCCAAACCAATTAATACCCGCGATAAACTCCATGAAATTCTCTCCCAAAACACAAAACAGAGAACCCGATATTATTCTCCCATGTTTTGCATCAATCGGGTCATCCAGCCAAATCTGGTTGAACATAACACCCATGCCTAGCATGTTTAGTCCTTACAGATCAATCACAGTCAAAATCAGCAGTTGAATCTCCTTAGAAATCGTTGAAAACCTCAACCCTAAAATTTGGTTCGCTGCTCAAAAATCTCCCGTCAAAACTAAAAATTCAAAAGATGGAAGAAGATGCCCCTTATCTAGACCAGGGGTGCGAATAGTAGGTGGTCACCCCTTAGCAGTGGTTGCCCCTTAGTAATTTTCGGGGTGTAAATAGCAAAAAATCTTGGGTGCCTTTAACACTTCTCTGGGATGCCTTTAGGAATTTGCTCTCGGGGCCCAAATACTACTTTTCGAGCCAATTTATGCGTACATGTTTATTTCTCCAAAACACCTACAAAGACATAAAAAACAATAATAGTACAACATCGAGCAGTAACAATGCATGTAATTGAGATAAAAATAGACACATAAATGCGTCTATCACCGGGTACTGAAAAATCTCCATTTGAAATTTTATTTAATAAAAAGCCAGATGTGAGTTATTTTCGTGTATTTGGGTCTATTTTTTATATGCATGTTCCTAAGGGTAACAGAACTAAATTAGACCCAAAAGCAAAGAGTGCATTTTTGTGGGTTATGATCCATGTAGGAAAGGGTGGAAATGTATGAATCCAGAAACTAAGAAGTGTGCCACTTCTTGATATGTGGTGTTCGATGAGGTATCGGCATACCATGTTGGAATATGATGATGATAACCTTGTGGATGTGGAAGGAGAAAATTCAGAAAGTACCAAGTGATTTTGAACTAATGATGACACTACAAGTGACAGGGGGAGTAACTCTTCAAACACAGATCAGCAAAAAGGATCTCCAAGGAGGTCAACAAGAGAAATAAAGCAACCTAGTCATTTAAAAGATTATGAAGTACAACTAAATCCTTGTACTGTGACATCGTGTCTTCTTTTAGGAAATATGGTTGGTCTTGAGACTTCATGCTACAAAGAAGCTTAAGGAATTTTAGAATGGGAGAATGCGATGCAAGAAGAAATTTCATCCCTCAAGAAGAACAATACATGGGAGCTTGTGCCTAAGCCGAAAGATACAGAGTTGGTAACCTGTAAATGGGTTTACAAGTTAAAGAAGAAAGCTGATGGAACTGTTGGCTGGTACAAAGCACGTCTGGTCGTTCGTGGGTTCTCACAAAATTATGGATTGGATTATGAAGAGACGTTCAGTCCTGTTGCAAAGATGGTAATCGTAAGAAGTGTCATTTCCTTTGCAGCACACAAATCTCGGAAATTATGGCAGTTTGATGTCAAAAATGCATTCCCTTATAGTGAATTAGATCGAGAAATATTTATGGAGCAGCCTTATGGTTTTGTATCTGAACATTACCCTGATTATATTTGTTGACTGAAGAAGGCATTGTACGGTCTTAAACAAGCTCCACGAGCATGGTACGGTAAGATTGTTGAATATCTTACATTTTGTGGTTTTAAGATTTCAGATTCAGATTCTAGTTTATTTGTTAGGATGAAACCAAATATATATATACCATGGTTCTACTATATGTGGATGATATGATAATTACTGGAGACGATGTTGCTGAAATTGTGCGTCTTCAAGGCCACTTATCTATTCGATTTGAAATGAAGAACTTGGGAGAAGTTGGATGCTTTCTTGGGCTTGAAGTGGAAAGGGCGGATGGTTATTTTGTCTCTCAAAGGGTATATGCTACAAGTTTAATGAGCGATTCGATATGGATGAGGCAAAACCAATGACTACACCTATGGAGACTTGTCTCAAGTTGAAGAAAAGAGAAGGGAAGTTACTAAGAGATGCCACCTTATACAGACAACTTGTGGGTAGTTTAATCTATTTAACTATCAGGAGACCTAATATTCTATATGATGTTGGAATTGTTTCTAAGTTTATGGAGAAACCTTGTGTTTCTCACTGGATTGCTGCAAAAAGAATTTTACGTTATGTGAAAGGTACTTTGGAGTATGAGCTTATGTACAAAGGCAGTAAAGAGTTCTCTTTGCGTGGATTCGTCGGTACAGATTGGGCTGGTGATGTGGATGATATACGCTCAACTACTGGGTATTGTTTCTATATAGGTTCAACAACAGTTTCTTGGTGCAGTAAAAAACAACGTATTGTGGCTATTTCTAGCACAGAAGCAGAATATGTGGCATCAACTATGGCTACACAAGAGTGTGTTTGGATGAAAAAATTGATTGGTGATATATACATATAAGAAGGTAGAATATCTGGTACCAATCAAATGTGATAACCAAAGTGCAATGAAGCTCGCAACAAACCTACATTATGTTTGTTTACTCCTGACTCATCTGAGTCGTCTGGATCTGAGTCATCTGGATCTGAGTGAAATCACCTGACTCATCTGGATCTGACTCAATATGTTTGTTTTGAGTCAGATCTGACTCATCTGACTCAAAAAACGTGAGTCAGTGGTTTGGTTCCGTGAGTCAGGGGTATTTTGTTACCTGACTCAAATGGGTCAGAGTCAGGGGTTATGTCTGGGTCATAGGTCGAGTCAGATCTGACTCAAAATGCAAAACAAACGGTCTGACTGCTGACTCGGCCCGAGTCAGAGATTGACTCAGATCCAAACGCCGAGTCAGCTGCAAACAAACAAGATGCTAGTGTTTCATGCTCGCAGCAAGCACATTGAAATCCAACGTCACTTTGTTCGTGAGAAACTGAATTGCAGAACATCCCAAGTGAAGAATAAGTTGTGGATGTCTTTACGAAAGCAGTTGGAATGGTTAAGTTTGAAAATTTCAGAAATGCTCTTGGGGTAATTGATCGTAAGTATGCACTAAGGGGGAGTGTCGAAACATTGTGCATCTTCCGTATCTTGGTATGGAGGAGCTGATTTCATAATTCTAGCATGCGTCTTAGTTCTAGAATTCTCTAGAATTTTCCAGTCTATTTCTTAGTTTAGTTTTTGCTTCCATTTTTTTATTTATTTCTTATTTTGATTGTTTTCCATTTTTAGTCTTTTGAAGACTATATAAAGGCCTACTTCTGTAAAATTTTCACGCAACAATTACAACAACTAGTTTATGAAGTTATCGTCTTTCAGTATTCTTTCTTCTTGATTCTTAACTTTGTGTGATCTGAATTGAGTAACAGGTCATAGCATTATTTGTGTTATTCTTCTTGTTTTTCAACACTATGACTCCAAATGATCTGTCCTGAGATAGTAAATGAAAGTCAGTATATTAGAAGACAACACACTAACTTCCCATGTATAGTAGAAGACAGCACACTAACTTCTCCTGAAAAATCTTAGACAATGGGAAGAGACTATGAAAGTCAATGAGAGTCCGTATCAAACAAGAAGTTTGCATGAAAATGAAGAACCAAATGTTTATGGTAGAATCAGTTAAGCTTCAAATATGATGCATCACTAGAACGAACTTAAAATCAACTAATTGTTCGTAGTCTTAGGGTTCTGGATTTGACTCTCAATCTACCATATCCAGACCAATTTTGACCGTCTTTAACTAGTTCTAGTTCTTGAGGAAAAATAATAGAAATTCTAATTACAACTAATCACACACAGAAATAGCTTGCTAACCCCCTTCAAGTCTTCCTTTTAAATAATGCAATCCAGCATCATTCTAAGCAAACGTGAAATAGTTCAGTAATCCCCGTAGCAAGATTCAGTTCATCATCGTTCATGAAATCTTCCGTTGTTTCTTTGGACAAGTACATGAATAACTAGATTGTCGCGAAGCAGTGGGGGGCCGACGAAGTATTGAGCTTGCAAACATCCTTCTTCTTCTTTCTTTTTTTTTTTTTGGGCTTTTTGATAAAGTACCCCTACTTTTCACTTTACACAAAAAAATGTCCCCGTTTTTTTCAAGCTTTCTAAAATGTCCTTGCCTGACCGTTTTATTCAAAAAAACGGTAAACGGCAGTTAACAGCCGTTAATGCTTAGGCGGTAGTGCAAAAAGGTCTAAAAATCCATTCGAACAAAATAGCGTTGAATCTATTTGACCGGAAAAGTGGTCGGAGGAGTAGTTCAGGTACAAATCACATGCAACATCTTATGCAATATTACATCCACCAGTCCTTTGCACTTCACCAACACTACCATTTCAGCTTACATGACAGATTACCAGGAGCTAGTTGCACCAGCTTCACTACACCACATAGCAGCAACATCTTATATTCACCAGACTCGGAACCAACATCTTGTTTGTTTGCAGCTGATTCGGCGTCTGGATCTGAGTCAACCTCTGACTCGGGCCGAGTCAGCAGTCAGACCGTTTGTTTTGCATTTTGAGTCAGATCTGACTCGACCTATGACTCAGACATAACTCCTGACTCGGACCCATTCGAGTCAGGTAACAAAATACCCCTGACTCACGGGACCAAACCACTGACTCACGTTTTTTGAGTCAGATGAGTCAGATCTGACTCAAAACAAACATATTGAGTCAGATCCAGATGAGTCAGGTGATTTCACTCAGATCCAGATGACTCAGATCCAGACGACTCAGATGAGTCAGGAGTAAACAAACATAGTCCAAGTAACAACCCATTATTCCATACCAGGTTGAGTTCTCACCTGCAATACCAGTCTTGTCCAAGTACATGGCTTCACCGTAACCTCCATTCCTTGCTCTGCTCAACACCAACAACTTCCCTGTAAGTTCCTAAACATGCATCTATTTCAGGTAGCTCAATTACCCCAGGCCATATCTTCATAATTCAAGCCAATTCTTGTTGTTCAGCTGCTCTTCTTCTTCTCAGTCTCTTTGTATTGTTCTCTATAGCACCAACAGAAGCTAATAACAAATCACCACCAACTGCTGCTTCAACTCTACCTGGTCCAACCCTGCCATTTCAATCTCAGCTTCACAAGCACCAACAGAGTATCTCTCTCAGTCTTGTCCACCACCAAAGAACTCCTCCAGTTTCCCTTGTTCTCAGTTCAACCATCTCTATCTTCATAACACCATAGTGATCTCAGTATTACTGTCACCCGCAATATATCACCATGAGCAACATCTGTAACACCATATATCCTTCACCAATATACAAGCCACTGCCATTGCACTAACATCTCCCCCATTGCAGCTGCATCTCATACCCTGCCAGGCCAAATCAACTTTCACAAGCACCACCCACCATAGCTTGAGTCACTGCACCTCAAACAATTCCAGCTTCACTTCCACCAGCAAATCTCAATACTACTAGATCCTTGTTCTTGACAGTAAAATCTCAAAACCCCTCTTCTGAAATCTTACCAGCAAACCCCATTTCTTCCTCGGCATCAAACCACCAGTTTCCAACTTCTGTCCTATCTCGAGCTCAATCAAATCCCATTCAGCATTCATCTCAGAATCACCAGTGAAAGCCTAATGCAGCTCCAGTTCTTGAGATCCATATACTTCGACTTCAGCTACATAGTTCATAGTTCAAACACCACCAGCTCATCATCACTGCGTCTTTCATGACTATTGTTCTAGCCTTCATCTGTAAAGCAACTGCAACCTTGTTCTGCACCACTAACCTTCATTAGAACAACATTACCAGCTCTCACCATCAAATCTTCAGTTACATAGTTTCAATTTCAGTATCACCAGACCCTAATTTCCTTGTGCTTTTCTAAGAACCCTTAATCATCGTCAATTTCTCCAATTTCATTCACCATCAGCACAATCATCACAATCTCATAAATTTCTGCTCAACTCATCAAACCCTAAATCTGTATTTGTCCATGTTCTTCTCTTCCTTCCAAGCCTCTCGATTCATCAAACCCGTCTATTACTTGACCACAAAACCTCAATTTCTCTCTTTCTGAAACTTCCATTCAAAACCACTTATTCTACTCTGTAACTCAATTAGCAACACTCTCTTCTCTGTCGAACTTTGAGAATTCAGGAACCCATTTTGAAGCTCTCCACTTCACTGTATCGCAGACTACTGACTACCTAAATATCTCAAGAACCCTAATTCAGAGAAATCCTCAAATTAAATCGTGCAAACCCTAATTGAACAATTGATTCAATTCAGGTTCAAAACAAACATTCACACTCAAATTAATACAAACCCATATCTTAAATTGAATAAATTTAATCAAATTAGAAAAGAAAAGAAAAAGATTAAATACACAGAACCAAAAAGCTCTTCAATCATCTCAAAGAACACAAGAACCCTAATTTAAAAAAAAATCCCAAAAACACAAGAACCCTAATCATAAATTTATTCATAGTTTTTCCTAACATCTCTCTGTTTACAATTTCTTCTCTAACATCTCTATTAACTGGTGGTGATGAAGAAAAAAAACAAGGCGGCGTCTCTTTTTCTCACTGCTTCTGAAAGAAAGAGAAAGAGAAGATTGAAAGAGAATGAACGAATGGATAGAGGTGTTGTATTAGGGTAGTTATATGTGACAGGGTAAAGAGGAAATTTTACCCGATTTTTGACTAGGTAAACGACCATTGACTCCATTTCGCGGTCCTAAGAGATGAAAGTAAATGGTAAGAGCATTTTAGAAAGTTTGAAAAAAACGGGGCATTAATTTCATGGGTTTAAAAAAACGGAAGTACTTTATCAAAATTCCCTTCTTTTTTCTTTTTCTTTTTTTCTTTTCTTTTGTGAATACGTGTGTGAACGGACCTTGGAGGGAATTGATTAGCTAAAATGAGGTGGTTGGGGGTGTGTGTGACACATCAGTTCTAGTTAGAATTTGGATTGTGGGTCCCATTCCAAACAATTTTCCAATTTTCAGTTTATATGATATGGGCTTTGTTGCTTGCCACAACTTGCATTGTCGAGTGCAGAGAGCCATCATGCACTTGCAAAGCTCAAATTGCTCACTGCTGGACTTTGGAGTTGAGACAATGACAATAGATGAGATCAGTTTTTGGGGGGGGGGGGCATTCCTTGTTTCACTATCTGAAAGAAAACAAAAGTACCTCCTCTTGGTGCATAGTGATGTTTAGTGTTGTCTTTCAAACAAAATAACAGATGACAGAAAAAAGAAGGATGATTTTTTTGGGGACCATTGTTTGTTTGCGGGACCATGGTTTTATTTTAGGTAAAGACATTAGAAGTAAACCTAGGTCACCCCATATTTAGATATTTATTTAATAGGTAAGTACTCCCATAATTAATTTTAGGTTATGAATAGTGAAATGATTTTGTTAAAAATAATCAGTGAGATTAAATTAAAAGATGGGATTTATTAGATGAGTAGAATTATTGAGAGAGAAAAGTTAGAGAAGATGAAGGAGAAAAACATGGAAAATAAAAAAAAAAATCCAATTCACTAACTTTGAGTATTCAAGTGATGAAAACTCATCTGATTCTTCATCTCCATCCTCTCCTAGAGTATTTGTTAATCTTCAAAATGATCCGGATATGAGTTATTTCTTAGATGGTGATTCTATTCTTCCCCAAACTCAATCTCAGGATGAATATGATGGATTTTATTAACCATAACCGGAGGAAGAGTATTTGGGTGTCCAGGTATGCTCCAAACTTGGATAATGTATGTTGAATTGGTCATAACTTTCCTAAAAATCAAAAAAATTCAACTGGATTTGGGAGTGTTCGGTTACATTATGTGAAGAACATGTACCCGAACTCTCCTGAAGGTGTAGTTCGGCTCCATCGTGTGAAGAACAAGTAACCGAACTCATCTGAAAGTGAAGTTCGGTTATTTGGTCCAAGCACGCAGGTTACCGAACTCACTGTTAATGGAAGTTTCTAAGATTACCAGCGTTATGTTTGGTTGGTTCTTAACAAATTAACAAACCGAACTTTACGTAAAAATTAGATCTAAATTAGTGTACAAAGTTCGGTTGGTTCGCAACCAATTAACCAGTAACTAACCGAACTTACGTACAAATAAGAGTTAAATTAGTGTACAAAGTTCGGTTGTTTCGAAAAGTGCATATTTACGAACTAGCTAACCGAACTTGACATAATATAAGAGTATACTAAATGTATTAAGTTCGATTGTTTCGCAAACTCGAAATAAAAGCGTAAACAACTGAACTCAGAAAAAAGAAATCAAAAGTTACAGTGTTAAGTTCGGTTACATGTCAACTTTGCCTTATGAACCGAACCTGGAGTTCGGTTTTTGCGATAAAATTGTTAAGTAACCAAACTCTGATGTAATTCTAATTGATGTTGTTACATTTCTTGTAGATGGAATGCCAATATATACCAATGCATGATCAACCTTGTGATTGTTGATTTCATTGATTAGCACTTGGATATTGGTTTTTGATACCGTCCAAGTTATTCCTTGTGTTTGATTATAAAGACTCGGTATTGTTTTAGCTTGAGTATTAATCAAAACAAGTGAGAGATATTAACTCCTTGAGATACTTTATCTTGGATTGAGTCTGACTGTCTAGTTGATTCTCTAGCAAAGTATTTCGGAGTTTTTCCATACATATTGCTAATCGAATTATTGGGTGGTGTTGTTAGACCCCCGCTTTTTCAGAGGTTACGTCATATCCACCCATGACGTCCCTCCGGATGGTAATTGTGGTTTCCATGTAGTCGTACAACAACTAGGGCCTTTCACTCATGGTGTCAAGCTATATGATGATAATAAAATCACTTATGTCCGTCAAAGGTTGTTGATGAAGCTAAAGGAGAAACCGGATTTTTACAAGGCAATCTTTTCTGATGGCGATACTAGTCTCAATATCCAATTTTTAGGTATCAAATCCGTCTCCACGGGGCCAATCCAATCACAAGGGATCATTGGATGCCCATGCCGATATGTGGCCACTTAATCGCCAACGCATTCAATTGCGTGGTTCACTATTTCTCAAAAGGTGCTAGTTTCACATACACTCCTAAACAACCATATGTGTCGAGCAACTTAGAAGAAGGAGAGTGGTGATTCCGCTCTTTAACAACAACCATTTTATAGGCCTTCGGTTAGAAGACAATTGTCCATTGCCTCCGATATGCAGATGCTCTTATTGGAATGGATTTAACCCCGACACAATGTTGGGTTGGTGCATTATGTATGAACATAACATGGAGATGTGGAAAGCTTTTGAGGCATCGAACAAAATTATACACGAAGGTTCAATTTCCCTTGGGGATGATTAAATGTACCCTTATCTAGATTATGTATGCTTTGAACATCATCATAAGAATTAAAGATTGTGTTTTTTTGTATTTGGTCTTATGTATGCTTTCAACATCAACATAAGAATGAAAGATTGTGTTTTTTGGTATTTGTTCTTGTTTTTGTGTTATTTGCTCATATTTTGTTGTTTTTCGCAATGCATTTTATAGAAATTCGGTTAAGAAATGAAATTGAAATACAATGGCAAACTACTACATGACAGAAGTTCGGTTAGGAAATGAAAATTACAAGGCAATGACGAAATAAAATTAGATAACCGAACATAACACTTAATATCCAAAACACGTTATGAAAAAGTTTTTAAGGATGCAGAAGTTATCTTCATATTTTAAATCCTTTCTTTTCCATCGTCGCCATTCATTTTTTGATGTTAAGACGATTTCCTCGTATGTTTCACCCCTAAGTCGATACCTCCTTACAATACGAAATAAAGCCATAAATTCCACAACTCTATCTTTAATCTTTTAAAAATCGAATGAACAAAGATATATGATCACGGTTATGAGGGTTTGTTGTGTCGGAGCAAAATTTCTCATGAATTTTCCCCCAATAACTTTGACTCATAATCCCATTCATTCTTCGTTCTTCACCCCTCTTTAGATAATATAGTATGTAGTTTCTGCAAAGAGAAAGATCTTTATCTTGAGTAAATTTAGGAATAGTAGCTTCCATTTCTAGAATATTTTGAGACAAAATGTTAACTATGAGACACATATTTATATTACTGAGGTATATAACGGCTATAAAAATAGTCGTTATTTTGAAATTTGTGTCATTCAAATTTCAAAATACATAGTTCGGTTACATAGGAAACGCATCGACAAAACCGAACTCAAGAGTTCAGTTTCCATAGAACTTTATACATATAACCGAACTTGGTGGTCCACAAGTCCGGTTGGTTCCGTAAACTCAAAGTAACCGAACTCAGCCAAAAAAAAAGTTCAAAGTTACAGTGTATTATTCGGTTACCTGGTATAAAATAGTAGGTAACCGAACTTAGGAAACTTTTCACTGGTTTTTGAGCTCCACAGTTCGGTTACCTGGTATTATTTTGCAGGTAACCGAACATGACAGTGTAACTTTTGAAATTTTGGTGTTGCAGAGTTCGGTTATATTTCAAAATCTGCGAACAAAGCGAACTTGTGGACCTTCAAGTTCGGTTGCTTGGAAAATAGTACCTGGTAACCGAACATTGCACTGTATCTTTTGAAATTTTGTTATTGCAGAGTTCGGTTATATTGCAAAATCTGCGAACAAACAGAACTTGTGGACCATCAAGTTCGGTTGTTTACGATATTTAGTCTACTAACCGAACTACCTAATTATTTCTTAAAAATTTGAATTTAATGAAACACATATGAGTAAATAGCCGAACTAATACCTTAAAACACAAATTAAAAACCAAATTATGAAATTCATTTACTAATTCACATAACTAAATGTTGGAAATAAACGTAAGAAAACAAATTACCAAATCCGCAAAACAAAAGTCTTCCAAACATAAGGAAGCAAACTACCAAATCCGCAATAAAAAAGTCTTCCAAACATAAGAAAACAAAGTACCAAATCCGTAATAAAAAGTCTTCCAAACATAAGAAACCAAAGTACTAATTGTTGCAATCACTCATTTACCACGACCACTACGAGAAACTTTTCTAGTTTTGCGTTTAGGAGGTTGAGGTCGTCCATCGTCACTAGGAGTGTCATCTCCACTGCTTTGTTCAACCATCTGAATTGAACCTTCCCCTTGTCGGCGACTCCTCTTCAACGGCATGGTCTGGCTTGGATCAATCTGGCTTGTATCGACAAGGTTGGGATTAAAAACATTAGTCAATTGGTTGTAGAGGTCTGTTTGTTCTCGAGTGTCCATCAGCTCTCCACCCCGGATTTTTGCCATCATTTTCTTCAACAATTTAGCACTTGCCTTCACCTTTTCTCAATCAAAAACATAACTAACTATTATTTTTCAATACTTTATAGCATTTTGAAAAACAAAACTAAGAGTAAATATCTTACCGCCGAATTCCACAACCTCAAGGCCTCATCACCACACATAGGGGTATGCTTCATAAGTTTCTGAGCCTCTTTCTCTATTGCCTTCTCTTTTCCTTTATCAGCACGGGCTTGTTGGACACAGTTTATTACACGAGGATGAGAATAAATTTCATACCATTCCATAATATCCCTCGTCAGCGGAATTTGGCTCGTCAAACGAATCTTGCAACTCTTCGAATGGAACAAGATAATTCCCAAAGTTCGTCCAGTGGTCCACCGATGGAGTATTTTGTGGAGAAATTCTTCTCGGAGTTCTTAGTTCCCTGCTTCTTCACCTTGAAGTTTAAATTTTCCACTTGTGGGACACTTTGGACACAAGAAAGTTGTCTCAATACTCTTCGAGGATTATACATTGTACAACCTCCAGGATGAAACAACGGTCCATTATAAGCCGCAACAGGTGAGAAATCAACAACCTCAACATCCTCCTCGTCTTCATCTGATGCAATGGTGTAAGGATGGAAAACCACATCTTCCACTGTTAACTTATCCAATGTCTCCCTCAACTCCAACACCTTTTTCTCCTTACGCTTATCATGTGAGTTCAAAAACTCATATTTACCAGTTGTAGCCTTTCCATAAAGCCAAGGAGAGTGAGCATAAGACAATTGCAGTTTACGGAAGTGGTCGTACACCCAAACCTATGAGAAGAAGCAACAAATAATACATTTGCAATATGATTAGTAACAATACACATTCATTCACTTATTCAATCACTTATATATTGAAACACACAAACGATAATTTAACGGGGTACCTGAACAAGGGTGTATAAGCCTCCAAAATATAGACTCTTAAGCCTCGAAGCTTTTATGAGTTCCGCTTGAACTAATGAAAGAACCGCAACGCCCCAACAGTAGTTGTTCACCTCATTCAGGGAGTCCAATAGCTGGAGGTAATGAGCATTTACCACATGACCTGAACTGTCGGGGAAGAAAATGGTTCCTAGTTGATATAACAAATAAGCAGTCACATGATGCTTAATCTTCTCCCCTGTCATCACAGCAACCAAATGTTTCTTCCCTGAAAACTCATCAAACAAGGTTTTGAGCTTGATATTTTTCAACTTCTTCTTATACGTGCAGTCTTCCTCAAACTCATTATACTCATCACCTTCCTTAGGCTCTTTGTTAGCTCGTCTAAACTCACATTGTGCCTTTTTATCGCTCCATCCTAGACACTTTTCGACTAGCTTTTCAAGAAGTTCATAACTCATAGAGGGATCGTAGCCATCTCGAACACTTGTTCCCATAATTGGTAGGCCTGTGATTCTAAAACAATCATCTGGGGTTATTGCCATCTCACTAAAAGGTAGATGAAAGGTATCCGTCTCTGGATAAGCCCTCTCGGAAAATGCAGTAACAGTGACAACATCAAATTTTTGGTCCACATGTTGTATCCCCTTCCATAGTACACAATAAAATGCCGCCAAGCGGACCTCATCACACTCATTATCTATACTCCATATATGTTTCTTTTGACGTTTCAAAACACGAACACCATTATTATGATCCTAGAAAAACAACATCATATCTTATATACTAATATATATAGAAAAGAACAATATATGTCAAAATATAATAAAATGACTAAGAAATCTTGATGGTTAAGATTGAATCATACCTTTGTCGCAAAGATCTTGGCATCAATATCGCCCCTCCATCTCTTGGAGTACCATAAGTTGGATTCTTTGGAGGCAAACACAAATCTCCATCAAGAATGTATGCATATCTAGCACAAGGCTTTTTTGGCGTCTTTCTAGGTTTCTTTCCCACTATTTCTACTTGTTCCTCTTCTTATTCGTCATCCTCTTCCTCCAAGTCCTTCTCTAATTCATCATCATCCTTATCTGCATTCTTATCTCCATCTTCCTCATCTTTTGCACCATCATCATTGTCACCCTCATTTCCTCGTTCTTCAGTTGGATCACCTTGTCCACCTTGTCCACCTTGACGATGTTCTTGACTGCCCATCTCTTCCACGATCTCTTCATTAACTTGTTGGATCACGTTATCAACATTATCTCTATTAACACCATCTTGGATTAAAAAACCCGGTAATGACCCACCTCCATACTTAGCATTTTTGGTTCCACGCTTACCGACACCACAATATACTTTGCCTCGAGGTGTGGGAGTTCTCAGATCTTCCAGTAAAGGTTGGTTTGATTTTTTGCCTCTACCACTAATCAAGAAAACAAAAGATATTAGTTAAGAGTTCACGAAAAATAGGCCAACTCTAAAAATTAATTGAACTGTGAAGAGTTCGGTCATCCCTGTTTTTTTGCGAACAAACCGAACTGTGATGGCTGAGTTCGGTTATATGAGAACTCAACATAGTGGGCAAAATAACACAGTTCGGTTAGATTGGTATTTTTTTTCGGAATAAGGGTAGAGTTCGGTTACTTTGTAGTTTTAAAATTTTTTGCGAAACAACCGAACAGAGTTGTAAAAGTTTCGGTTAAATGTAAACTCAACATAGTGGGCAAAATAACACAGTTTGGTTACATTGGATTTTTTATTTTTTTTTAGTATGTGTAGTGTTCGGTTACTTGACAGTTTCAAATGTTTTTGCCAACCAACCGAACACAGTTGTAAAAGTTCGGTTAAATGTAAACTCAACATAGTGGACAAAATATCACAGTTCGGTTATATTGGAATCTTTTGTTTTTTTTGGTAATATGGGTAGAGTTCGGTTACTTAACAGGAACAGAACAGAACAGAGTTTTTTTTTTTGCGAACCAACCAAACAGAGTTGTAAAAGTTCGGTTAAATGTAAACTCAACATAGTGAGAAAAATTGCACAGTTCGATTACAACTATGTTTTTTTTGTAATATGGGTAGAGTTCGGTTAGAAAATAGTTTTCAAAATTTTTGCGAACAAACCGAACTCGCAGTTTGGTAATCCAATTTTAAATCCTATGGAACCGAACTGTTCTTCGTGTTCTTCCTTTCAGGAAGTTCGGTTAAGAAACTAGGGTTTTTGTGAAACGCGTTCTAACCGAACATGGCACTGTAACTTCCATATGAACCCTATTTTCATGATTTCTATTCAATTAAACGAATCAAAATCAAATTAAAAGTATGGGTTTGTTGGAAAATACATGCGAATCGGTCCCATGACAGAATCAGGCTTCTTGATGCGTATATTATATTGGACTATGGCTTCACTTGGTTGTTCCACTTCTTTATGAATCTCAAAATCACTTGGTTGATTTGCTACATGTCCTAACGGGGGACCTGTTCATGGGAGTCGGTTGGTTTTCTTTCGACGAACCATTTTTATACTCGATTGATTAATCGACAAAGAAAATTTTATGAATCGACAATTAATCGATGAAGACGATGTTGAAATGGGAAATAAGAGAAGAACAAGAGGGAGAACAGTTTTCTCCTCAAAACTGTTTTTTTTTTTGGTGCGGCTAGGTTTAGTTTAGGTTTTGAATTAGGTTTAGTTTAGGTTTTGTTTTAGATTAAATTAGAGGCACTTATTAAGTGAGGGTTAATTTTAATTAGGAAAAGAGCCAAATTAGTAATCTCATGATTTTAGGACATCCCTTAACATTGTAGGGTAGATGGCCTAATAAGATCATGGTCCCCCAAAAAAATCATGGTACCTGAAAAATCGTTCACAAACAAGTGCTCTAATTTATTCTTAGTGGCTCTAAATCATCCAAGCAAGTACCCTTTGTTGGACCTGCTACAAAAGGAAGAAAGAGAAAAGGCTAAACAAATTTCCTACCCATTCCCACCCATGTAGAGCTCAGCTCATTCTCTTGCCTACCATCATAATTCAACAACAGTAACCTTCAGAGAAAGAGATAGAGCCACTGGCTTTGGTTACATATCTGAAAAGAACGTTTACTTCTGTATTCTTCAGTAAATTATCTTTGGCTACACCTTTAATAACACCACCAATCTCAATTTTGTAGAGAGTTAACCTGTCAAACTGTATTCTCATTCCATTTTACACTTGTCGAACGTTGCGACTTACTATGATTTGTGTGAAAAATGTTTTGTGGCCTCAACCACTAATTCACTCATGCTGGCAGTCTGCACACTACTGATATCACCCCATTGAACATTGTACTTGGCTGAAAGATAATGAGCGCCAACAGGTCCTCAACTGCCATAAGGATACAACTCGGGGACTATCTTCTTCTCCTCTAGCTCTTTCAGTAGAGGTGTGAAGAGGGCCCATGCAGCATCCAATTCATCACTCCTGGTGAATAACTGTCGTTCTCCTTCAATTGCATCAAGTAACAGTCTCTCGTAAGAATCTGGAATCTCCTTGGAATATCTATGTATACCAGCACAAAATGCTCATTAGCATACCAAAACAACAGTCACTTGAATTAGATGATATTACACGGTAGCTACATATGCTTTACAATTTATCGCACTTCTCTTACGGCAACGTTCTTAACCAATGCTATTTAAAAGCTCGAAAGATCTGAGGGCAATCATTTAACATCAGCTTAACAACGAAGTCCAGGAGATATGATGACACTTGTATAATGTGCAAACGAGGATGCAAAAATTACCAGACTGAGCACTCTAAAACAAATTAACAGTAGCATCTTAATCAATCATCCCTGAGTTACAAAGTTTGTAACTATGTCAGAATCTGTTGGTTTCAGAAGTTTAGATAGGTATGTTGCTGCATAATGAAGGTTCAGATTACTGCGGTCCAACTTCATGCCCAAACCAGGGACTTCTTTGTTGATTTTCAAATAAATAGCTTCATCAGGCTGTAATCTGATAACAAGTTCATTTGTTGCTCGGTCCAGATCCATTCCAAAATTCTTCTTGTACAAATTACCAGGAACATGCCTGAACTGTACTCTGATCTCAGCTCTGCGAAGAGAGAACCATTTCAAAAATGTCACTTTTAGGGATCAAGAAAATATGTGTGAATATGTATGGCACTGCATAACCTATAGAATTGGCACATTAGGTTCATCTAGGTTTGGAAGTTACCTTCTAGTGTGTAAGGCTTTCCCAGCTTTCATTAAAAAGGGAACTCCATCCCATCTGGCATTATGTATAAAGAGTGCAGCCGCTGCAAATGTTGGGGTTATGCTATTTTTAGGTACTGTCTCGTCATCTGTGTAGACTGGATAGTTAATCCCCCCTTTAGTGCAACTCTTATACTGTCCGACCACCACGTTGTCAAGTTGCAAAGGCCTCATTGAGCGTATAACTTTTACCTAATATATACCACGCAAGTTAGCAGCAAGCGAGTACAAGATGTTCCATATTGTAAAAGCAAAGGTTAACGTGAATTAGTACCTTACATTTCTGATATCTTCAGCATCCAAACTGACAGGAGTCTCCATGGCGAAAAGGGCTAGTATTTGAAGCAGATGGTTCTGCATAATGTCTCTTATAATACCATAACTTTTGAAGTACCTGAACAAGACAGAAGCATTGAAAAGAACAGAATCCAATTCAAGCCATTTCAAAAGCTCAGCTTACCCTCCTCGTCCTTCAGTACCGAAGTCTTCTGAGAAGATAAATTGAACATTCCTTATGGATTGTCTTGACCATAAAGGTTCAAAGATAAGATTGGAGAAACGAAGAACAGAAAGCTTTTCCACTAGTTCCTTCCCCAAATAGTGGTCAATTCTGCAAACAAAATGTCACAGATCTCAGGTTAGGGATCAAATTCCTTGTGAAAGAGGGAAAAAAAATAATTCAAGTCTGGCTTGCCCCAACCTGAAAATTTGATCCTCCACTAAGTACTCCTTTAAGCCTCTTGTTAAAGCAGCAGAGGATTCAGAGTCTCGGCTGAAGGGCTTCTCAACAATGACCCTAGTCCAGCCATTAGAAGAAGATGCTGAGCAGCTTGTAGATTTTACAACATTTATACATATATTTGGAGGGATAGATAGATTGAAAAGACGGTTTGAAACGCTTCCACCCTAAATAACCAATTTATCAATGTCAAATTACGAAACTAGAACACACCACAGACGAAAAATAAAAATAGCGTCAAGCTATAGCAATTCAATCATTCTTTCTCCCAATTTCATTATCATGTAAAATTAAAAGATGCCATATTAACACAGTAAAATTTTCCCTCAGTAATATAGAAACCGGAACACTAATGTAGCTAGGAAGATCAATCCAGGACAATATATCAGTTTAAAACCACTTCATGATATGTCTCATCTCATAGAGACAAAAGAACAACACCTATATTAAACAACCAACAACAAAGTTGCAAGTTTAAACTCCTAACAAATTAGTCTTATACTCTCATCACTCTGGCATAGCCACCATAAAACTTATCTGTTGCAATCTATCCCTGCAAATCTCTTAGTCTTCTACTAGCTCTTTTCAATTGCTTCAGAATGACATCGGAGGCTTCACCCAACGTAGCTTTTCTGCCGTCTTTAAAGTTCCACAATTCCGAAATAGGGTACCTCCCACTCGGGTTGTACTCGTTGATCTGCATGAGGGCTGCAGCTACGGCATTGTAAAGCTCCCTACCATAGTCTCTTTTCAGCATGCTTAATCTTTCGTCATTTTCGTCTGGAACCACCTGCATTAGGCATAAGAAAGAAGCTAAACTGTTAAAAAAACACGCTGATGATTTTTATTCAATATAACAAGCAAGGTTAAATTTGTACCCGTCCCTCGCCAATATGTCTGTAGGGATTCCAATTTGAATCTTTAAGGTACTCTTGCCACTCAGAGCACATCAGAGCAGCTTGGCGTCCATGGCCGGGTCCATACTTCCTCTTAAATGCTTCAACGAACACCTCGATTTCAAGCTCCCCCATTCTCTTCACTCCAATTCCTAACCGACCAGGCGGTATACCTTCCAATTCCTACAAGGCAGAAGTTATATTAGCATATGACAATAGGAAAACAGAGAGAAAGCAAAAGAAAGGAATATTACCTGAATAATCTTTTTACGAGCTTCATGTAGCTCAGCTTTGCATTCACGCTCCATTGTCACTAGAACGCTGTTAGTATTACTAAGAAACTCATTATCAGATTCCAAATCTTTCATCAGACCTTCAGTATATTGTAACTTATCCATTGTACTTTGCAATTTATTTTCGGTTTCCTTTAATTTAACTTTCAACCGCTCAGTTTCGGGGTCAAATGCTGCTACTTGATGATCCTGTATTTTTAAGTAAATCAAGAAAGCTCGCCGTGACCAATTATTGCAAATTATAATGTTGAAATTGAGAAATAAAACATATCTGGAAAAGATTTTCTACCATGCTGGAAACGTTTCTGAGTTGCCCATGTGATAACGGCATAACTGCACATGTGGTTCTTCTAATTTGTCTGGTTTTGGAGTAGCTCCTCCACCATGAAGCAATCTGGTTCCAACTAAGCTGCTTCAGACTGCTTTGCAGCAGACCTTTCTTTTTGTGCCAGTTTAGCTGCGGATTCTCTGCACCCAAAACAGAGATTATGAACAAAAGAGAAATTAAGAATTAAATTGAAAAGCTAACCCCCAAATTCAAAATGTACCTCTAAATGCAAGCTTTAGGATGTTAACTTCATCTTTGGTTTTTCTCTGCCTTTTTCTTTTCAGATTCTCCATTACAATCTTCAAATGGAATTGGTGAACTGAATCGAAGTACAGTGAGAATGATAACAATTGACAATTGTATTAGGGTCAAATTGCTCAGAGAGGAGGAGGAGGAGAAGAAGAAGAAGAAGAAGAAGAAGAAGAAGAAGAAGAAGAAGAAGAAGAAGAAGAAGAAGAAGAAGAAGAAGAAGAAGAAGGGACAAATAAGAAGGGGGTGAGGAGTTAAATTCATAGTGGGAGTGGGAGTGGGAGTGGGAAGTGATACGAAATCACACGAAACTCTTAGAACTGCTGTTGGTGATCTTCTTAGAACTGAATTTGACTCTTACGAGCAAAGATACAGAAGATAGATAAAAGAGATCTGAAAAATACAAAGAAAAATATAATATAAAGAGCAAGGTTATTTACCGTACGAGCCGTGTCAACATATCGACCCGAAAACGGTGCGATTTTCACTCAACTGGTTTTTAACAAGAAAACTGTCACGGTGGGGCTGCCCTTGGTACTGGTGCTTTTATTCATTTTCTGCTGCTAGCTATTGGTGTAACTGTGCCCATTGGATTTGAGACACGTGTTGCTCATTCACTTGCTGGCCGAGTAGGGTTAATCATTGGGTATTTATGCCATAAGAGAACCCTAAATCGTTTTATCTGGAAATTAATGAAAACAACACCTATTTTGGCTGCGCATATTTACACAGATTTTGGTCTAAATCTTCGATTCAGAAGGTGTTCATCACCATTTATCCCTTCATTTCTTCGATCCGCTTGTTTAACCGTTGTTCATCATAACAATTGGTATTCAGAGTTGTTCGAATCCACCAATTTTTTTTTACAATGACCCTTAAAACAGTTGAAGAAAAAGTAACTGAATTGAAAGCTTCTCAATCTCAACTTCAAGCAGATTTCAATACCCTATCATCTGACCTCTCTACGAAGTTTGATACTCTAGCAACCAACCTTAACAGTACATTACAAGAGAACAATCGACATCTAATAAGATTATTCAGCCGACCTTACAACAATCAGCATCAAACTCATACTGAATATCCAAATGGTTCTCAAAATCATGATACAGAGGCGCAGGAATTTGCTTATCATCGTCAACACATCCCTTCTCATCGAATTCCTAAGCTCGATTTTCCTAGATTTGATGGTGCAAATCCTCGCGGTTGGATCCAAAAAGCTGAGAGATGCTTTCAACTACATGACATTGAAGAACACAAAAAGGTGGATATCGCTGCAATCTACCTTGACGGTAAGGCTGTGAAGTGGTTTTTAAATTTCCAAATTAATAGACATAGAATTACTTGGACTGATTTAGCTAAAAGCATATGTGCTAGATTTGAAAATCCTGTGGAGGAAAATTTTGTGGGCAGTTTTAATAAACTAGTTCTAACCACCACAGTGGATGATTATTATGAGGAATTTGAATCCCTCAAAGCATTAATGCTTGATATGAACCCATCTTTTACTGAATCATATTTCATTATGATCTTTCTTAGTGGCCTCAAAGATGAAATAGTGGACTCAACTTTTTTTTTAACAAGAAAACATCACAAGATTCACAGGCATATAGGGCTGAACATGGTTTCGGTTTTCCGCCGGAACCAGACCAATTAGGAAGAAACCGAATCGAACCATTTAATTTATACCCTTCGTTTTTCTTAACCCTAGTACTAGATATCATCTACCAATTTCTTAACCTCAATCTCTCTATTGTTTATGTTTTTTTTAATTTGTAATGTTTATGTTTTGAAGTGTGCTTCTAAACTTAAAATATGAACTATGCTTGTGTTAATTACATTCTGCAGGTAGGTTAAAATTCTACTGTGATTATTTTATTTTTTTAAGATTTGAATTGTCAGTTTCAGAAAATTGACATGTGGTCGGTTTTCCATTAACCGAATGGAACAACCCGAAACCAATGGTTACTGGTTCGGTGATGGTAATATTTTTTAGAAACCGATAGTATTGGTATTGGTTTGGTTGGCTGGAAACCGAGCCAAAACCGACCATGAACAGCCCTACAGGCATAGTTTTTAAACTCTACGAGTCGAGTCAGAAAAAAAATTCCATTTCGAGTCGAAGCGCTTGTGTGAAGCGTTTCAACAACGAACCGGACAAGTCGCAGTCCAACCAGGAAGGAGCCTTACTTGAGACCATGGGTTCAATAGACAACATCCTAACCATTGAGTGGTCCTTCGTTTGGTGATTTGTAATGTGTTTGTTTTTTGTTTATACAAAAACTTCGAAAATATAAGGAATTTTTGTTGAGCTTTTCACCTAGTTCATTATTTTTTTTATAGGAAAATATACGACTCAAAAATTACCATGAATCTTTCCTTCACGAATACAACATACGATTCGATTCTTAAAAATAAAAAACGATTCACGATTCGTTTCACGCTTTAAAAACCTTGCTCAAAAGTGCATCAATATTATTTGTTATCTTGCTTTATTATTCCTACCAATCTAGTTAATATCTGATTTCGGTTTGTCTCGGCCAGGAGCGAGACACTAGTACAT
This sequence comes from Papaver somniferum, assembly GCF_003573695.1. Classification (NCBI taxonomy): domain Eukaryota; kingdom Viridiplantae; phylum Streptophyta; class Magnoliopsida; order Ranunculales; family Papaveraceae; genus Papaver; species Papaver somniferum. The sequence goes on along the minus strand of NC_039362.1, from coordinate 13,697,714 downwards.
CTTTGTATCGGCGAGATCTAGCTAGGTTCCAAATTTACACCTATAATTTTTGTAACAAATATTTTTCACACATTTGATCATCTCTAATAATAATTCCATTTTGTTTTCTGAACACCACCAAGTAGTTCATCCATAATCGGTGTTCATCTTCCATAGAAACAAGCAGTTCACGGAAAATATCAAAACCCTATTCATCTTCAAAACTTTCTCACTCTAGAACTTTTATCGGAAACTATTGTATTCTTCTTCTCTACCCGTCTCCCCATTCCAGAATCTTGTTTCTTCAATTTTTACTTTCCTATCCTTTCACTAGTACACAACTGTTCTTTAATTAAATATAAGGAAAGTCAATTTCTTCGTTTGCATCAAAAATTGTAATCTTGTGGTTCCTTAAATCTTCAAAAACATTCAAGTTCTTATTGAAATTTCGGTGATTCTTAGTAAATTGAAAACATGGATCCAAAAGGTGATGGACTTTATCGAGATCAAATAAATGTAAGATCATTATTCGGTTCTATGAAATTTGAGAAGTGGGTCTTGTTTATTACATTAAAATACATAATTATAAATTTGTAATGTAAAGGGTGTTTTTTTTCCTTGTTGAAGAAAGAATCATGGAGTACTATATTGATATAAGCATATCAAAGTTTAGGTGTAAAGTATTTTACATTAAATTTTCTAATCTCGCCTAACTCGGATCAGTTCATCTCGGCCGAGATTTTTGATAAAATATCGTATTGGCGACACAGTGCAAGTGTCCAAACCGATATTATCGACGATATCTCGGCCAAGATGGACGAGATTGACTACATTGATTTCTACCGCTACCGGACTTACATAGACCAAACATAACAATAAACTCCCCACATTCACTACTGACACGCTCCTAACAAATGCAAAAAAAAACTCGCAATTTTAAGGTACTGCTAACAACATGACTTATTCAAACTACAGCTAAAAAAACGTTAATTCAACAATCATATCTTGACTGTAACATCTCTCTCCTCCTTAAGAAAGACCATTGTCCTCAAGGGTTATGTCAGGGTATTCAGCGACGGAACCAGAAATCCATGTATGTGTGTACTAAAAAAAGAAAATTCAATGAACACTCAATTACAAATAAAAATAAGTGTGTCATAAGTCTACCTGAAGTTAGGAATGGAGATGGACATTCATCTTAATGGGGGATATTTCAATTAAGAAAAGTCTTGCATTTGGCATTCGTACTAATATTTTGGACGACCATAAGTCGCTTCAATTTGTTCGAATTTCATCTATTTTAAAAAACAAAAATATGCCAATACACTTGACTAAATCCTTATATTATATGTAGTTAAACTGACTAACATGTCAAAATTATTTCTATAACTATCAAAATGAAAGTGTGGCAAGCAAATAAATTTGTTATTTCAAAAAATTAAAGGCTTCTTTTCAAAAATAGTGCAGACTGGTTTCCACGCCTTGAATAATAAGAAAACAAAGTTATATTGTACACTCTCAGTGTGGGAGAGTAGAGAATTTTCCACAACCAATAATGCCTTGATCTTTCGATCTTTTGTCTAGGAATAAGGCATGTGTTGGACTTATGCATAAGCTATTTTAAGCATACACGGGTTCCTTACTTCACTTTGTCCATGAGATGAAAGCATCCACTTGTCTTGCTCGTTCCAAAGGTGCACCAGTCAGGATCATACGATTCCAGCCTTGTCTTGCATCGTTCATGTGATGCAAGTGGCGTATGTAAGCTCCCCTAACTTGCATACCAGTTAGATGACTTTCGTGGCCATGCCCAGTGCATTATTTATGCGTACTACGTTGCTCGATAGTTAGTATGAGCATCCCAGTGAATTGGCATGCATCTACCTCATCAAGTGTGGCAAAAATTATCTCTTGAATCGTATTGTCGTGCCTAAATTTTAGATGATACAGTCTGCCAAGATGTCACAATCACCTCGAAATTAGATGATATGAACGACAAAGTGCTGGACCACAAAGGCTTAGTGCATTGCGACTGCCTACTTATCCTTCTCATACTTTAAAGGGATCGAGCACGAACCATAGTACGTCAATTGTTGGGACAATCTACCAAAGGAAAATCGTGCTGCAAGGCCGTCAAGTAATTGGCCTAGTCTATATACGTCATTTCGTCGAAACGCATCAAAGTGATGCATATTTAGTCCGCGGTATAGCATAGTAATGTCTAAGCATCATATGTCCCATTGGTAACACAACTATAAATAAGGCATAAGCATCATTTATGCTCTTCTGGCTAAGCTATAAAGCCTACCCCTCCCTATATATGTCTTAAGGACAATTCTACAACTGAAGATTGGGAGGAATTTGACATGCTTTCTTTGTTGTGCCGATAGGTTCATATCGTTCCTCAAGGCATTCCAGGATCCGACATCAGAAACAGAAACTACACATACAACGGAAGCTAACAATAAACACAAAAGATATAGAGATTTACGTGGCTCAGCAATGGCCTACATCCACGGGCAACAGAGATTCACTTCATTCATATATCATAGAATACACAATGCACATGACAATCAACACCCGTTCTTCTTCTTCACATTCTCAAGTCACCTTCAACTTTCTCCCAGCTCTAAATTAAATCTATAAGAGGATCTACATCTTGCTAATGGAGAGATAAATTCTAGTCTTTGTGAGGGGATGTCTACAACCTAAGGGTTTAGACAAGGTTTATGTAGATGATGTAGATAACAATAACCTAAAGGTTATGCCTTTATTCATAGGAAACCAAGCTTTACTCTAATTTAGGAAACATAAACTAGCTAAGATAGGAAACCCTTGTGTAGATAGAAGTCTACATATAATTCTAAAAATCAGTCAAAACTGATTTAGAATAAAAACACACTCATGTTTCCTAAAATCGAGACAATATCCAATAATTATCCACCTTGGCAAGATTTCTAAGACAACTTCAACTTCACTATTCTCTGATTTCTCCACCTTGGCATAAAATATCAACATTCACCTTCCACGTCTTCGTATTCTACTGCCTTCAATCACCCGGAGGTGCCAATCATCCGTAGATGCTCGAATTCCACTTAAGGACATCAAGACTTCACTCTTCTACTGCCTTCAATCACTCAGAGGTGCCAATCATCCGTAGATGCTTTAATTCCACTTAAGGACTTCAATACTTCACTCACCCGTAGGTGCCAATCATCCGAAGATGTTTCAATCCCTCAAAGGGCTTCAGTTCTCCAATTTTCTAATGATGCTTTCATACTTCAATCATCCTAAAATGCTGCAACGGTACAATTTCAAAAATCCTTGTCTAAGGTTCAAATGTGTCAACCGACACCAACACACCAAATGGTGCTTCAAATTCCTTTTAAGGATGCAATGTTCTTCAACATGTGCTTCACAAATTCGATCCTATGGTAGGGCTGCAACTGTGTCTTAAAAAACACCAACATACTAACGCACCTAAATATGCTGTAAACGTAAGTCATTGATTTAGTTCAAGATGGCCAATCCTAAACATCACCAATTCTTTTGTAACTTCTCTGATTTCTCAGCAATTCCAGTTATCTATGAATTCCTGACGCGTCTTCGACTCCATATATTTTCATATGCACATATTCTTCAAACTTGCAAGATTCAATTCTTTGCACATTTGCTTCAACTCGTAGGATATAATCTTTGACTTTAACACTTCACTTGTCAAATTTGATTTCTTCATTCATCCTACTTCTTCAAATTCCAACACTTCATCTTTCAATGCGGAGTTCAATATTTCATCACATGCAAATGTATGTTGTACCCTTATACCTTCGAAGTTCTCTTCAAAAGATGAAATAATTCATACCTTACAAAGATGCAGTCTTTGTTAGTTCCCAAACATCTGTGTGAACACATTCCAGTATTCCATATGTGGTGATATTCATGATATTTTCATATCCGCAAAGAACTTTTTACTTTAACTTCAAGCTTGATTCTTTCTCCACCTTCGCACAATGTTTGCAAAATCGTAAACTGCATGATTCTCCGTTCTACAACTTCATGCCTTAACTGCATGATTTAGTCTTCAAATGTATTAGATTGCGCACTATCTAACACTGCTGCTTCTATATTTAAAAATACAGATTTCCATTCTCCAATCCTTTCATCACTGCAACTGCATTGAAAAAACTTCTCCAATACTCCACCGTTTAAACAACTTTAAACCCCACAGAGTTAGACGGATCTAATGATTTCAGATTCTTCTTGAAACTTCAGTACACACCGAACAACTTCAAAACTTCTCGAGTTGCACCTAAGTACTTCAACTGAATACTTAATATCTGCAACTTCAAACTCCAACTCCTAAAATTCAGAAACTATTCCCTAGAGGATGCACATGATACACAAATATTCAAACACTTGAGGACTTCCACATATTCTTCATCATTATTAGATATTCATATACCAACATTCACATGACCAATCTGTTTTTCTTTTTTACCACGGTCTTGAACTTCTTCAACTTGATGACTTCAAAAGGTATACACCTTCATTCTCCGAAAAATATCATCAAAACAATAAAGGTATCAAACTACATTTCCCCTCTTTCAAAAACAGTTAAAAAAAGGGTTCCTTCATACATCTGAATGATTGATTCAAACGTACTTGTGGTATTCAACGATTCCAAAAAAAACTCTCCTCCTACATTGTTGTGTAAACAACAAAAGCCTGCAGAAATCCAATGCTCATAAGCTTACTCTTCAAGTAAGTTTCACACTCAAAACATTCAAACAAACCCTTCTTCATTCATATGCCCAAGGTGCATATGCCAAAAATTGTGTCGACTTCATCTTCAATTGCTTCTATTCAAAACAGAACAAGAAGCTACATCTCCACCACACACAATATCTCCATATAGGAAACCTAATTACCGCGTCTTCAATCGATCATCAACAATGCAATATGCTTATAGCCACCTGCTTCAAGCACTTCTTCTTGAAATCAAACTCTTCAACCAGAATTTATCAACCTTCCACTAGTGCCCTTGCAACACTAAGACACTCAAACGATTGATGATTCTCACACGAAACCTACTGATAGGTTTCTGCAATCCTCGTTACACCATGCAATTGAGGCAAACTTGAGTTTTAACTTCTTCTTCAATTCTTTCGACTACGTCGAGGACAACATGATCGATCTAATGACAAACAGTAACATTCACAATTGCTCCCCTTGGTATTTCGAACAATTCTAATGATCATTGACGATTCAATATTGCATCTTTACTTCTTTCAACGTACAAACATTCAACTTGTACTTCCAACACAACACTCTTGTTTCCTTGCAACTTGGCTTGCAAAACAAGCACACTCAAACTCAAACGGAAAACCAACAAGGTATTCCAAATAGTCCAAAAAAGTATCAAACAAGCGAGGTAAAGACCAAAAGAAAACAACCAAACACTTTTCTCAAACTAGTTAATAAGGTTATGGAATTACTTACTCGAAGCTATGTAAAATACATACGGTTTATGCTTTAAGAAGTATATGTCAAATCCTCCCTTCTAGTAGAGCTTCAACTTCAAAAGTGTATCAATCAACGAATGTGAAACACTTCAATATATTCGTTTATGAGTAACTGATACTTCGAACGGTGCTTGTCAAATCAAAAAATCCACCTCTTCAACTTGATGCAATTCAAACGACCTTGTTTCCAAGGTTCTTCACATGAAGCTACACAATGATTTTCTGAATTCCAAGTAATTCTGACATAACTTGATTTTGCAACAAGCCTATTGATGCATATTCTAGGCTTTTACTTCAATCTATAAGTATGTCTTCTTCCACAAATCCACTGTCCAAAATACATCATCTCGTCTTTGTGTTCTTCTTCAAAATTTGACATCTTCTTTGATATCTTCATATATCGTTTCTGACCCAATTCAAACGAGCAAACCCTAGATTTCAAGAACCTAGACCTAAAATGCTTTGATACCAGTTTTTTGTGCCGAGAGGTCCATATCGTTCCTCAAGGAATTCCAGAATCCGGCATCAGAAACAAAAACTACACATACAACGGAAGCTAACAATAAACACAAAAGACACAGAGATTTACGTGGTTCAGCAATAGCCTACATCCACGGGAAGCAGAAATTCACTTCACTCATATATCAGTGAATACACATTGCACATGACAATCATCACCCATTCTTTTTCTTTGCATTCTCAAGTCACCTTCAACTCTCTCCCAGCTCTCCCAGCCCTAAAGCTATAAGAGGATCTACATCTTGTAATGGATAGATAACTTCTAGTCTTTGTGAGGGGATATCTACAACCTAAGGGTTTAGACAAGATTGATTAGATGATGTAGATAACAATAACCTAAAGGTTATGCCTTTAGTTATAGGCTTACAATACTTCGATTAGGAAACCAAGCTTTACTCCAATTTAGGAATTACATAAACTAGCTAAGATAGGAAACCCTTGTCTAGATAGAAGTTTAAATATAATTCTAAAATCAGTCAAAACTGATTTAGACTAAAAACACACTCATGTTTCCTAAAATCGAGCCAATATCCAACATGCTTCACTATTCATGGTCGTTGCTAAGGATAAGCCCCTTGAAGCGCCATGATTTATGTGTTCCCGTTCTGGCCCACATGCCAACTTGAATATAACGCGATGATAGCTACATTTTCTCGCTCATACCGCTCTGGAATATTGCGCCATGGTAGCGCAATATTGGCTCTAGGCCGATATACTCCGCATAATGCCCGACGACGATATGTCTTTAGCAACAACGATACCTAAGCATCATGAAGCTTTCTCGAGCATCCCACGCGGCGTATAATGCTTCCACATTATATAGGCTTTACCGGCTAAGATATGAAGTTATTAGTGGCGCATTCTTTCTCAATGCACCATCAACCAACTATCCTTCCTTGTATATGTCTTATTAACATTTTTAGAAATTGAAGTTAGCACCTGTTAGACACTCACCAAGTTAACATTTTTAGAAATTGAAGTTAGCACCTGTTAGACACTCACCAAGTTTGGGAGCCAATACTTGTAGTGGCCTTACCAAAATAGCGCCATGATGGTTGTATTTCCATCTTTGGCCTGATGGCCAACTTGAGTAACCGGCCGTAATAGTTGGTTGTATTTCCATCTTTGGCCTGATGCCCAACTTGCTTGATGCACCATGATGATGCAATATTGGCCATTCGCTGATATACCCAACACAATGCGCCATAGTGGCGCGATACTGGCTCTTTATTTATCTCCAACTAGTTATTGCACCATGATGACGCAACATTTGTTTTGTGTCAAATGCACTAAAGGCGCAATCAAAGATTTGAGATGAAGCTTCATCTCATGCTAATGACGCATCTTTGAGCATGCACCATTTAAAAGGTGCTGGTGTTTTACAGTTTGTCTCCCACTTGAAAATGGGTTGGGAATCCACAACTTAGAATTTCATAATTCTGTTTTTTTTTTTTTTGCCAAGTCAGCTTGGAAAGTGCTTACCTTCCCTAACATCTTGTAAGTTCAGTTTTCAAAGCGAAATATGCAAGTGATATCACATTATGAGACTGCCAGCTATCAAACCAAAGCTCATGGTGTTGGAGAAGTCTTCTGAGAGACAGATAAATAATCGATGCTGGCCTTAAATGTTGTGGGGTAATAGAGATGCTATCAATGTTTGGGATCAACCCTGGGTTACTCGCTTCCCCTTAACGATCTAGTTGAAGATGACATAACCCCTATATATAATCTCAAGGTCAGTGATTTGTTTAACATAGATTTGGGACAACGACGGCAAGACCAGGTGGCTCATTTGATACCAGCTGATATTCAACTTAAAATTCGGGTAACTCTCATTAGCTCGATGGGTGGTTATGAGGGTAAAACAGTTTGGAGCACAGACCCATTAGGAAATGTATCTATTATATCTAGTTGCAGTCTGTTTTGCGGAGATAATTTTGGTGATCCGATGGATTGAGCACATTGGAAATAACTCTGGCGTCTTAAGTGTATATCTCATCTTCGATGTTTTTTATGGATTTTAGCTCACATGAATATTTTAGTTATGTGGATTTTGCGGAAACACAAAATTGGTTAAAAAGACCAAAAATCAACAACTCCTGGGTGAAAAAGACTTGTACATTTTGATACTGTTTAAATGGACAAAAATTAAAAAGATACTGTTCAAATGGACAAAAATATAAAAATAGCCAGGATGTAACCAGTTTCATCCTACCCATTTTTAAATATTTTTTCTTATTTTTATTTTATATCATGATGCATCCAGTTTCATCCTTCCTATTTTTTAAGTTTAAGCCGCGATGAATCCAGTTTCATCCTTGCTATTTTTTTTGTGTCCATTTCACCCATACTAATTTTTACTCGTCCATTTGAATCATGTTTTAAATTCTTTTGGACAAATGACCCATTTTCCATTGCAGAAAAGGTGTTTAACCATCAATGAAGATTTTTATTAGAGGGAGAGCAAAATGCGATTCAAGAACTGCAAAAATTGTGAGTGACTCACCGATTAGAACTGATTGAAAATATTTACATGACTCGGACTAAAATGACCTTAACAATACACAGATATTTCTTACTCAGACTAAAATGACCTTAAAATGATCTTTGAGCAAGGTGACGTAATATTCCCGTCTCCGACCGAAACCAAACGGGGCAGGTATTTTCGAAAATAAACACAGCATTGAGGGTAAGTTAAAACAGCTGCCCAGACAAGTGACAGCTACATTTTGTCGTTTAGCTAAGAGTCTTCAGACCGAAGACCATCAAAATCAATGATTTGTCAATACCCGGTTCGGAGTGATCTTTTGTTTATACCAGGTTTGGAGCATTTTCAGTGCGCTGTGAGCAGACTAAATGATATCTTTGCAATCTGCACGTGAGTGAGACAAGTACGACATCCTTTGCTTACTCCAGGTAGATCATGCCTGGCATATTTGGCTTTGGTACCAAATTGATCCATTTTCTTCTTCTTTTTTTCGTTTTGAACAATACCAAATTTAGCTCACCAACACTCTTTCGAGATTCTGTGGGTGGACTGACTTCAATTTATCCACACATTACAAGTGACAGCCAGCCATTGGTTCGTTTTTTTAGTTTAGAGAGAAGAGGAATGTTTTTTTTTGTAGTTTAGACAGACGGTGAAGCAATCTCCGTGCTCAGTTCCCTTCTCTTTATCCCTAACTTTTCTATCTAAGTTGACCTCATCAACACGTCATTTTGCCTTTTCTCAATTTACATTTTTGGGTAATCATTTTGGAATGGACGACACGAGAACAACAACCCAACACTTTCGACACTGTCCAGTGTCCAATGATACTCACGTACAAATGCGTTGGACCGCATATCGGTTATCCATATACCCTCTCCGATGCTGGGAGGGATACAGTACACAAAATTGATTAAAAAGATCGAAGTTAACAATTTCTGTGTGGAAAGGTGTTGGGTGCAATAATCAAAAATAAAGAAAAATCAAATAAGCAAAAGTTATTGATACTTAGCTCCTTTATAATGGAAGTGATTGCTTTGACGAAACGAACAAGCTCCCCGTATCTCCGCAACAGCAATAAGGCAAAACTTTGGAAAATAGAGTGAGTCACGTGTTCAACACGCTGTCCTTAAGACATTAGCGCCCGGCTACACTCAAGAGTGATGCTATAGCCCTCACAGGACGGATATCTCCAGGATAAAACACCCTAATACACCTACTACTAGCATATGTAGTAGATGCTCAACTTGAGCTTGGCAACTCCGAAAAAACCGTTAAGGAAAATCGCGAATACTTAAAAACCGCTATAAAATATTTTCCCTTAGGGGTCCCTCTAAAATATAGAGCAACCCATTTCCCATAGATTTTACAAAAGTAGTGAATTTCTTTATATAATTGACAAATACAACTTAAGAAGAAAAACTCCCCGATGTGGGACTAAAAGCTTTATATAGTTTCTTAAAACTACTAAAAATTGGAAACTCCACGATGTGGGACTAAAAAGTTTCATTCACAAAATAAAACAATAAATTATAATTTTTTATTAAAACTTTAAAAAAATATTTTTTTATTAATCGTTTTCCAACAATCCCCCACATGAATGAAAACTCAATAAAACATGAAAACACAGATAGATCTTGGTAAATAAACATCCCAACCTCACGATCCAAACAGACTGATCGTGCAAGTGTTGAAATCATACTAGTCATTTCTACGTCCTCTCCCTCACACAAAAGTGTGTTGACCCAGGGTCATACTATGGATTGCATAAATCATAATAGTATTGAGAGCTTTCATCTTTAATTCTCACATGGTGAGACTATAGGTATCTTTCACCAAAGTGAAAAAGCATGAACTAGTGAACCCTTAGTGACCTTTAGGTCCTAAGTTCCAGTAATACCAAAACCATCAAAATGAAAATCACATAAAAAACGCAGGAAATACCATTTTAGGCAGAGGTGTCCATGAGGTCTTGAACCTTTGCTTAGTGAGATATTACCAGAATTACTTGCTAGAGACAGTGAACTATGTCTTGAACTGCTAGCATTTGATGTAATTCGTGATAACAACCATGGGTGATATCTCCAAGATTGCTGCCAAGCTCGTGCCGTTTTGTCCGTTTTGGCCCTGGACGTATCCTGTTTCTCAGAATGCTCTAGAGAATCAGCTCATATTCTCACAGGAAGCGACCCACTTCCTCATTCAGATAGGTGAGTTTCCATAAAGAGTGTTACTGCTACACCCCACTTCAATCTTAAATTGAAACTATATAACTCATTAAAACTTATTAAAAAGTCATCCTCCACATGCAGTCACACTATCACGTCTACACCATAGGGAAGGGACAGAGAATGAAAATCTCTGATAGTGTTTACCTTTACCCACCACAAATTAGTTGTCTCATTCGAAACCTTGATCATGGGATCTCCAGTCAGCAAGGTTGAGTATCCTTCATGGCAAGTTTAATATATGAGCTTAAGCCCCAACCCCCTCGATGCATTTTTAACTATCTCTTTGTACAAACCTTTCGTCAAAGATTGCGCGATATTCTCCTTGGACTTTATCCAATCAATGGAAATAACGCCGATTGAGATTAGTTATTTCTTAGCTTTAACTATTATAGCTTGGCTAACACAATGTATAGATATAGCTGGCACAGGCCTATGCCAAAGAGGAATGTCTTCTAAAAACATCTTAGGCACTCGGCCCCCTCTCATGCTTTATCTAACGCAATACTCTCAGATTCCATAATGAATTGAGCGATATGTTTGTTTGGAAATCTTCCAACAACAAACCCACATGTTAGAGTGAAACCATATCCACTCGTAGACTTAGACTCCTCTGAGTCAACTATCCAGTTTGCATCATAAAGTCCCAAGGACAACAAGATACCTTTCATAAATCAAAAGAGTATTTTAGGTACCATAATACTCTACTCAGTGCATCTGAATTCTCTTGCTCTGGACTACAATTATATCCACTTAACTTACTCACAATATAGGCAATGTCTGGACTCTTACAGTTCATTAAATTCATCAGACATCCTAAACTTTTGAGTATTCAAGTTAAGATACTCCACTACCCTTATTTTTCTTGAGACTACAAGAATAATCGTACGAAGTACAAGCAGGTTTACAATCAGACTGATTGTATCTTAAGCACAACTCAACATAATGAGAACGACTAAGACTTATAAATGTTTGATTATCTTCTAATCCTCATCCCTAAGATTACATCAAAAGGGCCCAAGTCTTTCAAGTCAATGTTCTCATTCAGTGCATGTTTTTAGTGGAATTGATCACATCTATGTTTGTATCAAGCATATCATCAACATACAAGCATACAATTACACAGACATCCTTAACAAGTTACTTGTAAACATACTTGTCAGATTCATTAATTTAAATCCACTATCCATTATCACATGATTAAATTTTCCATGTCACTGTTTACGTGCTTATTTGAAAACCATACAAAGATTTTTCAAATTACAAACTTTGTATTCACAACCTTTCACTACAAAGTCTTCAGGTTGATCTATGTAAATTTCTTTACCTAATTCACGGTTTTAGAAAAAGCTGTCTTAACATCCATCTGATGTATCTCTACGTTCTTTATGGCAGCAATAACAATTAGTATCTCAACGGAAGTAATTTCCGTCACAATTGAATTAGAATCAAGGAAATCTACACCTTCTTTTAGTTTATAGCCTTTAGCTACCAACTTAGCTTAATATTTTTCCACAGTTTCATCTACCTATCGTTTCCTCTTAAAGACTCATTTACATCCCATGGTCTTACAACCTGGAGGTAAACTAGCAAGCTCCCAAGTCTGGTTCCAACGGACTGAGTCCATTTCACTAAATGAAGCTTCTTACCAGAATGGGGTTTCAGTAGATATCAAGGCTTCTTTACAAGTCTGTGGCTCGGACTAAGCTAGGCATGTTATGAAGTCGGTTTCATAAGAAGTCTCAAGTCTAATTATTTTACTTCTCTTAGGCTCAACATCAACTTCATCTTCCTTTAAAATAAGTTCTGACTATTTGAAATAAATCTAGGGGATCAACAACACATCTCTAATGAGGTACAGGTTTAGAATAAACATGTTCAAAGAACTCAGCATCCCTAGATTCCGTAATAATATTCACACCAATGTCAGAAAAAATCAGAACACACAACCAAAAATCTATTTGTAGAAGTATACTCAATATACCCTATACGAAAACACAATCAACATTTTTGGTTTCAATCTAGTTCTTTTAGGAAGAGGAATTACAATCTTAGTCAAACGCCCCCACACTTTGACACATTCATAAGAAGGTCATCTACCGTTCCATAAACCATATGGAGTTTCATCTGATTCTTAAAAGGGTACTTTATTCAGGATATACTAGTTAAGAGGACTGCCTCCCCCCACAAGGCCGCAGGTAATCCTGAACTAATCAACATGGAAATTATCATCTCCTTAAGGATACGGTTGTTATGTTCAAGGCTTCTAATTGGTTTCCAACTTCAAGTTTATACATCTTAAGGCTTCTAAGGCGTCATCCTTATCCTAAGCAAGTATACAAGATAGTACCTCGTACAATCATCTACGGAAGTTATAACCATCTTTTACCACAGTGTTTTGGGTTGAACTCATGTCAACTAGGCCTAACTGAATTAATTTAAAGGCTTATAATTACTCTGAACATTTGTGCTAAAAGATTTTATAGCATATTTTGATTCTTCACAGATTTCACTTTTGTGTTCAAAATCCAAACTAAATTTGGGTACGAAGCCTATGCTAGCCAGTTAAGCATTGACTTATAAGTTTACGGTTCCAAGTCTACCACGTAAAACAATCAATCACACAAAGATATCACAAGAATCTACGTTCACATCATCAGTTTTTCCGTTAAGCTTATATAGACCCAAAGTCCTATAACTCTTGCTTAAAAAATCACTGCCTAGTTACAACAAGTTTTCCAGATTCAATTAAGATCTTAAATATTTTTCCATCTACAACAGAACAAGATACAAGATTTTCGCATATGCTCGGAACATGAAAACTTCATTCAATGTGAGAATATTACAGATATGAGCTTCTGCTCGACCTTTTCCTTTTATGCAACCTCTATTGCATATGAGTTACTCAATAAGAGTTTCTCGACATCCCCTATCCTATGATAGGAGGTGAACAGGTCTCTGTTTCAACAAACATTCTTGGTGGCTCCAGAGTCCACCTACTGGTCTCTCACATTGGTTATTAAAATAACTTCCGACATCATGCCACCAAACTCGTTCTAGTTTGTTTCAACTAAATTAGCATTAACTTTCTACTTATTAAGGTTTTTATGTTGTCTACAATTTACTGCCGCGTGGCCAGGAATTTTACAAACATAACACTCACCCTTAACTAAAGTAATTCTGGATTCAGGTTTACGAAATATACCTTTATCATGAAGACCATGCTTATAGTTGCGTTCGATGTTCTCACCTTTGCCATCTTTGGAAGATTTGTTTCCAACCACATGCGGCTATTAGCCATGTCCCTCGGAGATGACACCTTTATTAACAAATCACAATTTCAAATCAGAAAGTAAAATATGAGTTTTGAAGATAACATCTATATATACAAACTTCGTTTGAATCAGCATTTCAAAAAACTCATGGTTACCCCCACAAAAATTAATTTAGTTAACAACAATTTTCTGCTCGTCAGAATTTTTCAGAAACGTTTTTCTGTTTTGTAAAATATCAAACAAATACTTGTACAACTCCAAAAATTCTGAAATTTTACGCGGGTAACTATCAGGATGTCTAATACGTTGTTTCAAAAGGGTTCATCGAAATTCCTTCTATATTAAAAGATAAAATTTAAACTCTACAGCTGACCAGAAATTCGTTTTTGTTTTTCACTCCACAATTAACATCCATGATTCACAAACCAATCAATCGTTTTCGATTATTACAAATATTAATGTCTTAAGATTGTTGGGTGCAATAATCAAAAACAAAGAAAAATCAAATAAGCAAAAGTTATTGATACTTAGCTCCTTTATAATGGAAGTGATTGCTTTGACGAAACGAACAAGCTCCCCGTATCTCCGCAACAGCAACAAGGCAAAACTTTGGAAAATAGAGTGAGTCACGTGTTCAACACGCTGTCCTTAAGACATTAGCGCCCGGCTACACTCAAGAGTGATTCTATAGCCCTCACAGGACGGATATCTCCAGGATAAAACACCCTAATACACCTACTATTAGCATATGTAGTAGATGCTCAACTTGAGCTTGGCAACTCGGAAAAAACCGTTAAAGAAAATCGCGAATGCTTAAAAACCGCTATAAAATATTTTCCCTTAGGGGTCCCTCTAAAATATAGAGCAACCCCTTTCCCATAGATTTTACAAAAGTAGTGAATTTCTTTATATAATTGACAAATACAACTTAAGAAGAAAAACTCCCCGATGTGGGACTAAAAGCTTTATATAGTTTCTTAAAACTACTAAAAATTGGAAACTCCACGATGTGGGACTAAAAAGTTTCATTCACAAAATAAAACAATAAATTATAATTTTTTATTAAAACTTTAAAAAAATATTTTTTTATTAATCGTTTTCCAACAAAAGGACATTTAGATTTTGATACCATTTAAATTGACAAAAATATAAAAATAGTCAGATGTAAACAATTCACAAAATTGGTTAAAAAGACCAAAATCAACTTCTGGGTGAAAAATACATCTAGATTTTGATACTCTTTAAATGGACAAAAATATAAAAATAACCAGAATGTAACCAGTTTCATCCTACCCATTTTCAAATACTTTTTTTTTATTTTTAATTTATATCAGGATGCATCCAGTTTCATCCTCGCTATTTTTTAAGTTTAATCCAGGATGAATCCAGTTTCATCATTGCTATTTTTTTGTGTCCATTTCGCCCATACTAATTTTTACTCGTCCATTTGAAGCATGTTTTTTAAAAAACTTTGGAAAAATGACCCGTTTTCCGTAAACAATTTCATCCTACCCATTTTCAAATACTTTTTCTTATTTTTAATTTACATCAGGATGCATCCAATTTCATCCTTACTATTTTTTAAGTTTAAGTCAGGATGAATCCAATTTCATGCTTGCTATTTTCTTAGTGTCCATTTCACTCATACTAATTTTTACTCGTTCATTTAAACCATATTTTAAAAATATTTGGACAAATGAACTATTTTCCGGATCTAGTACCACCGTAATTCGTCATTTATTTATGTAGGTAATATAGTTTATCCTCGATGACACCAATTATCTCTTTTTATCCATTAAACTTATACAACGTGCAGTGCATAGAATGATTTATGAATACAGATCTACCCCAGTGAGCCAAAGATACCCAACACATCGCATGTGTCATTTCTAAGTTGACATTACAGAACCAATAATAGCTCACAAGGACATACTATGTGCATAATAAAACCAGCAAAGCAATATCAATAAAATTTACAGCAATTGATAAGCAATCACAGTGACAGAGACATATAAAATCCTACATTTAAGAGTAAACGTCCACCCATTGGTACTCCAAAGAAAATCCAATTCTCAAATCTCTACTTAAAACCCATGTGCCATTACCAGTGAAATAGTTTTTTCTTTGAAAGAACTTGTTTTTTTCTTCCAAGTCGAGTTATGCCCAAATTAATGGCGGGGATATGCTAATAAGACAAAATAAGAAATTAAATAGTAAATTTGGTACCCATATCATATCTTAAATTGACACTAAAACAAGGTGAAGAAAAGAATGTTACCTCTGGGTTCAAGGCTCTAACAATAGATTATTTTCGACAATTATTCGACCCTTCCCAATTAAATTGACGAGTACAAATAGGTCAATGAATATTGTCGTCAGGATACTTGAAGCCCCACAACAATGGTGGATTCAAAGCTTGTACAACCTTGACCCAACCAAGAACACACAGGTTTTTCTGATGATGCTTAGAGCAACCACAGTCGTGAGACTAACCAAATACCAAAAGCCAGACTAAAAGCCAAAAAAATTTGGTATTCTGGGTGTTCAAGCGCAATGGGGGACGACCAAAATTTGGTGAAGCGTAACTTATACGAACGCTTGGTGCAGACGAAACTTATACTCACGTTTCTTGACCGAGTGTTCTTTAAAATATGCGTCTGAATGAAACGGAGTTATTACGTGCGCCTGATTGAGGCGTAGGTATAGTTCACGCCTAACATGGGACGGCGATGGGAAGTGCGTCTACTGAGACGGAGAAGTTATGTGCGTCTGATACATACGGAGATAGAAAGTGCGTATGACTCGGGCGGACATAGAAGGTGCGTCTGGGTAGGGCGGATATGGAAGGTGCTTTTATGTTGGGCGGACATAGAAAGTGCGTCTAGTTCAGGCGTAGATGGATTGTGCGTCTGTGTCGGGCGTTTATTAAAAATCCGTCTGAGTGGGGCGCTTCTAGAAGCAGCGTCTGAGTGGGGCGTTTATAGAAGCAACGTCTGAGTGGAGCGTGCATAGAATATCCGTCTGAGTGGGGCCTTTTTAGAAAGACCGTCTGGATATATACGTTATTATCTCTTCTCCTCCTCTTTTTACATAACCTATGTTTACAGAAGAAAAAAAAAACGACGACGAAACCTAAGTAAAAATCTAGGGCAAATTTTCTTCCTAAATCTCATGTGATGGCCATTAATCTATGTTCTTGTGAAAGAAACGAGTAATCTAATTCGTTAATTGGGTGCGGGGAAATTTGATTTAAGATTAAAGGTATGGTTTTTATTCCTAAGTAATTATGTTAATTAGGCGTAATTTTCTTAATTTGTTTTTGGGTGGAATTTGATTTCTTTAAGCATAACAGATGTTGATTTGTTCATTTTCTGCTGATTTGCTAACTCAGTTGTTGCAAATCTGTTAAAATGGAGGGTACTGTTGTACTGCTGAAAAAACAATCACTAACTTGTATTTATATCGTGCTCAGATGTTGAGCAGAATAACGTCGAGATTTGCACAAGGAAAAAAGATGAATAATAAGAAACGCAAAGGTAAAGGTCCAATGGAGCCTGAAATAGACCCTAATGTTGGAGATTTGGAGGTTCCAGATACCGGGTTCGATGAAGATAGCGAAGATGAAACAACACCATCAGTGGTATCCCTAGACAACTACAATTTCCTG
The DNA here is from genome assembly GCF_003573695.1 of Papaver somniferum. Lineage (NCBI taxonomy): Eukaryota > Viridiplantae > Streptophyta > Magnoliopsida > Ranunculales > Papaveraceae > Papaver > Papaver somniferum. The sequence goes on along the minus strand of NC_039362.1, from coordinate 13,680,036 downwards.
GAAGATAGTGACAAACACGCTTCTACAGATATTACATATTCAAGCGATCCAAAATTCAGGTACCAACATCGTGGTTCACTCTTCTCGGTCATTGTTTATTATAAGGAGATAACAAAACATAGTCCAAAAATTAAATACATTATCGACAAGGCAGGATGGGGACGTTTATTAGCCATGGAAATAGGAGAAGCATCACACCCAGTGATTGATTATCTTGTTGAGCGTTGGTGGGATACAACGCATACTTTTCACTTCCCTTTTGGTGAAATGGGATTCACGCCGCTTGATTGGGTAATGTTGACAGGATTGAGTATTGGAATTGGGGATGAGGTTCCGTATAACCCAGGCAAGTACAAATTTGATTATGTCCGTGAGCATATTTTTCCAGAAATAGAAGAACCCTTTGATTATGAAGATCCCCCAATTTCTGGAAAAAAACGCCCCCCGTCAAGATTTAATCGAACACATATGGTCAAATTTTAGAGATAATTATTAAGTTGGGATGGAAATATGTTGTATCGTATTTCTTCATTCGAAAATATGTTGTAACGTTGCTTACTAATGTACTATTTATCATATAAATATTAAATTTCACTAAAATTCACTAGTTTTTTTATTAATGATAAATATTAAGGTTCAACTAATCCGTTAATGCTTTAAGATTGGTTTCTTTTGCGTTGTAGTATTTCCATCTTTCAAAGTTCGAAGTACTCTCTTGTTACAGGGTCCAATGCAGAGACATCCTTCAACATTATGGCTAAGTCATCGTCCGCTTCTTTCTTTAAATCGAGTTTTTCTTGCCTAGCTTGTTTCGCCGCAAACTTTGCCGCAGACTTAGCTTGTATTGCTTCAAACTCAGCTTGTCTCTGTCCCATCTTCATTAGTGATTGTGCTTTGTAATGAGCATTGAAACTTTGTTGCTCCTTAATTATATCCTCTAGCATTTCCTCCTGGGCATTGGATTTTGCTCTCCCTGTTTTCTTTAGTTGTTTCGATGCTTTCTTCCCCAACTGACGCTTACGTGTGTTCTCTATATCTCCAATATCTAGATCATCACTGGACTCGCCTGGAATTGTTTCCTCAATATTAGCGTTTTCCTCACCACTCTGAGAATCTTCCATTTGTTGGGCTGAATCAAACACAAACATCGACCGTCCTGAATATTTGATACTATCTTTTAGAATTTCGTAGCACTCTTCGTGCTTAAATTTTTTGTTACCATTAATTTCTTTGAATCGCTTTCTTATCTCTTCAACATGTTATTGTTTTGAGTACTCATCAGTTCATTTACATGTATATAATTATTAAGGGTGCAAAAATTGACGATTACTTACCTTCAAGACTTCATTCCAGCCACTATGATATTCACCATCAACTTCCAACACTTTTGCAGAATAAAGTGAAACCTCTCTACTTATTCCCTGAAATCGACTCTGGATAGAAGTCCAAGTACGTTTCGGTTTACAAGGCAGGGCTTCTTCCATCTTAGCTTTGATCCGACTCCATAATAATCTTTCTGGTTAATCGGTTCCGGTAGCAGAATCTTGAGATATGGCTAAATGGATTCTACATATCGTTGTATCTTCTTCTGTTGTAAAATTGGGACCGCGTGCTGCCATACTTCTATATTTCTTGAAATAAAAATGATAAGATAATAATGGATGCAGAAATAAGTTAGTACTATCAAATGCTATATATAGATATACGAAAGAGCCGTTGCAATGTATCAAACGGTCGGAAAATCAGAAAATCAGAAAATCAGTTCCAAAATATAACCGTTGGCGCACGTCTGGGTGTACGCCTGGTAACAGACGCTCGTAATACATGCGCCCAAAGCAGGCGTAAATTAAAGTTGCGCCTGCTAACAAACGCTCACAATACGTGCGCCCATTCCAGACGCTCATAATACATGCGCATCACACAGACGCTCATAATACATGCGCCTCACACAGGCGCACGTAATACATGCGCCCAAACCAGGCGTTTTTAATAACTGCGCCCCATTGGGACGTACATTCTAATTATGCCTGCTATGGGGCGTATGTTTTATCTCTGTATGGCCCGGCGGTGTTTATAAATACGCCTAATTCAAACGCTCTGTATACATCCGCCCCAATATCATACGTTCTTTATACATACTCCCGGTGTGAAGCGCCCACTATACTTCCGTCTAGATTCATACGCTCGTAATAACCCCGTCCCACTATTGATCATTTTAGTCTGGGTTGGCGACCACATTTGGTCACAAACCCTCATTCTCTGGACTAAATATGGCTTTACTCCTCACCACTGCGGCACTTTCTGGGATCAAATTTGGGTTTAGTACCCAAATTTGGTCGTGACTGTGGTTGCTCTTAGAAGAGAGAAAAACTGAAAGTATTTGATATTCTTCATAATTGAATGTAAAAAAATCATCACTACTTATAGGGGACTCATGCATATTGGAGATGCCTCTTCATTTTCAAAAGACACATAAGGTGTCTAATGGGAATGGTTGTGTCTTTGTAAACCATCACACCCATTAGAGGTGCCTCTTGATCTCCAACTAACATCCATTGTGTTTATTCGACACAGGACACTCCCCCACCGTAGCGACAAACCAAAATGAAAACCATTTTATTTTCTATGTTATTGAAAATATCCAACAATCTCCCCTATTTTCAATAACCAAAAAAAACATGAAAATAAAGTAAAACTTATAAAACAAGAGTGGCTGCATCACTCAAGTGACTTCCTACGTACCCGAGTGGGATCAAGCCAACATAGTTCAAGGTAAGTTGAGAGAAAGCATCATCGTGGAAACCAATACATAAATATAGGTACCTTTTGGGTTTGAACCTCCACTTAGTGTAAAATATTCAAAGCTTTATCGAGGTCCTATGGTGAATTTAATCTTGAACCAAGTACCACTTGTGATAAAGCCGGAACCTGCACACATATTGATTTCAGGAAGTAGTGTGTTCCGTAGCTCGCACATAAATGGCCCTGTGCTTTCTCCTGGATTCATGAGTCTTTTTCTGAGAACGATCTTATTCTCATAGGAAACGGCCTGATTTCCAAATACTCATATAGGTAAGTCTCGAAGGTGTTTATGCGAGACACCTTGTGATAAAAGTTAGACTTATTAAGGATTTTCATCCATCCCTAAGATCATGCAGAATCACTACACTAGAAGGACAATGGGAAATTTTAGTTTAGTGTACCATAACCACTGCAATAACTTGTTAGTACCACATTGAACTTAGTTTATCTTTTTCAAAATATAACATAAGTTGGGTTTCTATTATTGGTGATCGAACTTCTTTCACAGACCTAAGTCCCATCTCCTTATACTTCATTGAAAACATTTCCTTTGGAAGACTCTTCATAAACAAGTCTACCAAGTTTTTCCTCTGTTTCAATGGTTAACTGCAATTACTCCTTTCTTGAGTAGTTGACTTACCGTTCAATGTCCAAGACTTGCGCATATCTTGACTTTTTCATTATAACTCTCATTAGAGACATTATAGATTCATATCATGATTCTCACAATTAATCAAGACCGCTTCAAATGACTTCTTCCAAAATGGGATCTCTACAAGTTTGTTTCCAAGCCATTCTACCTCCTTATTTATTAATTGCATCTACTTATGTAATCAATTTTGACAACATTATTAAAAATGTTCTTATTTGATTTTACAAAATAATTGTAACTTCTCTAGGAATCATAATTAACATTGACAGTTAATTCATGATAGGTGTCTAAAACACCTAGATTTATATTTATTGTTTATGCTTTCTTTGCGAGTTTTCTTGTAAATTATGTATCTTATGATTGCTTTTGAGTTTTATAGGCGTTTTGGAGTCATATGAGGAAAAACAAGAAAAATAAGAACTTACTTCATTGTTTTGCAACATTGGATGTTCGTGGACTCGAAAGTTAGCAGGCACACATCTAAGGCATTAAAGAGAAGAATCATGCAGGACCAAATTGTCAGTTTTCTAAGACTGACAGTTACAGCTGAATGGAGATTATTCAGGCAGCCCATATCCAAGTTCTAGGGTGCCTAAGTAGATACCCAATTCTACAACCCTAAGACTAGGTCCGGATGAGAAGGCACCTGACCTTCATTTCTTTATCTTTTCAAGCAGCGGCCTAGGAAACTTCAAGCCATGTCGTCGTTGAGCCATAGGTACGAGCGGCGAGTGTGAGGAGATTCAGACGAGAGCTGTAAGAGAAGTGGAGGTCGAGAGGGGTTAACCGTGAGAAGAAATCAGTGGATTCGATAGATGGGTTTGTGCAAATTGGTTCAGACAAGGTTTATAGCTATTCGATTCAAGATGAGATCGAATCCGTGAAATTCAGAGTAATCAGAAAAGATTCATGGGGTTTTAGGTTCGATTTTGCTGCCTGAAGATGGAGTTTAGGTTGATTTCAGGTTGGGTTCGAGTATTGCAGATCGAGAAGCTCTTTCTGGTGGTTGAAATCGTTTGAGCATGGGTCTGTTATGGGAAGGAAATTGAGAAGATATGTGTTGAAGATTGGAACCTGAGATGAAGATGGGTTTGATTCGAATCTGTAGTGGTCGTGAATTGAACGAGATTTCTGTGGTGGAAAGATAATGGTGAAATTAGGGTCATGATGAGAATTAGAAGTCACGGAGAAGAGAGGAGTGAACTGTAGCCGATGGAGTTTATTGAGATAAAGAAGAAATCAAGGGTTTGATTAGGGATCTGAGTGTGAGATTCAACAGCTGTTCTCGAGAATTGAGAATTGTTGGCTGTGACAGTGAAGCAGAATTGCAGATGGTGATTGCAGTGACAGAATTAGGTTTTCTCTGGGATTTGAAGTAATTCAGGTGAAGCTGTTGATACTAAGATTGGATGAGAATGGTTGCTGACACTGTATGGAACATAGATGGTGCTAGTGGTTGCTGCCAAGAGAGCTTGAGCTGAGTTGCAGGGAATATGGAGAATGGTTTGTGTGTGAATCGGAATACTGTGCGGGGAAGGAGATTAAAGGGCCATAGAAATCGATGGGAACTTCATGTCTGTATCAGCAGAAAAAAACGCGCATTGAGTGCAAATTAGGGCAGAGATGCAGTTCGAAAATGGGATGGAGTTAGCTCGAGAGAAGACATGGGTATCGATGGAGCTGTCTGTGGTCATTGTTGTGATGCACTGATGGTTTATGAAGATGTTTTCTGCCACTTGCAATGAATGGCGATGAAGATTAAAGGTTTGCGGAGATGGAGAAAGGTCGAGAGCCTATGAGCTTAGCTCGACTGCTCGAGTTTAATGGATGGATTGAATTGGTAATGGTGATACAGACTGAAATGGAGCTGAGCTGCTGTGACTGATGGCAGTGGTGAAGTTGAGCTCGCGTTAATGGAAGGTGGAACAGCTGTGTATATTCGTGGAAGCGGCAAAAGAATAATACTGTTGGCTGGTGATATATGTTGCTTCAGATGATTGAGATGGCCATTGGAGGTGATTAGAGAAGAAAGAGCTGAGCTCGTGGTTTGGCAGTATAATGACGAGATGGAGAAATGCTCGGGATTAATGGAAGGTGGCTCGTTCAAGCTTCCAGGAAGACGGTGATTGAATGAGCCTTGGTAGTCAATGGTGATTGAGCAGTAATGATGAGCTGCAGATGACGCTGTGGAGATGGTAAAACACGAGTCGATCATAATGGGTTTTGAGTAAACTTGAGAAGAACACGAGCTTGCTGTGGTATTTATCATCGGCAGACTGCAGTCGTAGACGATGAAGCTATGATGGATGGCTTAGAGAGATGGCAGTGATGACGGCGTTTACATCCGCCATTGGTCGGAGATGGAACTGTTATTAAGCTCGGAAATGAATGGAGAAGTTGAAGTTCTATCGAGTTGCTGTTGTGATGAAGAAGATTCGTGTTATTAAGTCTTCTTTCCCAATGGCAGTGGTGATGAAGCCGAGAGGAGAATGAAGCTCGTGTTGGACTTGAGCCGAGGCTCGAAGTGGGTTTTGCAGCGAGACTGTTGGCTGGTAATGGAGAAGATTCGCTTGCATGGCAGTTGGTGATCGATGAAGACTGGTCGTAGATGGAAAGGCTCGACAATGGCAGGATTTTGAACTGTGGTCGGAGCTGGGGAGATTAATGTCGAGCTCAAGTGATGGAGGACACGAAAGCTTGTTACTGCGGGAGAACGAGAAGTGGAGGAATAGAGTTTGAGTTCTCAAGGAGTCTGGTGGTAGTGAAAAAAAGCAAAGGAGAGTTAGGCTGTTAGTTTGCCGAAACTGACAAGCCATTTGCAAAATGGGCTGGGCTTCCACAGCTGCTGTGCCACCCATTCAGGCTATACTAAGCATTCATTTTGTCGACCAGCCTTAGGACTAAGGGTGCACACGGTAAGGTTCGGCTCGGTTCTTGCCGAGACTGAGTACCTGTACCTTACACCCTTCGGTACCAAAAAAAATGGACCGGTCCCGGTACCGAGTACCTCGGTTCCGGTTCCATTTTGGACCGGCCGGTTCCGGTCGGTACCGGTACCGGTTCCGGTTCCATTTCAGGGGGAAAAAAAAAAAAAAAACAGAAACCTACGCCCTGTTTTTTACTTTTTTACCTATTTTTCAATATCTCAAAGCAACAACTAATAAGTAGCAATATTAATAGCAAACCAAACAAACAATGTCTTGAAAATCTTAAAAAAGAAGTAGCAGTAGTCACAGACACACACTAAATCTCAAAATCAATCTCATATATGAATATAGTACTATCACTATTTTATCAAAGCTATGCTACTCTTGCAACCTTTATCAAAGCTTTATACTTGGAACCTGTCACACCAAGTAGGCATCTCAAAAACTCAACAGCAAAGCCTTATAAGCTTCTGTTATGTGAATCATACAGAAACAGAAATCCTTGTTACTTCTCAAAACTAAACATGGGTAATTGAAACAAACCCACTCTATAAAACTGATTGATCTTCATCACTTACATTTCCATTTGATTATTAATTAAGATTTGCACAGAAATAAACCCACTTCAGATGCTCAAAACAGTCATCATCAGCTTCAATAAAATCATTCTTAATAACTCTTCAATTTGATTTTTAATAAAGACTTACACTAATAATACTGATCTAATCTCTGAATCCAGAACTGTGTATCCAACATACCCCCTGCACCATCCAAAACATTCATATTAGTCTCAAACTTTAGGGTTTAAATTTAACACACTAAAAGAGTTCGAAAATAAAAACAAAATCAATCTCAAATACAAATTTTCGAGCAAAGCCTTATAAGCTTCTGCTATGTGAATCATACAGAAACAGAAATCAAAGAAAGTGGAGTTGCTCAATCTTAATTAATAATCTTCTGCTATGTGGTATTACTGTTGCATTTGTTGTCAGCCGCCCTTGTTGCCTAGCTCAATCACCACAGCTTAACAAGCAGGTGACTTTGGGCGTGTCATTGAGATAGGCATTGGCGTTGGCACTGTCATGCTTTTGTTGGAAATGACCACTTTAGTTTGACATAGCGAATATGGACGGACGAATCTCCTATCAAGCAGACCTTACCATATGTCTATAGCTGATCGTGATGCTCATAATCTCGCCAGGTTTGTGCTAATAAACCAAACCACCAACTAGTGACTCAGTTACTCCAATCCCTGTATTCCCTTCTCCTATGTTTGAATTATTAGTCGATCATTTCAATGGGGTATGCATTTTTAATTCATAAGAGCTAATTCTATGTATAAGCTCTACATATAGTTCAAAATAAATGAACATACTGTCAGATATTACCTGGAGTTTGTGGACAGCAAAAGAGGATCCAAAACAATTTATCAAATCACCAGCTTTGATGGTGCATAAGCTATATATCGAACGCTTATAAGGCTTACCACATAGAAGAAGCTTATAAGGTATGCTTACCATGCCAAGATAAGAAAAAAAATGCCTACTTGGTGTGACAGGTTCCAAGATAAGAAAATTTTCGAGCAAAGCCTTATAAGCTTCTGCTATGTGATTCTTCAATCAAAAAAAAGTTTACACTATTCAAATTCAATTTTCGACGAATTGGGTCTTTTCAATTTCATCAGCATACTGTAATTTGAAAAGAATTGAGTAAAGGGTATGAAACTTACAATTTGAATCTAGGGTTTATTCATCATCTGTGTGTCTGTCTGATGGTGAAAGTGAGTTGCCTTCGGTTGCTCCGCCGCGTTGTGGATGGCTCTCTGCTTGATTTCAAGGGTTTCTTTCTTCCTCCGACGCTCTGTGGTGCTGATTATTCAACTTACTTTCACTGAATTGGGGGAGGCGGGAAAAATTTGGGGTTTATCCGGTGCTCTCTGAAAGTGAAGAAGAAGAAGTTGGTGAGTCGCAATCTAATTCCAGGTCAAAATCCCATAAATGGTAGTTTGATGACTAGAAGAAGATGAAGATCAGAAGAAGGGGAGAATTTCTTCTCCTTCTCAGAGAGAAGTACTGAGAAGAGTCAAGAGGCGAGAAAAAATTAAGGGAACTGAAACCCTAAGAATTTCTTCAGAGCTTATATACCCCCTATTAATCCAACGGCTGAGACAGATCCCTTATCCCCTAAATCTAACGGTCACAATTATTCGGGACTTCGGTCCGGTACGGGACGGTTCATGTGTTGGACCGTGTACCTGTACCCCCAGAGCTCGGTTCCTATTTTTGGGACCGGTACTTGTACCTTGTACCTCGGTTCGGTCCAAAATCAGGTACGGTTCCATCGGTTCCGGTTCGGTCCGTCGGTCCGGCTCGGTTCCTGTGCACCCTTACTTAGGACGTGTGTTTTTGGCCAGAGTTTGGCAAGTCACCTTGCACGGGGTGTGATGCACCGACACAATTTTAAGGAGGTGCACTTTCCTATTTTTATTAGGTTTCCTAATTTCTTCAAGAAGAGGTTACAAAACTCTATATATAGGGAAGTCTAGAAACAATTTAGGGGAGCTTCTTCTCTACTTTTAGCCTAGGGTTTAGATAGATGGAAACTTTTATTTTTCTTCTTGTGACGAATATGTTTTCGAAAAGCCCCACCAGCTGAGCAATTTGATCCCTGACATTTCACCATGCCCTCTATGTAGAATAACATAATCGGGCGGTTCTCCGTAGATTAAGAGCAATAACGCCTTCAGGACGTCGGTGATACTCATTGTTCCCTGACTACATGAGAGAGACCCCCTCTACATAGAAGAACGATTGGGCTGTTCTCCGTAAGATTGAGAGCAATAACGCCTTCAGGACATCGGTGACACTTACTGTTCCCTGACTATGTAGAGAGATCGTGTATAGACCCAGGCGGTTCTCCGTAAGATTGAGAGCAATAACGTCTTCAGGACTTCGGAAACACTCGCTGTTTCACTGACTATATGCAAGAGATTAGATTCAATCGTGACATTCACCACTGAATTCCAAGAAGATAATCTATCTTATCTCATTACTCCTATTTCGTGATCGAAATGGTAATAGATAACTGTATTACTCCGATTTCGTGATCGAACCCACGGCTGGTCTCATGAAATGGTAATAAATATTACTCTGATTTCATGGTCGAACCCACGGCTGGTCTCATGAAATGGTAATGTCATCACTAATTTTATTACTTTGAATTCATGGTCGAATCCACGGCTGATCCTATGAATTGATAATAAAAAAACTACTCACTTTTATTACTCAGTTTCATGAATCATTCCCCGCTGAATTTCATAAATTAGTAATAAATACTCAACAACCGGGCATATGGACCATCACTGTGTAAGCCCCACAAAAATGGTGCAAATGTTCTCGACAATGATGCACGACTGAGTACCCGGATGCACGAACGAGCATCCAAAAATATGAAACAATGAGGAATCCTACGCAAAACAGGAGAAAACAATAAATATTAATAAAATAATGAGAGACGCCCATGGCCGGGCCCACCGGCCGGCCGGCCATGCCCTAGCCATGGTCGGTCCATGTCTCTCCCATTATTTTCTTTATTTTTTTTGTTATTTCATGAACTCATGAAAACTCCTTGGTTTTAGCAACTTTCCTTGTTTTTTTTGCAAAAACTCATGAATCCTCCATAACTTCATGGATTCCTGAAATAATATTATAAAATAAGAAAAGGTGTGCGGGACCGGGCAACCTAGACGGTCGGCTATGACCAAGTTGTGTCCGGTCGCACACCTTACAATCCTTAGCTTTTTATAATTATTACTCCCTAATCTCATGAAACTCCTCTGTTTCAACAAAACTCATGGATTATCCATAATTTCAAGGATTCATGAAAAAATAATAATATAAAATTAGAGAACGGTGTGCGAGACCGGGCAACCTAGCCGGACGGCCATGCCATAGCCGTGGTCGGTCCCACACCTTGCAATCCCTAGTCTTTTATAATTATTATTTTCTTCAATTCATGAAACTCCTGGGATTGAGCAAAATTCATGATTTCTTCATATTCTCTCTAATATTGCTCAAATCATGAAAAACCCAAAAGTCAACATGGTCACACGACTGGCTAGCCTCTCACGACAATTCTAAATATTAAAACACTTTTATTTTAATATTTACAAAATATTGATGAATTGAGCATACATGCTCATTCCAACAAAAATCAAGAATTTCAGTCAAGATGAAACTCTTCTGAAAATTCCTAATGTTGCTCGAACGCACATCAGAAAATACTGAAACTCTCAATATGGAGACACGGACACCACGAAAACGCATGCATGCCATTATGACCGACCAGAGTCATTCTTAAGGCTTGCACAAAGCCGGTCCCACAAGTTTTCATAATTCTGACCTAATTTGCTTAATTGCTCATATTGGACTCAAACTCTCTCCAACCAACGGGGAAATCAAACGACCGAAAACTGGTCCCCTGACCATCAAGAGACGGTCCCATGCTCTCTTGGTCGGTCATCATCTCTCACAACTAGGTTTTATCAACTAATGCTGAACCCAACAATATTTCAGAAAATGATGAAACCGGCATTTAATCATCATTCACCAACTCTCAAACTGAGAATCCCGGTGCATGCTCACTCGAGCATCTGGGCACCACATGGACGCCCATCATCCCATGTGGTCGGTCCCTCTATCACTCGTGATCAATTTCCAACAATTCACCAATTGACGAACAATTGATCAAAATTAGGGTTCGAACAAACGCTACACGAAATCATCATTCTGAGCAAGTTCAAACACTAATAAATTTATAATTGATTCAGCAAACAACATCTGAATTAATTATATAATATTCGGTAACCTACCAATACTTGCTCAGTTGCTCGAATATTGATCCAACTATCAATATTCAGTAATTCATCAGTAATTTGTCGAATTGAGAAATACTTGCTCAGTTGCACATCAGGTTATCAAAAATCATTAATTTGTCGAATTGAGCAATACTTGCTCAGTTGCTCACCAAATTCTCAATATTCAGTAATTCGCCGAATTGAGCAATACTTGCTCAGTTGCTCAAATACTGGTCAGTAATTCATCACTGAATCTACAATATTGACATCATTTCAGAGAACTACGTGTTCGACCCATGAATCGCTGAGTATTTATCACTCATGCTCAATTCAACAAAATCTAGACCCATTATCTAATTAGTCAACAACTGACTAACTAAAACACGTCTGCCTTGTAGACTCCACGATTCGTGAGACATCAATCGCGTCACAAATGGGGGATATCACTTAGGGTTTTGGTCTGGCGGTCTACGACACGTGGATTCATCCACAACGATAAATGTGCGTAAGTCGTTTAAACGGTTGAAGGAGTTAGAAAAGTATTGGGTGCACGATCAGTCAAGTCTCCATACTACATGGAAATGACTTTACCACGATCTCTCACTTTCCCACTCTTTCACTCAAAGCAAACGTCACATTTACAGGGATCAGTGGTTCATCATTCTTGCAATATAAATAAGTCTAAATCAAGGACAATAAGATCATTATCACTATCTGTCAACAACTCGATACAAACTTATTCACAGAACTCAACTTCAGCAGTTCAGAAATATTGCAGAAACCTTCAACACACCCACAATCCTTGATCATCACTGATCCCACACAATTCTCATCTTCCCTCCTACAGATCAACCCATCTCCCTCTTTGCGACCGAATTGACTCTGGAACGACCATTGTCTTGGTTTAGGCCGGAGTCCTACAGATTGATCTCTCGAATCTAAGCACTTCCCCATCCACAAATTGGCGACCACAGCGGGAGATTAATCTCTCGGTTGCAATCTCATATTTTCGCAAAAATAGTTGGTCTTAGGTCTAACTCAACTACTTCAACTCACAGTCACAATCTCTCAAATGGAGATGTTCCTCCTTCTAACACTCCATCCAATGGAACAGTCGGCACGGAAATCCCGACCTTGATCGAGTTGGCACGAGTACAGGAGATTCATACAAGGAACATGGATCTGATGAAAGATACACTAAACAACATATTGAATTTCCTTGTCAGACTAACATTAGACTTGAGTGGCGCTCCTGCCCAAGAAATTCCGACGTTGATGGCTAATCCCTCAACCGATAATCATCCTCAAGCCAACAACTTCACTACTTATGAAAATTCGGTGGAACAGGAGGTCACACATTTGATCGAGAATCTATGTGAACTCCTACATTTATCCAGGATCAACGCACGGACATGTTTGCTGCGCTCAACAACATATCATCTGACACATGAATAGTTCCATCATCTCCAGTGGTTGAACATGTGTCCATGGTATCTGAACTTTCGATCAACAACATCACCTTCACTGAGGAATACCAAATGCCAGAGGAAGGACATAATCGCGCTCTGTTCGTAACTGCTTCCACCAAAGGTGTCGAATTCATGAGAGTTCTCATCGATACAGGTGCTTCTACAAACCTTGTCACTATGAAAACTCTCAAGGGAGCCAAAGTTCCACAAACCAAAATCGTTCATCATCCCATATTGATGAATGGTTTTGAAGGAAGCCAGAGTCACACATACGAGTATGTTTACGTGAATCTGAAAGTAGGACTTATCCAATCCACTGTCAAGTTTCATGTGATCGAGAAAGACCCTGATTATCATATGATACTTGGAAGACCATGGCTTCATGACAATAAAGTTGTTCCCTCAACGTACCACCAGTGTATGAATGCTTTGTTCAACAACAAAATTGTACGTATCCCAGCTTCAATGTCTCCTTATGCTCCGGTTCATGATGCCAAAGAGTACCCCCGAACCTCCAAAGAGTATCCCCGAACCTCCAAGCAAGATCTGAAGCACCCCACTCCCAAGTTGGAAGTCCATTGGGAAAGCTGATAAACCGTCATCAACAGATGCTAAATCCATCAAGTTGTCCACCACACCACTAAAGCGTCGTCAGGGTCAAGGTACGACTCATAAAAAGTCCAACTTTATTACTGGTTATGATGCAGAAGGGAGAGTCATTTACCTCCGTCGTAAATATTAGCAATTAACATGGGAGATGAATAAAAATTCTCCCCACTCTGAAAAATCATGTCAGTGTGAGCAATCACTCTATGAAGAGGTTCAAGATGCACCACGACATCTGCAAGATGGCATGGATTCCACAACTGATGATATCGAGACCATCAACATCGGAATGGACGAAAACCCAAGCCCAATTCTAATCAGTTCTGCTCTCTCACCTAAGGAACGAGAAGGATTGATAGGCCTGCTGAAAGAGTATCAAGACATCTTAGCCTGGACGTATGAAGAGATGCCCGGCTTAGACGATAAATTGGTCACTCATCATCTCCACATCACTCCCGGTTCCAAACCTGTCAAGCAGCCACCCAGGAAATTCAGACACGAAGTTGAGGAACAAATCAAGGTAGAGATCCAAAAACTACTGACATCAGGATTCATCAGACCCATTCAACATCGAACAAGGCTGGCGAACATTGTCCTAGTAAAGAAGAAGAACGGTCAAATCCGATGCTGTGTAGATTTCAGGAACCTAAATAAATGTTACCCGAAGGATGATTTTCCTTTACCCAACATTGATATGCTCGTCGATGCAACCAGTGGTCATGACATGTTTTCATTCATTGATGGTTACAGCGAATACAACCAAATCAAGATGTATGAACATGACGCTAACAAGACTGCATTCCGGACTCCCATTGGAAACTTCCACTACACAGTGATGCCTTTCGGCTTGAAGAATGCAGGAGCCACCTATCAGTGAGCCATGACTGCAATATTTCACGACATGATGCACAAGCAAGTGAAAGACTATATCGATGATGTGGTGGTCAAATCGAAGACTCGGGCATCCCATCTATAAATTCTAAGACAAGTCTTCGAAAGATGTAGAGAGTAAAAACTGGAGATGAATCCTCTGAAATGTGCTTTTGGTGTTTCTTTTGGAAAGTTTCTTGGATTCTTAGTCAAGGAATCAAGGTTGATCCAGACAAAAAAAAATCCATCACTGCAATGCCTCCTCCACGAACTATGAAAGAGCTCCAAAGTTTCATGGGCAAAGTAACTATATCTGGCGTTTCATTCCTGGACTTGCTCAACTCATTGCTTCATTCACTCCTCTGTTGAAGAAAGGAGAAAATTTTGCATAGACAACTGTTCAACAAGAAGCATTCCAGAAAATACATCAAATATTACTATCACCTGCTGTCATGAAATCTCCAGTGCAAGGACGACCACAGATACTTTACATAGCTTCCAGCGATGTCGCTATTAGAGCACTCCTCGCCCAGGAGGATGAAGAAGGCATCGAACGTCCAATATACTACTTCAGTCGCACAATGAGAGATGCTCAACTCCGATACCCAAAGGCTGAAAGAGCATGTCTAGCGTTGGTTCATGCAATCCAGAGGTTGAGACATTATCTGCTATCAAACAGGGTCGTGCTGGTGGCCAAAGCTGATCCCATAAAGTTCTTACTGTCGAAACCTGCTTTGATCAGGAGACCAGCAAAATGGCTACTTCAAATTTCAGAATTCGACATAGCGTGCATCCCCGCAAAAACAATCAAAGGACAAGCAGTTGCAGACTTACTTGCTGCTTTCCCTGGAGAAGACATCACGATGTTGCATGAAGAAGTGCCCGATGAGTTTCCAGAAATTTCAATCATTCAGGAAGAAACGTGGCTACTATATTTTGATGGATCCGCCACTCCGATCAACGATACTGGTGGAGCGGGCATTGTCCTAGTATCTTCATCCGGTGAAGTCTTCTCACATTCATTCAAGTTGGATTTTCACTACACCAACAATTCAGCAGAATATGAAGCTTTTCTCATAGGGTTATCTTTAGCCAAGAAAGCTGGAGCAAAGTACTTAGAAATCAGAGGAGACTCAAATTTGTTGGTCAATCAAATGAATAACGTATACTCTCTCAAGGAAATAACACTTGCTCCATTCAGGACCGAGGCACAACGACTATTAAATCATTTTTCTGATGCAACAATTGTCCATACCGGCCGTACCAACAATAGACATGTTGATTGTCTAGCGACTCTAGCATCCAAACTACAATTTGAAGGGTCCGAGAAATCCGTCACTGTACAAAGGCGCTCTGTATCATCTACCTGGCTTAATCAAGTCGAAGATGCTCAATCGAACGACTGACGATCTCTCATCATTCATGAATTGAGCAATTCTCTTATGGAGGGGAAAATTAGTCTCAAGGAATTGAAAAACTTTTTCCTGATGCACGGAGCGTTATATTATTGCAATCCTGATGGATCCCTGTCACGATGCCTTGGAGATGAAGAAGACAGTGAACAACTCAAACGCATACATGAGGAAATATGTGGGCAAACCCTAGTGGTCACACTTTACAGAAGGCTTCAAAGGCTCGGTTATTATTGGCCCTCTATGGAAGCTCAGTCGAGGATGCTGCAAGGATCCTGTCCCAATTGTCAGACACCGCTTCATCATTTGGAGATTCTAAAAATCCATCACACTGGGGATTGGAGAGAATCTTACATAAAGTACCTTTGCGAGAACGATCTTCCATCAGAAAAGAAGGGATCGATCAAACTCATTCATAGGGACAAACGTTTCATCTACCTAGAAGGGATCTTGTATCGTAAAAGCTTCGGTGGAAACCTCTTGAGATGCTTGGCTGAACATGAAATTCCTATAATATTGAAAGAGATGCACGAAGGTGAACACCAAGGGAAGAATAAATTATTTCTCCAAGTTCATGAGAAATATTATTGGCCAACCATGGAAGATGATGCAACCGCCTATATTCGGAGATGTCATCAATGCCAAGTGCACGGTAACCTTACTCACACTCCTTGTCTCCCGTTAAATTCTGTGAGCAGTCCATGGCCCTTCTACAACTGGGGTCTAGATATTATCGGGAAAATCAATCCAACATCTTCGAAGCAACATGAATATGTCATTACAGCAACTGAGTATTTCACCAAGTGGGTTGAAGTTATTCCTCTTTGAAGTACCACTGGAGTCACAATTGTTGTTTTCATCAAAGAATATATCGTATGAAGATTCAGCATTCCTAAACACATTACCACAGATAATGGAACTCCTTTGGCCAACAAACAAGTTGCAGAATTACTCGAGGAATACGAAATCAAACAGATTTTCTCCACACCATACTATCCCCAAGGAAATGGACAGGAGGAGAGTACCAACAAAACCTTTGTTAGAGCATAGATCGGTCAACCTCGCATGTGTTGCTATATCAAGGATGTTTGTCAACGTTAATAATCAAAACTATAAAGTCTTGATTTCTAGCCTATTATCTAAGTCTCGGACTAGGATAGAAAAGTGTAGTTGAGCTCAAGGACTTCATGGTGATTCAACGACAACGACGAAGATCTACACCAAGGAACCGTGGAACTTCATCAACAAAAAAGTATGTGAATACTTGAACTTATCTATCACTCGAAAGTCTATTTATTCTTCTCCTAATTCTTATGAGACAAAAGTCCTATGCTATATAGACTAGATCGTATACACTTGATATTTCGAGCTGAGTATTCATTTCTTATCTTTTACTCGAAATCATGTGTTGGTAAAGCATTTCGCTTTGATCAGGTTTATCTTCACCTAGTGACGAAAGTCATGAAAGTTTCAATCACTTTGAAAACTGCTATGACGAGAAAGGTCTGTTGTTCTTCACGACTGAATATCGCCCTCTGAGAATGTTTCAATGATTGAAATGAGAGTTTAGATTATATAACCATGTATTCCTTGAACCGAAGTTTTCGAACTTTGTTGATAAAGAGAAATCGGTAGGATTGTGGAATTAGCTTTCCAAGTCCGCGAACCCAGTCCGCAAACTCAGTCCACGAACTGACAGAAGTTCTCGACCAAGAATTTTTGCTGGGATTTCCAAAACTCGTTTGTGTGCTAAGTCCGCGAACTGGAGGAAGTTCTCGACCCGAGAATTTCTGCTGAGTTTGGAAATTCAACCGATTAACTTAAGTCCGCGAACTTGTTTGTGAACTTAAGAGGTTATGATCTAAAGATGTGCTCTGAATATGAAACATCAATTATTAAGGAATGCTTTATGCAAACCGCTATAATGTTCATGAGCCGATTATAATTGAATCGAATCATCTGTGTTTCAATTGTGTCTTGTGTAGTTACATAAGATATCATAGCAATTGAACAACTCTTAACTAGTTCATTTGAGTCAATTGAACTAGTTATGGTGAAGAAGAACATGATTAATATGAGATGCTCATATGGTTGACCTTTTGGGTTATCATGCTGAACCAACATACGTGTACTCGTTTGGGCATGGTTTTCTCAAACCAGTAAACGTGTACCCAAGTGTGTGTGACAAGCTATGTCTTTCGATCTAACGGTTGAGATATATTGGCTTGAATCTAAATCAGGTTTTCATCTAACGGTGGATAGAGTTTGCTTTGTACCTAAGGCAAAACCCTGATTTGAAAGGTTATATATAGGAGACATCTAGCTAGAGCAAAATATATAGAGTTCTTTTTATTGATTGAGTCTGATTGTCTAGTTGATTCTCATAAAAACTATATTGAAGTTTGTTCATACAGATTTCTAAGCGAAATATTGGGTGGTGCTGTTAGACCCCCGCTTTTTCAACCTTGATCCGGATTCTCGGTCGAACATTTCATGACAATCCACGAACGTGGCATGAGGAATTACCCATGGCTTTATGGGCCTACCGTACCGCACCAAGGAGTTCAATTGGGACTTTACCGTATTCTCTTGTCTATGGCGCTAATGCTTTCCTCCCAGCTGAGATCAAGATTTCCTCTGCAAGAATCGCAGCAGCCAGTGGAGTGCAATGGAATGAAGCCGAAGTATATAATTCGAGGATTGCTGAGTCATATATGCTTGAATCGAGAAGGACCAAGGTAGAAAAATATGTGGAAACCTACAAACAGAGGATTTCCAAGGCATACAACAAAATGGTAAGACCTCGAACATTTCAAGTAGGAGATTTGGTTTTGAAAACAACAAGACATATCCAGCAAGACATGTCCGCTCCCAAATTCTCTCCTAAATGGGAAGGGCCTTATGTAGTTATCAAGGCAGTATCTAGCGGATATTACAAAATCTTAGTTGTTAATGGAGGAGTCGAAGGAAACATCATCAATGGAAAGTGGCTCAAGGCGTATTATGCTTGAACGATCATCAAAGTATTAAATTTCTCAATGTAATTTCTATTTTCTCCAAAAGAGTATGCAGTATGCTCATTCATTCAAAATTCAAAATATTCTATGAATCTCACAAGCATATTTCAATTATCTACTTTATTCAAAACAAAATCTCAAACCTACATATAAAAAAAAATCTTCTTTCAAACTCTCACTCAGAGCAAACCATCCATCAACAGATAATCCTTACTGAAGGCTATTTCAAGCATCTTCTGAAAGTTTTCATTCTTCACTCTCAAATCTTGGACAACTTTCTCAACTCTTGCTGATTCCAGAGCAAGTTCCTTCTCCTCTTCTATAATGGCAGAAGTAGCAGAAATCATATTTGCAGCAGCAGTCGCCCTATCAACCTTAATGATTTCAAGTCGACAACGAAGCCAGCTTATGTTGAATCGCAAAACCTCACAGTTCGAGATCATATCGTTGATAGACACATTTTTGTGTCTAATTTGATCTCAATACTATATTGTTGGCACTCGATTTTGTACTAATTTCGTTATTTTATTTCTTTGTAGGAAATTTTAGAGAAATAAGCCCTTGCGGCGAAATAGGCTCAAAAAGTAGTGTTTTACACCCCGGAGAAATGCACCGTAGGCACCCCAGAAATGCACCGGAAGCGTCCCAGAAATGTGCCGGAGGAATCCAGAAAAAATTACTATTTCCACCCAAATTACTATTCGCACCCCAACACTTTGGATAAGGGGGGACCACTGGATAAGGGGCGACCTTCTTCCAAAATTCAAAATTTGTTTTGGCGGGAAATGTTTTTACTCTCCATGCAGATACGGGGAATAATCACACCATAAGAGTAATTTCTCGAATTTAAACCTCTTACCATATCTGTTTCGGTTAAACAGGATGGTATAAACTAATTGGAGCGAGAAAAATGACCACACAGAAAATTTTTAATCATTTTGGCGCCGCCGACGCGGATTTGTGCTTAGGTAGAATTTTTTTTAGGTTTATTATTTATTTTTTTTTAGAATTGTTTGTTCCTTTTTACGTTTCTTTTGGTCTTTATTTTGCATGTTCAAAGTGAAAACTAAGGACTTGGAGAGGAAAAAGCTTAAAGCGAAAAGCGAAAAGAGAAGAAAAAAAAAAGGACAATTTTAGGATTTAATTTTTAATTTTTAATTTTTTTGAGTGTGTGAGGAAAACTGTAAATTTTTTTTTTTATTTTGGACTTTGGACTTTAAACAATTGGACTTTATTTTTTTTTAACCCTACGGAAGGGTATTATTATTAAAAAATAAAAATAAAAATTATTATATAAACTGTGTGCAGGGAAGGACGACGATTACTATATCGTCTCGGCCCCTCGGGTTCGCACACGGCATAGGAGTCGTGGCCCGAATCGACGACAACTGTTCATCCCCCGTCCGGTACGGGAGGTAAGTCCATCGAAACACTCGCGAATCTCCTGTAAGCGAGTTACTGTATTCCTTAAGGTGATTCATTGATTGAGGACGAATTTGGACAGTTTTTAAATTCCTAGTAAAGGGCAAGGCCTGGCCAATACTAGATAAGGGTTCGGATTTCATCACCGCTCCCTTCTTACACGCCTTAGGAAAACGAAACCTAACGCGAACCCAAGCTTAAAATTTGGAATAGAACGAGACCTATAGGGTAACGAGCTTAATAGGAAACTCGTTCGAAAAATATTGGTTGCTCTTTAAGCACACTCCAAAGTTCATGATGGTTTCTGTGAGTTGAATGCGTGACTGCGCCGCCTTGTGATAGCGGTGAGGCCTTGGGTATCAAAGCTCCACTGAGCTTCCCTCGCCTCAATTCAACTTACTTTGACTCGGATTGATTCCAGAGGGGTTTGCTCAAATTGCAACGAATTCCCTTTCGAAAGATAGAAGCTGGTCTAGAAACAATCTAAGTGGAGCCATCATGCTTTTTGTTTGCTAGAAATCTTTAGGTTTGCTTTGGTGGATTCGAGTCGGCCTTGTTTGTGATTGTATAGAATCCCTCTGTAGTTTATATTTCTTCGGTGATGAATCCTTTTGAGGAGACGCCACCTGCGATGGCGTTGCGAGAATATATGTCTAGAAATTCTCGTTATCAAGAGACGTCTTCGGAAATGACTCTTGGTGAATATATGCGTGGGCAGCGATATATGGATACTCCAACTTTTATTGAGGAATCACCTCTAACGATCTATGAGAAATATTATAAACATAGACCATGTAGTTTGGAACAAAGATTGAGAATTCTTGAATTTCAAAAATTGTATCATGATGATGAGGATAGTGATGAAGAAGAATCTGAAATATGTAGGCAGAGTAATCAGGAATTTGTTTCTCCAATTGAGCCTTATAATGATAATGTTATTTCTAGTTCAAATCCAAATAATTTTAATAATTATTCACCTATTCAAAAGGACGAGGATTTGACTAGAGATACCACAGTTTTAGACGAGGATTACGAAGCCGATAATGGTCTAGAGGAACGAGTTTATTCTGAGAATATTATTTTAGAGTCTAGCGATTTAGAAACATTAGTCTTAGAAGAAGAACATGAACTCGTAGAGATTTTAAATATGAGTAAAGATGCACCACCTGATAATAACTTAGAAGAATCAATTGACCATTTTCAAGAATCTAATGATCCAGAAATTAGGGAGATTGTGACTAGTCTAGCTAGAGACACTGAAAACTCTAAGTTTGGGGGTGATTATCACCTTCCTAGTGCCTTACCTTTAACTCTTAGAAAGGTCCCTCACTTGGGACTTGACATATGTGCCTCAACCATTTTACAAGATTACCTTCATACTCGTTTTCCCGAACCTAATGATGTCCAGGAAGAAGTTCAGTCGTTAGAAACCCATCCTCTGGTTGATGTGGTTTGCCCAGGCTATGATCCCCAGATTGACTTTGTTTTCCCACCAAATAGTTTTCTTCCAACTGTGGGAACGTTTATATTCCAAATGTGTCGAATATTAAGTTGTGAGACTAAACCTAAATGCCTTAGGAAATTAGAATCGATACATTTGCTTAAGAATGACCACTATTCTCACTGTGGTCAATTTTGTAAGTCATATCTGATTGACTTAGAGGATCCGCAATTATTTAGGTTATTACTTTGTGATTCCAAGTTCTTATTTGAGTTTTTCCAGACTCTAGGACCTAATAATTTGGGTCCAACCTATGAAGAAACGCAACCAATGAAAATATTCTATTTAGACCCTTTCATAGAACCTGAACCTGAACCACAATTAGCGATAGTTATCAGGAAACTAGGTAAGGGCATGCTAGTGTTGTTCATTTCGTTGGTTCACTGTAGTTTCCTTTTGTCAGCTCTTTTTGGTTTTAAAGACCCACAGTTATTCCGGCTACTGTTATACGGTTCGAGTTGACTAAACCTTTCCTACGTCTGGCTGAAGACTTTAAACTTAGCACTTCTTGGGAGGTAACCCAATCTCATGCAACACGGTAATATCTTTCCTTAACTCTTTCGCTTCAAATGGTAACAGTTTCTCCTTGTTCATGCTTTTAGTTTCATCTTTAGAACATTGAGGACAATGTTAGATTTAAGTTTGGGGGTATGGGAGAAACTTTTTAGTTGCATAATAAATAAACTCCAGAGCCTAGAAATTTACGCCTATTAAGGATAGCACTAACCAATCTAAGTGGATGGAAACATTTTTGTTTTAGGAGTTGAGAAACCAATCTGACTAGATGGAAACATCTATAGAGTCTATTCATAAAAGCACAGAGCTCAGGTGTTAGAAATAACATGATAGTTTCGCCATATCTTGTCGAGTCCTTTTCACTTTCTATTTTTAGTTTTCTTTTGTTTCAAGTGATTTGGTGGGGCACACGATTCAAGTTGTTACCTTTGCTAGGGTGAAATAGAGTGACTGAGTTACCTTTTTCAAAAAAAAAAAAGACCGGACCAGTTAGACCAATCGGAATAAGTATTAACACTTGGATAGCAATATGCGTGTGTTCTCCCTGTTTCCGTCGCCTAAGCAAGCGTGGAATGCAGGACCCGTGGGAACTATCGTGTAATCTGCTGACAAGAAGCATGCGCTTGGAGCAAAAAGATCTATTCATGCCGTTAAGTTAAAAAAAAAATGGTTATTGTTATGTGTAGTCAACTGCTGGTTCCCTTGTATTTGCCAGTTTGTTGATCTAGATTTAAGTTATTGACCACTGGTTCCCTTGTATATGCCAGTGTGTTAATATTAGTCAGACCGGTATCTCAGTCATTTAGGTTAGGTTCATCTTGGCAGAGGCCTTCAGACAGATATGGGAAACACCGTTCACTTTTCAACCATCTACATTTTTCTTTTTCCATCTTCTTAATCTTTTCATGTGATTAGTCTGACTCCGAGTATGATGTCCATCGTGAAACTATCTTAGTAGAGCTCTGTCACTTATATGAATTTTAGTATGCTTGAGTGCAAACTCGTGTACAGCAATTGGAATTTCGCATCAGGGTTCTTCCTCTTAGAGTCAATAATTGTATGCCAACCAAGGAGGTTCTTTAGTGCTTTCCAAGGTTCTGCGTATATAGCTAGGGTATGGAGTATTGGTTTTTGTGGGTACACCTCTGATAAACCCATCCGAGATTAACTCGGTCACTTCTCTAGAATAAATTTGCTCGAGGACTAGCAAATAATAAGTTTGGGGGTGTGATAGACACATTTTTGTGTCTAATTTGATCTCAATACTATATTGTTGGCACTCGATTTTGTACTAATTTCGTTATTTTATTTCTTTGTAGGAAATTTTAGAGAAATTAGCCCTTGCGGCGAAATAGGCTCAAAAAGTAGTGTTTTACACCACGGAGAAATGCACCGTAGGCACCCCAGAAATGCACCGGAAGCGTCCCAGAAATGTGTCGGAGGAATCCATAAAAATTACTATTTCCACCCAAATTACTATTCGCACCCCAACACTTTGGATAAGGGGCGACCACAGGATA
This sequence comes from Papaver somniferum, assembly GCF_003573695.1. Lineage (NCBI taxonomy): Eukaryota > Viridiplantae > Streptophyta > Magnoliopsida > Ranunculales > Papaveraceae > Papaver > Papaver somniferum. The sequence goes on along the minus strand of NC_039362.1, from coordinate 13,656,467 downwards.
AGGGGCGACCTTCTTCCAAAATTCAAAATTTGTTTTGGCGGGAAATGTTTTTACTCTCTGGCAGAATTTTCGATTGATTTTTGATGGTGTTCTAGGGAGATTCAATGGATGAAATTTGGTAGGATGTTGTGATTTAGCCTAAGGAAGATATTGTAGGTATCGAATCTGATCGAATTTGTCTGGAAAACCTGTTTGATCCCACGAGTTGAAAACAGGGGCGTATTGCATGGGAGAATATTCTCCATTAAACTCGAGAAGATTTGGGACATTTTTCTCGCTCCAATTAGTTTATACCATCCTGTTTAACCGAAACAGATATGGTAAGAGGTTTAAATTCGAGAAAATACTCTTGTGGTGTGATTATTCCCCGTATCTGCATCGAGAGTAAAACCGAATATATTTGATTGATTGATGAGATTTTGGATGATTGCGAGTATATATAAGGTCTTGGGGAATCACTGAGAGGGGGTCGAGAGTTGGGAGGAGAGAAGGAACGCTGCAGAATCGAGAACCATGATTTCTCTCTGCTGCTGCTGCTGCCATTGATGAAGATGAAGAACACGAAGAACGGACCCGCAGAAGCAGTCGTTTACCAACAGTGAAAGAGACTCACAGACGTGGGTCGTAGGTGTGCGTCTTAGGGATTCAGTAACAATAGCATCTGTTCTTTGTCGTTTATTTTGGACGCCTTCTCTGGGTCGCAGAATCTTGTTTAATACTATTTTCTTATCTTTCTCTTCATTGTAAAACACTTTTGAGCATCAATGAAATTCTTAGAGAGCATTTTTACTATGATGAGCTAATTCCCTCGTAACCAAGGCAATGGAGGAAGCTATTCACGCAACATAAATGGGTAACTATTTCATTTAATTATATAATTCACCTAATCGCTGCTTTTGCGGAGTTTTAAATTGTTTGAATGATTGTCTTAATTATTTGTTATTCAGTTTGATAGGTTATGCTTGGTTTAATCTCTTGATAATCTATGCTTAAGGTTTACAAATAATGTTTGAGAATTTGTATGATTGATAGTGAATTAAAGATAAAAGAGGACTTAAGAATTGAATAGAGTTTTGAAATATTTATCATAATTTTGCGTAGTAGTGGAATCTTGTGTCTTGGTTACCTCTCGCCCAAATTGTTAATATTTTGTATAATTATTTATTAAGTCTAAAAAAAAGTATCCTTCACAAGTCCGAGAGTTTGAACCTCATTACTACAACCACGAAAAATCTATAATCAATCGTCTCATCTGTGCAACTCTTCATTCTTGAAATCTCGAAGCTTTTTATTGTTCATGTCATCAATGACAGGCAATAACTCAACAACTGTGGTTAACAGAGTCTGCGGAAAACCTCTCCACACTTAGGTAGTAGCAATATGCCCGTACTTTCTCCAAATTTTGGTGTAAAGAGATGCATAACATTTGGGGATGATGAAACCACCAACCAGTTGATTTTCTGGGAAAATGTCGATCATGGGAGTATCGAACGGAAATCCAGCTGTTAGGTATTCACGAGCAGAAACCCTAGGATCGGCATCTACAGAGTTCTCCGAGTTCTCGGTATGAATGACGCCATCGCTATTGGCTACAACCACGGACTTTCCATTCTTTTTCTTCTTGGCTTCGACAACAACATGAACATCAACCTGCAATAATAAAACGTTCAGAAAATCTGGACAATGCTCGATCAAGAGAAATTTTCAGTTGAAGACTTACAGGCGTCTCAGTCCCAGCTTCGCGAGCAGGTCTATAACGTGTAGGATCCCTGACAGTCCGCTTAGGTCTCAGACGAGATTCATTCCCTGATTACCCTGCAATGGATCACTTTCCTTGATCAGGATTTCCGGTTACATGAACAATAATGAAAAGCACGCTATACTCACCGGGATGGCAACCTAGGCTCATACTTCATAAAATATCCATTTCGAGAAGAAGCGCTACTACTAGACATGTTGATAAGAGGTATGATTATGATCAAAATTTCTTATGATAATGCACAGTAGAAGAAGATTTATATAAGTATCAAACCCTAAGTGCTGAAAGTTAAGATATAAATACTTATCCAAGTCGGTTGCGGTTTCTACTGAAATCCTAAATCGGAGATATGAGAGAAGCGTAACAATACCACTGACAGTTCAGATATAGTCAACATTGCGAATACTGGTTGATGATTGCAGGTCACGTGTCTCGCTAGCCAGCTTATATGATCGCATTTTGTGGATCATCACTGCCTACATGGACATTGGTTCATCTTGTTCAACTGGGAGCGTGAAGGAAATTTGGCAAAAGATACGATAAGGGATCATTGTTCAAAATAATTTCTAATGCAACATCTCTACAGCCAAACTACTCAAATAACTAGAAAATATTTATTGCAATGGAAAGTAAATAATCTCATGAAGACTCGTGAACAAGACTAATCATAGGATGCATCAGATTTATCAAAATCACCAGATTCGTCACCATCATCTTTCGAAGAATCCTCATTTTCTTCTTCTTCTTCGAAGTTACTGTCAGGGACATTGACGAAGTCGGGATGGATATCAGGATCGCTAGAGTCCCAGTACTCTTCTTCTTTACACTCAGATTCAAGGTCAGCTTTGACCAGTTTCTCGATCTCTCTACTACGTCGGTCTGGCATAATCTTGCGATCCTGTGGCATCCACATGGGCCCATCTTCCGAAGAATCATAATCTGAGGGTACAACATCAGCTCGGAAGTGAAGCTTTTCTTCAACTGCTAGCAATCTACGCTGGACTCGGGCTCTTCTCCGTCGACGATCATCCAACTCGTCATCCTCAGCTTTTCTCTTCATGAGCTCATCATAAGTGACTCTCCGGTCATTAATGGGTGCATTACGCTTCATTCCTGCAACATGATTCGTCTTAGATCGAGCTTTGACCGCAGAAGGCTTGGAATCCTCTTCAGAAGAGATGGAAAAATAATCGCTGCTTCTGCTAGAGGTCACATTTTCTGAAAATAGAAACACGGAGTCACAAATATACTCGCATCCGCATCTACAGAATGGTAATCCTCAGTTCTTACCTATTTACGATTTCACGAACTTAGTGATAACAGCGTAAAACCCCAAACTTGCTCGTTCTTTCAAACCTGCAAAGTCGAGCATAAAACTTATCATTTAAAGTCAAACATTGGCTTTTCATGAACTACAAATTCATCAACTCATAAATTGTTTGCTTTCAACAATTTTCCATAAATCAAAACTTGATTTATATTTAATAAAACGTGAATAAGTCACGTACCTTTTTTAAAAAAAATTGTGAGTTAATAACTCACGTAAATAAAAAAAAAGTTCTTTTTGCTCAACCGAGCATTCGTCTACGAAACGAGGGTCTTTTCTATTTTTACAAAGGTCCATATATTCTAAATAAAATTTTGAAAGTTCATAAACAAATTTTCATCATGAACTCCGGGTCTTTTCAAAATTCCTTTAATCCTAAGGATTATTATTCATCAATTTTACGAACAAACTTACGTTTCTAAAAGTATTTGTAAAGTTCATTGTTTCGAAAACAAACTTGGGTTTTCATGAAATCTAATAAACAAAACTTTTTCTACTGCAACAAGACCATATATATTCAAAATTTTATGTGTCTCATTCATATTAGGGACCTTTGCTCGTTTCTTAAACTAACGAACAAACGAGCATATATACGTTTTCTGAAACAAATTCTTCATAAATCCTACGCATGCTTGCAACCCTGGTATTTTTTTTTTTTTGAACAACTCATGAATTATGAAACATACAACAAAGAAAAACACGAGCAGACTTACCTGTCGGCGTCGGCCGGATTATGGCCGGACGGGCGGCGACGCTGGATCCGGCGAGTTCTCATGCTGCTGATGCTCGTGAGGTGATGAAGAGAAGAGCGGTCAGTCAATCAAAAACACAAAAAAAATTATTAAGGTTACTTCCCTTTTATATTAATTTTATTTCTAAAACCTAATAAAACACGGGTTTCCTTTTCTGGGCTCGGGCCCATGAATTCTAAATCGACAAAACTGGACTTTTGACCAACCAAACCAGCGATGCTTCAGCTCCCCATGCTCACGGAATCATACTCTATCATACCATCAGGGTCCTCACTCAAACATTTGCTCGTACATCTCATCATTGGAGTAAATCGAGGATTCTGATAATACCTTTGTAGACCGAGTTCAACCACTGATCTCGTCGACTGAAAATCACCATTTCATGCTTACTGCGGAACATGACTGTCCCTCACTAAGCAGGAACTTAATGTAGATGGTGGATTTTCAACAAAGGGCAAAATCGTAAAATCATGAGGCATGTTTTTGACACGGCTTTCAGGCATGCAAAGATTCATATTTTACGAAGCCATGATGAATATGTTTTCGAAAAGCCCCACCAGCTGAGCAATTCGATCCCTGGCGTTTCACCATTCCCTTTATGTAGAATAACATAATTGGACGGTTCTCCGTAGATTGAGAGCAATAACGCCTTCAGGACGTCGGTGATACTCATTATTCCCTGACTACATGAGAGAGACCCCCTCTACATAGAAGAACGATTGGGAGGTTCTCCGTAAGATTGAGAGTAATAATGCCTTCAGGACGTCAGTGACACTCACTGTTCCCTGACTATGTAGAGAGATCGTGTGTAGACCCAGGCGGTTCTCCGTAAGATTGAGAGCAATAACGTCTTCAGGACTTCGGAAACACTCGTTGTTTAACTGACTATACGCAAGAGATTAGATTCAGCTGTGACATTCACCATTGAATTCCTAGAAGATAATCTATCTTATCTCACTACTCCTATTTCATGATCGAAATGGTAATAGATAAATGTATTACTCAGATTTCATGATCGAACCCACGGCTGGTCTCATGAAATGGTAATAGATATTACTCTGATTTCATGGTTGAACCCACGGCTGGTCTCATGAAATGGTAATATCATCACTAATTTTATTACTCCGAGTTCATGGTCGAATCCACGACTGATCCTATGAATTGGTAATAAAAAAACTACTCACTTTATTACTCAGTTTCATGAATCATTCTCCGCTAAATTTCATAAATTAGTAATAAATACTCAACAACCTAAAAGTTATACCAATACATAAGTCAGGCCTTTGTGAATCGTGCTACCAAGAACACAACAATTTTATGAACTTACTTCCTTAGAACACATGTAAAACATTGTTCCCTAGGATGAAATCCTCACCTCATACCCATACATAATTACAATAGCATTCAAATGATTGTGGCGATGTCTTATCTACAAAGTTTAATGGTTAAGCAATAAACCTCGTATTGTATTCCTTAATACTATGTCTATCTAGAGTTCACATATGCTTCGCAGTTATGTTTTCAATATGCACAATGATAGGTGTCTAAAACACCTTAATATTTATTTATTGTTTATGCTTTCTTTGATAAGTTTTCTTGTAAATTTTGTATCTTATGTTCGCTTTTGAGTTTTAGGTACTTTGGAGTCGTTTGGAACAAAAGAAGAAGAAACGTCGCTTAAAAGGTGCAAATGGTGTTTGAGGCGAAATTATTTCTCATTATTTGTTTTTATTTCTTCATCTCTATCTGAAAAGCATGTCGGATTTAGTGATGCGAATTTTGTCTGAAAAGTACGGCAGCTTTAGTGATGAAGAGACACTGAAGAAAAGAAGTGATTTTGAGAAATAATAGACGATTGTTGTTGGTGGAAGAGTTCAAAGAAGAGCAAAAGCGAAATTTCCCACGTGCAGATGCTATTGGAAGCACAATGGAGCAAAAGGAGTTGTCATTCTTTGGTGGCACGTATCAACACTTAGGGTGCCTAGAGTCATCTGGGTACCCCCTTAGCCAATTCATCTGAGTGGTTGTATCATGTCAGCTTCTCTTACCCAAAAATTCAGAGAAGAGATTATCTTCTCATTATTTCCCACTCTACCTGAAACCAAGAGAAAATGGCTGCGCCGAATTTCAGAGAGATCGAGAAATTCGAGCTGTGGAAGATGAGATCGACGACGGCTGTTCACAGAATATTTGGTTGTTGTTGACGTCAGTGATGGAGGAGATCTCAGAGAAGATGAACTGATGAAGAAGATGGGAGATTTGAGAAATACAAGGAACAAGAAGAATTGGATCTTCGGGTTTGAGTCGAATCTGAAGTTGGAGATGAAGGAAGTTAGGGGGTTGAAGTTATTCTGAATCATTGAGATGGAAATTTAGGGTTGTGGCTATTGATTTGAGAGATGGGGTGAACTGTTGATGAAAATTAACAAAGAAATTAGAGATTAGAGATGGGTTTGACGTGAATTTGATGTTGGTAACGAAATGAGGGTTCGAGCTGACCAAGGAAGAGGTGGTTGTGCTGTTCAGATGAGGCAGTGAAGTTACTGGAGAAATTACCTTTGCTGCTGGTAATTTAGGTCAAGACAATGGAGATATATGCTGCTATGCTGAAAGATTCATGGGGATTATGAAGCTCATTTGAGCTGAGAAGACAGTAAAGATGATGTTGTTGCTTTGAGATTGATGGGTTGCAGTTTTAGGAGCTAAGAAGATTTGCAGGGACTCAAATTGCTCATGGGTTTGGTTGTGCAGATGAATGAGTGTTGATTGTTGCTGCTTGATTGCAGTTAAGATGTAACTAATGGGTATTGGTGTTGGTTTGGTTGTGAATGCCGGAAGTAATAGAAGATAAATGTGCTGAAGTTAAGCAGAGACAAACCTGCTAGAATGGTGAAGAGCTGCGTTGCTGCTGCAATGGAAGAATGGAGTTCTTTGGTGTTAGAATGAGCTGCAATTCAGGTGGTGCTATAGCTCTGCAGGTTAAGTTGGTACTGAGCAGGAGTTGCTGATACTGCCAGGGACCTAATGGGCTAGTGCTGGAGTGAATGGATCCAAGTACAAATTGCAGGTGGCAGAGAATGAGGTGCAGCTGGAGTGAATGGATCCAAGTACAATCTGGTGGTTGTTGCCACTGTTGCAAAGCATGAGCAGTGGGTGAAGCTTGAAACTGAGATGGAGATGAGGTGTTGTGGATTGAAGGGTGTTATTGAGCTCATCAGAAGCTGGCTTGAGAAGGTGGTCTGGAGAAGATATGCAGATGAGATGAATGCAATAGGAGTGATGATTACAGATGATGGAGTTCAAGGAACTAGTCAGGGATGATGCATACTCAAGTTTGTAATGGCAGAATTGGAGACTTGCAAATGGTTGTGGTCATGAGGCAGTTGCAGCTGCAGCTGGGTTGAACTGAAACTGCAGTCACTATATGTATGTTAGGGTGCAGGGAGAATAAATCAGTTGCAGTTGTTGGTGGTATTGCAGTGTGTATTGGTGTTGCTTGCAATTGAGAGCTGAATCTGTGGTGTTTCCGAGATGGAGGTACGACTGAGATGAAGTTACAGGTGATGTGTGGTGCTTGAAGCTGGAGGTGGTGCTACAGGTGATGGTAATTGTGGGTTGTGTTGTTGCTGCTTTGGACTGGAGTTTGTCGAGTCTCTTAAGTTGGAAATGAGCTGAAATGGCAATAGGCTCTGATGGAGTTGGAATGCAATACAAGCTGAAGTGAAGTGATGGAGGTGATGCAATGAATGCAATGAAGTGTTTTGTTGTTAATGAAATGCAAGTTGCAACTGGTAGATGTATGTGCAGTGCAGCTGGAGCAGAGAGCAACCGTCATGGCTGTATAGGTACCTGTGAAGCACAATGATGGTGCAACACTAAATCTGGCCAGTGCAAATGGCCTGTAAGTGAATCAATCAGACTGAGCCAGACCTGACTCATCTGATTAGCCATCTGACTCATTGACTCGGTTTGACTCAGTCACTTTGACTGAGTTGACTCGATGACATGACCCGTTTGACCGGTATCCGGGTGGACTTTGTCGGTCACCTGAGATACTTCTCCGACCACTTTTCCGGCCAACTTCCGGCGGTGGACCCCAGTTTTCTGGCGTCATATTTTTGGGAAAATTTCTACATGGGTTTTTCTCACATATGGGTTTGGTGGATTTTTATCTAATGGACTTTGAAGACTTGGACCTAATTTTGGAACAAGAGGAGTTATAAAAGAGAAGACTTCTACAACGTTTGGTATCACGTATTCTACTTGGAGCTTTGGAGATAGCCGCAACTAGGGTTTGCTTTCGTATTTATTTTTCATCTTCTTTATTTGATTATTGATTATGATGAACTCCATAGCTATGAGTAGCTAAATCTTATATTATTGGTTAAGGATGTAGTCTTATATCTACAACTTGTGCTTGATTAATGCATTAGTTTTCTCTCTTGATTATCGTTCAAATCTCTATTGTTTTTAATAATCACATGATTGATGTATTGTGATAGGACTTAAATGTTTGGTTAGTTAAGTGGTCAATTAATTGAACTTGCATCCTTATCCATAGCTATTTTAGGGTTTTTCATCAAACGATAATCCCGAATACAAGAGCATGATATGATTACGGTTTGTATTGATACACTCTTGTAATCATATGTAGAGTTTGACCATTCACCGAATTGTCATGCGCAATGTATGAAAATTGCATTGATTAGCCTATTCCCAAAACTTAATGCTCCTGGGAATTGAACTTGATTAGCGCAAGGCGTTAGGTTATTCTTTAGGTGGAATTCACATACGCAGCTCTAATGTGTGTGTTGATGAACTTAGGAAATTAATGGAATATCTTGCTCTCTTGATACTCTAGGCTTTTGATAAGAGATTAAATTGTAATTCTAATCATGTATGCAAGCACATGTTTAAGATAGAAGATGAATTCCCTGACCGATATCTTTCTCTCATTGATTACATTATACTATTTACTTTGCTTTTGATTTAATTCATATTGCTTTATAAAATCAGAAATCCCCCCAATTGGTTACTTAGGAAATTGAATACTTAATAGCTACAATCGCCTCTCTGTGGAAACGAACTCTTTCTTATCATATACTTTAGGAAAGTGAATTTATTTTTGACGCATACGACAAACATCAAATTTGGCGCCGCTGCCGGGGAGGCATACGTCTAGTTATTAAGTTTTTAGTTTCTTATCATCATTTCTGCTTTCATATTTGCTTTTTGTTTCTTGTTTTGTTTTTCTTACTTGTTTGTGAGAATTGTTTTTCAGGTACCTATTCCCTGGCTTCTAAAGATTGGAACTATCCAAGGTGCGAGATAGCTACTCGAAGAGGCACAATACTCCAACCAAGTCAAGACACGACGGAAGAACAAGAGTTAGAAGTGGAAAAAGAGTTACAACTAGAAGAAGAACAAGAGGTTCCGGTTGAACAAGAACCACCTTTTGAAGAAGAAGAAGAAGAAGAAATGGGTGATGCAAATCGTACACTCAAGGACTTGGCTTCTCACAAGTTGGATACACAATAATGGTGTGTTCAAACAAACTCTATTTTCGAGATCAAGCAGGGGTTGCTTAGAGAATTACCAAAGTTCTATGGCATGGTGAATGAAGACCCAAACAAGCATCTTATGGACTTCCACACCATTGTCACGGCCATGCTTCCAGCGAATACTGATGCGGATGGTGCAATGTTGAAAGTTTTCCGATTCTCTTTGCCGGATATTGCTAAGGATTGGTTGTATTATTTGCCTTCCGGGAGTGTCACAACATGGAATGGGTTGAAGAAACTCTTTTTAGAGAGATATTTTCCAGCATCAAAGGCTACTCAAATTCGCAAGGAGATTTGCGGAATGAAGCAAAATGTGGGAGAATATTTATATGAATGTTGGGAACGATACAAGAGATTGGTGGCAAGCTGTCCTCACCACCAATTTAGTGATGCAATGATAATCCAATACTTCTATGAAGGACTCCAAACAAGTGATAGGAATCTTCTTGACGCTGCGGGTGGTGGTGCACTAGTGAACAAAACGGTGGCACAAGCTAGAGAGTCGATTGAAAACATGGCAGCGAACTCCCAACAATTCTTGAATCATGGTTCGGATGTGCTTCTCAGGAGAGTAAATGAAGTGAGCGAGGTCGAAGAACTTCGTCAACAAATGGGTAACATGACAGCAATGATGCAACAAGTTGCAGCCGCGGTGATACCAAGTTCTCTTCAAAGGTATGAAGACGCCAATGAACAAGCTAATGCTGTCTTTCCAAATCAACAAAGACGGTATGATCCCTACTCCAACACTTACAATCCGGGATGGAGAGATCACTCCAATTTTAGTTATGCCAACAAGCAAGGAGCGGCTCAACAACCTACTTTCAACCGTCCGAGTGGATTTCAACCACAACAACAACAATTTCAGCAACAACAATTCCCACAACAACAACAACAACAACCTCAAATCAGGGGTCAAGTATGGAAGAGTTGCTGAAATCTTTTATGCAAAGAACGGAGAACACGGTTAAAGAGTTGCAAACTCAAGTTGGTTCTATGGCTATTGAGTTGAACCAGTTGAAGGAACAAAATGGTGGGAAACTCCCTTCTCAACCTATCAACCCAAAAGAGGGTGTTAATGCAATTACGTTGAGAAGTGGTACACAACTTGTGCAACCCGAAGTTACTGATTCGGGCAAGGTGGAAACACCAAAGGAACCTGTTTTGGAGGAGAAGAATGAGGATTCTCCCCAAACTTCTGAGGTACCTATTTCTAACTCTAAAATTCCGGTTTCTACTTATGTTCCTCCTATACCTTTTCCTCGTAGGTTTGCAAATTCCAAGAAGGCGGAACTAGAAAAGGAGATTTTAGACGTTCTCAAGAAGATCCATGTGAACATATCACTTATAGATGCAATCAAGCAAGTTCCAAAGTATGCAAAGATGTTGAAGGACTTGTGTACCAACAAGCAAAGGCTCAAAGGTAATGAAGTGCTAAGTGTGGGGGAGAATGCTTCGGAAATCTTACAACACAAACTTCCACTTAAGTGCAAGGATCCCGGTAGTTTTGACATTCCCGTCACAATTGGTAACACCACATTTAACAAAGATATGTTGGACTTATGTGCATCCGTTAATGTTATGCCTGCATCTATGAATAACTCACTCGATCTTGGTCCTCTTAAAAAGGCTGGAATTGTATTGCAATTAGCCGATCGCTCTAATGTTTACCCAATGGGTATTGTTGAGGATGTTCTTGTGCAGGTTAATCAACTAGTATTTCCAGCTGACTTTTGTGTGTTAGAGATGGATGAAGGTTCATCAGACTCATCTCTTCCATTGCTACTTGAGCGTCCCTTCATGAAAACGGCGAAAGCCATTATTGATGTGAACAAGGGAACGCTAACTATGGAGTTTGATGGAGAAATAATACGTTTCAACATTTTCGAGACGATGAGATATCCTAGTGATGTCCACTCTTGTTTCTCCATTGATGTGATGGATACATTGGCGCAACAAATGTTTGAGTTGAATGGTGTTGATATTTTGGAAACCGTGCTCACTACACCCATTGATGATGGTTTGGAGTACGGCGATGAGATTAAAGAAACCATTGGTTCTCTTGACTCATTACCGGAAAAATCTGCACTTAAGAATATTTCATATGCTTCTTTACCTTGCAATGATGAAAAACTTGTACCATCAATTGTTAAATCTCCAAAGTTAGAATTGAAACCTCTTCCAAGTCACTTAAAGTACTTGTACTTGGGTGACAACGAAGACTTACATGTGATTGTTTCTAATGAGTTTAGTGAATTACATGAGCAAAAATTTCTAAGGGTGCTAAGGACGTACAAGACGGTCATAGGATGGACAATTGCCGATATCAAGGGTATAAGCCCTGCCGTTTGTATGCACACGATCCGATTGGAAGACAATGGAAAGTCTACAAGGAAAGCGCAACGTCGTTTGAACCCCCCCCATGATGAAAGTTATGAAAAAGGAAATACTCAAGCTTTTGGATGTGGGTGTTATTTACCCCATATCCGATAGCAAGTGGGTGAGACCGGTACAAGTGGTACCAAAGAAATCAGGTGTGACAGTGGTGGAGAATGATAAGAATAAACTTGTTCCAGCTCGTGTGCAAACCGGTTGGAGGGTTTGTATTGATTATAGAAAATTGAATGCCACCACTAGGAAGGATCACTTTCCGTTACCTTTTATTGATCAAATGCTTGAACGTTTAGCTGGACACTCTTACTATTGCTTCCTTGATGGCTATTCAGGTTACAATAAATTGTGATAGCGCCGGAGGATCAAGAGAAAACCACTTTCACTTGTCCTTTCGGTAGTTTTGCTTATAGAAGGATGCCTTTTGGCTTGTGCAATGCTCCATCTACCTTTCAAAGGTGTATAGTAAGTATTTTCTCAGAATATGTTGAAAACATAATCAAAGTGTTTATGGATGACTTTAGTGTCTTTGGTGATTCATTTGACCTTTGCTTGCACAATTTATCATTAATCCTTGAACGATGTGTTGAAACAAACCTTGTGCTGAATTGGGAGAAGTGTCATTTCATGGTAACTCATGGTATAGTTTTAGGCCATATAATATGTCTAAAGGATTGGAAGTCGATAAATCAAAGATAGACCTTATTCGTGCTCTAAACCCTCCCACCACGGTGAGGGAGATACGCTCTTTTCTTGATCATGTAGGTTTTTATCGTAGATTCATCAAGGACTTTTCCAAGATAGCATCACCACTTTGAAATTTATTGCAAAAAGATGTGGTTTTTAACTTTGATGATAAGTGTATGGCGGCATTCAATCGTTTGAAAGAACTTTTGATTTCAGCCTCTATCATTAAACCACCGGATTGGAACAAACCTTTTGAGCTCCTGTGTGATGCAAGTGATTATGCGGTTGGTGCGGTGCTTGGGAAGCGTGTGGGGAAGATACCTCATGCCATTTATTATGCTTCTAGGACACTCAATGAAGCCCAACAAAACTACACAACCACTGAAAAAGAGTTATTAGCTATTTTTTTTCTTTGGAAAAGTTTCGCTCTTATCTAATTGGTACAAAAGTTGTTGTCTTTTCTGATCATGCAGCACTTAGGTACTTGCTAATGAAGAAAGAGGCGAAACCGATGCTTATACAATGGATTTTACTCTTGCAAGAGTTTGACATAGAGATCAAAGACAAGAAAGGAATTGAGAACACCGTTGCGGATCACTTGAGCCGTCTTGCTGTGGAAAAGGAAACTATCCCATTGCGTGAAAGCTTCCCGGATGAGCAACTATTCTCAATTGTTTTTGGAGAACCATGGTACGCTGATATTGTTAATTACTTAGTGTCTAAATAAATTCCGAAGAACTTGTCTCGTGCTGAGAGAGACAAACTTAAGAAGTTAGGAAACCAATACATATGGGATGATCCATACTTATGAAAACATTGTGGTGACCAAGTAATAAGAAGGTGCGTTCCCGAATCAGAATTTAATTTTATCTTGTCTTTTTTCCACTCATATGCTTGTGGAGGACACTTTGGGAGCAAGAGAACCGCTCTCAAGGTACTAGAATGTGGTTTCTATTGGCCAACTTTGTTTAAGGATGTGCATGCATTTTGTATCACATGTGATAGGTGCCAAAGAACAGGCAATCTAGGTGCTCGAAATCAAATGCCACAAACTATTATTCAATTTGTTGAGGTTTTTGATGTATGGGGAATTGATTTTTTAGGGGTAATTTGCGTTACCTCCCCTGGAGAAGATCATAATTTGAGTTACCTCCCCTACAGAACAAATATTAGTAAAACCTCCTCTCGTCACTTTTTCCATCCAAATCCCGTTAGCTGAGTCAGCTGCTTCGTACAGCTGGATGCTCTTAGGGGAGGTAACTCAAATTATGATCTTCTTCAGGGGAGGTAACTCAAATTATGATCTTCTCAGCTAACGGGGTTTGGATGGAAAAAGTGACGAGAGGAGGTTTTACTAATATTTATTCTGTAGGGGAGGTAACTCAAATTATGATCTTCTCCAGGGGAGGTAACGCAAATTAACCCTTGATTTTATGGGCCCTTTTGTCAATTCTAGTGGGAATATTATATCTTGCTTGCTGTGGATTATGTCTCGAAATGGGTGGAAGCTAAGGCCACCCCAACTAATGATTCTAAAGTTGTTTTAAATTTTGTGCAAGCAAATATATTTGCAAGGTTTGGTATTCCAAGGGCTATAATTAGCGATGGAGGTTCGCACTTCAAAAACAGGTTCTTGCAAAACATGTTAAGGAAGTACAATGTGTCGCATAGGATTGCAACACCCTACCACCCACAAACAAATGGACAAGCCGAGGTTTCCAACCGAGAGGTGAAATCCATTCTAGAGAAGACGGTGAATCCAACAAGGAAATATTGGAGCATGCGACTCAATGATGTTTTGTGGGCATATAGAACCGCATACAAGACACCTATTGGGATGTCACCCTTTAGGCTTGTGTATGGTAAACCTTGTCACTTACCCATAGAAATTGAGCATAAGGAGTTTTGGGCTATTAAGCAATGCAATATGGAGTTGGATGGTGCTGGAAAGTAAAGGAAGTTGCAACTTCAAGAGTTAGAGGAGATTCGCAATGATGCATTTGAAAGCTCACGAATTTACAAATAAAGGACGAAAGCATTTCATGATCATATGATTACAAAGAAATAATTTTGCATTGGGCAGAAAGTGGTTTTGTTTAATTCTCGCTTGCAATTATTTTCGGGTAAATTAAGGTCACGTTGGATTGGACCTTTTATTGTGACTAATGTGTTTTCTCATGGTGCAGTGGAAATTCGTAGTTTAGCTACAGGAAATGAGCTTAAAGTGAATGGGCACCGGCTGAAACCATATTATGAAAACTTCTCGTCGGAAGTCGTGGAAGTACTCCCTATGGAGGAGTGATTGGAGTTGCAAGTCGGGCTGACGACTTTAAACCAAGCGCTAAGTGGGAGGCAACCCACCGGTTTTGTATCTTTATCTTTTTATTTTTAAGTATTTTATCTTTGTTTTTGCATATCATTTGCAGAATTTCCCACTTTGAACTTTACTTTGAATGACTAAATTTTACATTGAGGACAATGTAAAGTTTAAGTGTGGGGGAGCATTTATATGCTGTATAGTTAGTTGATTTGATGCCTTTAGTTGAAAAAACAAAACAAAACAAAAAGAGATGATAAACTCCTAAGTCTAGAAACATGTGCCTTACACTAATGGAAATGTCATGGTTGTAGGAGCTGAGGAACCCATTAGTAGAGTCTATTCATATGAAAACGAACAAAATATAAGAATAAATAACATGTTAGTTGTCACCATATCTCGGAGTCGTCACCATATCATGTTCTATTTTTTCCATATTTATCTATTGTTTCTCTAAGTGAATTGGTGGGGCACGAACATCGAATTGTTATCATTGCTATGATGAAATAGAGTGATTGAGTTACTAAAAAATAAAATAAAGAGACCGACCAATTGACCAAAAGGAATAAATATGAGACTTGGATAAAGCAATATGTGTGTGTTCTCCCTGTCTCCGTCGCCTAAGCAAGCGTGGAGTGCATGATCCAAGGGAACTATCATGTAATCTGCTGACAAGAAACATGCGCTTGGATCCACAAGATCCAATCATGATGTCATTAAAAAAAATATTATTATTGTGTTGAATAAAATCGATCACTGGTTCCCTTGTATATACCGGTGAATTGATCTAGAATTAAGTTTGTCGACCGCTGGTTCCCTTGTACATGCCAGCTGTGTTGATATTAGAATTCAGACCAGTAGCTCAATCCAATAGGATTTTTAGGTTTGTTTTGGAAGTGACCTTCAGACAAATATGGGAAACACCATTCACCTTAGTCGACAGTTCGCCACCATCTACTATCTATATCTATCTTCTTAATCTTTTCATGTGATTGTGGTTGATTAGATTCCGAGTATTGTGGTTGTGTTCAACTTTATGATAAAGCTATATTACTAATTTATGAATGAATTGGATTCGAAAGTGGGTACTTCCTCCTGTAATCATTGATAGTATGCCAAGTACAAAATGTTTAGTGTCATTCATAGATTCTTCACAGGTAGTTGGAATTTGGAGTAAAAGGTTTTGTAGGTACACCTCTTGTAAACCTTCACGAGACTATAACTCGTCCACTAGGGAAACCTAGAGGTTCAAAGGCATGTTATTCATGCTAAGAGTAACCGTATCCTCAGCGACACGGAGTTGTTTATGCTTTCTTTGCTAAGTTTTCTTGTAAATTTTGTATCTTATGTTCGCTTTTGAGTTTTAGGTACGTACTTTGGAATCGTTTGGAACAAAAGAAGAAGAAACGTCGCTTAAAAGGTGCAAATGGTGTTTGAGGCGAAATTATTTCTCATCATTTATTTTTATTTTTTCATCTCTGTCTGAAAAGCATGTCGGCGTTAGTGATGCGAATTTTGTCTGAAAAGTACGACAACTTTAGTGATGAAGAGACACTGAAGAGAAGAAGTGAATTTGAGAAATTATAGACGGCTGATGTTGGTGGAAGAGTTCAAAGAAGAGCAAAAGCGGAATTTCTCACGTGCAGATGCTATTGGAAGCACAATGGAGCAAAATGAGTTGTCATTCTTTGGTGGCACGTATCAACACTTAGGGTGCCTAGAGTCATCTGGGTACCCCCTTAGCCAATTCATCTGAGTGGTTGTATCATGTCAGCTTCTCTTACCCTAAAATTCAGAGAAGAGTTTATCTTCTCATTATTTCCCACTCTACCTGAAACCGAGAGAAAATGGTTGCGCCGAATTTCAGAGAGATCGAGAAATTCGAGCTGTGGAAGATGTGATCGACGATGGCTGTTCACAGGATATTTGGTTGTTGTTGACGTCAGTGATGGAGGAGATCTCAGAGAAGATGAACTGATGAAGAAGATGGGAGATTTGAGAAATTCAAGGAACAAGAAGAATTGGATCTTCGGGTTTGAGTCGAATCTGAAGTTGGAGAAGAAGGAAGTTAGGGGGTTGAAGTTATTCTGAATCATTGAGATGGAAATTTAGGGTTGTGGCTATTGATTTGAGAGATGGGGTGAACTGTTGATGAAAATTAACAAAGAAATTAGAGATTAGAGATGGGTTTGACGTGAATTTGATGTTGGTAACGAAATGAGGGTTCGAGCTGACCAAGGAAGAGGTGGTTGTGCTGTTCAGATGAGGCAGTGAAGTTACTGGAGAAATTACCTTTGCTGCTGGTAATTTAGGTCAAGACAATGGAGATATATGCTGCTATGCTGAAAGATTCATGGGGATTATGAAGCTCATTTGAGCTGAGAAGACAGTAAAGATGATGTTGTTGCTTTGAGATTGATGGGTTGCAGTTTTAGGAGCTAAGAAGATTTGCAGGGACTCAAATTGCTCATGGGTTTGGCTGTGCAGATGAATGAGTGTTGGCTGTTGCTGCTTGATTGCAGTTCAGATGGAACTAATGGTATTGGTGTTGGTTTGGTTGTGAATGCCGGAAGTAATAGGAGATAAATATGCTGAAGTTAAGCAGAGACAAACCTGCTAGAATGGTGGAGAGCTGCGTTGCTGCTGCGATGGAAGAATGGAGTTCTTTGGTGTTAGAATGAGCTGCAATTCAGGTGGTGCTATGGCTCTGCAGGTTAAGTTGGTACTGAGCAGGAGTTGCTGATACTGCCAGGGACCTAATGGGTTAGTGCTGGAGTGAATGGATCCAAGTACAAATTGCAGGTGGCAGAGAACGAGTTGCAGCTGGTATATGTTGCAGGTTAACTGAAGGCTTAAATCTGGTGGTTGTTGCCACTGTTGCAAAGCATGAGCAGTGGGTGAAGCTTGAAACTGAGATGGAGATGAGGTGTTGTGGATTGAAGGGTGTTATTGACTTCATCTGAAGCTGGCTTGAGAAGGTGGTCTGGAGAAGATATGTAGATGAGATGAATGCAATAGGAGTGATGATTACAGATGATGGAGTTCAAGGAACTAGTCAGGGATGATGCATACTCAAGTTTGCAATGGCAGAATTGGAGACTTGCAAATGGTTGTGGTCATGAGGCAGTTGCAGCTGCAGCTGGGTTGAACTGAAACTGCAGTCACTAGATGTATGTTAGGGTGTAAGGAGAATAAATCAGTTGCAGTTGTTGGCGGTATTGCAGTGTGTGTTGGTGTTGCTTGCAATTGAGAGCTGAATCTGTGGTGTTTCCGAGATGGAGGTACGACTGAGATGAAGTTACAGGTGCTGTGTGGTGCTTGAAGTTGGAGGTGGTGCTAATTGTGGGTTGTGTTGTTGCTGCTTTGGACTGGAGTTAGTCGAGTCTCTTAAGGTGGAAATGAGCTGAAATACCAATAGGCTCTGATGGAGTTGAAATGCAATACAAGCTGAAGTGAAGTGATGGAGGTGATGCAATGAATGCAATGAAGTGTTTTGTTGTTAATGAAATGCAAGTTGCAACTGGTAGATGTATGTGCAGTGCAGCTGGAGCAGAGAGCAACCGTCATGGCTGTATAGGTACCTGTGAAGCACAATGATGGTGCAACACTAAATCTGGCCAATGCAAATGGCGTGGGCCAAAGTGAATCAGACTGAGCCAGACCTGACTCATCTGATTAGCCATCTGACTCATTGACTCGGTTTGACTCGGTCACTTTGACTGAGTTGACTCGACGATCTGACCCATTTGACCGATGACCGGGTGGGCTTTGCCGGTCACCTGAGATACTTCTCCTGTCACTTTTCCGGCCAACTTCCAGCGGTAGACCCAATTTTCCGGCATCATATTTTTGGGATAATTTTTACATGGGTTTTTCTCACATATGGGCTTGGTGGATTTTTATCTAATGGACTTTGAAGACTTGGACCTAATTTTGGAACAAGAGGAGCTATAAAAGAGAAGACTTCTACAACTTTTGGTATCATGTATTCTACTTGGAGTGTAGGATCAGAATCTCGCAACAATAATATCTTAGCGAAATTATCAACAACACAACACAACAGCGTCGCAAAACAATTTCAGAAATGATATGATAAAAGCTAGGATCACGAGAAAGATGTGATAGTCCTGCGAAAATTATAGAGCTTGCGAAATTAACATTTGTAAGGTTGCGAGAATGTCACAGACCATACCCGAAAATAAAGGACCGATTAGCTGTCATCCACTATGTATATCCCTATAAATAGTCGTTCAAGTTGTAAAGAAAGAGAGAGATCTTTTTTGAGTAAGAAACAAGTAAATAGGAGAGAGAAAGTCTAGAGTAGAGGTCATTCTTGATTTCTTTATCTTTTCTTGTAAGAACATTCAAAGATTGATCAATAAAATTAAGAGTGTAAACCTAAAAATGAGTTGATTAATAATGAAATCATACGAGGGGTGTGGTGTAGGATTTCCTTGAAGATCGAAAGTTGAAGATTGTTGTTAAGAATATTCAAATCAAGAAAATGATTAAATAAATCAGTGAACCAGTTAAAAGAAAGATGATTAGAATTAATGAAGATGACAAAAGATTGGAGTGTAATATGATAACAAAAACGATGGTTAATGAATTCCATGAAAATATCAAAGGAAGAATACATAAACGAAATTTTGAAGGAAGGTTATGGCGGTAGAAAAGACATCACCCTTGAAAGATTGAGAAAAGCAAAAAATTACATTCATGGCGGCAGAAATACCGAAAGAAAATTTGAACCACACATCTCCATTGGTTATCACAATGCCTATTACGCGAAAAGAGAAGGAGACAACAACAAAATCCACGGGAGAATGGATATTGAACAGAACTTTAGTCGATACAGGGAGTTCAATGGATATAATATTTTATCACGCATTCCGGATAATGGGATTCAAAGATGAAGAAATGTCCAGTTCAACATATTTTGTTCACGACTTTGGAAAATCCACAACAAAACCTAAAGGAGAGATAGTGGTACGAATTCCACTTGGAGAAATCGAAACACATGTAACACTGTGCGTGGTGGATATGGAATCGCCATATAATATGTTATTAGGAAGACCATGGATACATGCGATAAAAGCTGTAGTATCAACGTTGCATCAATGTATTAAATTCCCCACACCAAATGGAATAGGTGAAATCAGAGGAGATGTTGACAATGCGAAATTATGTCATCAAATTGAAGTAAAGCATTATGAAGGACAAGCAAAAAAGAAGCAATTTCGCAGAAAGTTGGCAAAGGAAGCAAAGAAAGAAGAAGAATTTAGAGTATATATGATAGGGAAAAAGAAGGCAAAGGAATACCCAGCGAAATTTCGGAAGAAGGAGAAGGACCTATGAAAACAATAAAAGAACCAACACCAATGGGAGAACCTAAACCCAGTTACACTGCCGCAGAACCAACAAAAGAAATAAACGTTGGGACTATAAAAGAACCTCTAATATTGAGAACTAGAACCAAAATGGATGTGGAATAAGAAGAAAAAACTGTTAACTTGTTGCGAGAATATAAAGATGTTTTGCAGGAAGCATGGATGAGATACCAGGAATAGATCCATCAATTGCATGCCACAAGTTGGAGATTAACAAAAATGTAAGACCATTTAAACAGAGAATAAGAAAAATTGCAACAACTTACCATTCCCAAATAGAAGAAGAACTACAGAAAATGCTTGATGCGGGAATCATAAGAGAAGCTAAATACCCAGAATGGATAGCGAATATGGTCATTGTCCCAAAGAAAAACAAAGGAATCAGGATTTGCATAGATTTCACTGATTGAAACAAAGCTTGCCCCAAGGATAGTTTTCTGTTACCAGATATTCCTCAAATGGTGGAATCCGCAGCTGGAAACGATAGAGTATCGTCTTTAGATGGGTACAAAGGGTATAACCAAATCCCTCTCGCTGAAGAAGATCAAGAACATACTGCTTTCTTTGCCCCTAGAGGTTTATATTGTTACACGAAAATGCCATTTGGTTTGCGAAATGCGGGAGCGACATACCAAAGAATGGTAGAGAAGGTGTTCACAAAATGGATACACAAAACATTAGAAGTATATGTGGATGGCATGTTAGTAAAGAGTAAAGAAGCTAAAGACCATGTACAAGACCTGAGGGAGATTTTTGAACAAATGCGGCAGTATAACATTAAATTGAATCCTGAGAAGTGTACTATTGGAGTTGCATCGGGAAAATTTTTAGGCTACATTGTATCAAAGGAAGGAATACAGGTTGATCCAGAAAAAGTGCAAGCAGTTCGTGACATGCCAACACCAGCAACAATAAAAGATGTAAAGAAGTTGAATGGGCTTCTAGCTTCGCTGGGGAGATTCATTTCGCGATCATCAGACAAATGCAAATATTTTTTCGATATACTCAAGAAGGGTGCGAAATTTAAATGGACTGATGAATGTGAAAAAGCTTTTCAAGGGATCAAAGAACTTCTTATGAATACAACTATTTTACAAAAAGCAGAATCGGGAGAAGAATTATTGATCTATCTTGCGACGACGTCGCATGCATTAAGTGTTGTATTATTGCGAATAGACGCAGGAGTGGAGAAACCCATTTATTACATTAGCAAAACTTTTAATATTGCCGAGAAGAATTACTCAAATATTGAGAAATTAATCTTAGCATTAAAGGAAGCCTCAAAATTCAGTTTAGTACCGTCATGCCTATTCATATGCATATGCCATGTCAAGCGGTTTACCACTTTTGCACCCACTATGGGTATGGAAAAGTGGAAAACATATGTGCCCAAGTGGCAGATATTCCACTTAGGCACACGCGATGGAGTATCTAGCGAGCGATAGGGACTCCGTCGCTCGATGCTCTTAAAAACACTCGGCGATAAGAAGAGCGACAATGCTAGTCTTTCCATTGCTCGTTGTTGTGAACATCGCTTAATTATTTTTCATCCAACGGTTAGGAATTCTCACCCCTATAAATTAGGGTTATCAATGGGACCGGGTCCTTCCGGGTATCACTAGACCCGGACCCTACTTATAAAGGTCGGGTCCGGTTCCTAATGGTCTTGGGTCAGGTTCCTAAATTTATGGACCCAGAACCGGACCCGTTTAAAGTCTCGCGTACCCGTTGGATATTAAAAAAACTATAAAAAAATCTTAAAATTTAATTTCTTTTTCTTTTTAACTTGAATCTAAATTATTTTGTTTTAAAAATTTATTGTTATTTCTTTATTAGTGTACTAATAAAGATTAAATGTAAGAAAAAAATGAAAAATGAAAAAAAAAATTCAAAGACGAAACAAACAAAATAACTATAATTTTGCGAAAAAGATGAATAAGAGGATAAATAACCGGGTACCCGGCGGGTATTACCCGTTTGGACCTGTTAACATTCGGGAATGGGTTCAGTTTTAGGACCCAGAACCGGACCCGAATCTAACGGGTCCGGTTCCGGTTCCGGGTAATGGGTACCCATTGACAACCCTACTATAAATACTCAACTTCAAATTCATTTCAACCGACACCAGAATTCTTAATTCTTTTTAGAATTTCTCAAACTCACATAACTTCCATAGTTTTCATTACTGTTCCAATTTTTCAAAGAGCATGGCTGCAAATATGAACATGGATGAGTTGATAGAAAACCAACATGTTGTCGAAAATCAAAGAGTTATTAAGGAAGGTTCCTATATATGGGCATGGATTTTTTCCAAGTTTTCCACTTTTGCATTCATTATGTGAAAAGACGAGGGTAACCAAATACACCACAATCTTTTGTTTATCAACTTATAAGTCCTTTACCAAGTGTCATAGTCTATGAACAGAGTTGAGACAATACAACAACTTCGGTACACACTTCGTGTGATCGTCTATGGATACTAGATCGAGACAATACAACAACAAGATCACTTGTGTGATTGACTATGGATTCAAGATCGAGACGATACGACAACGAAGTGTTCACTTGATAATAGGTACGGTATTAAACCGAAATTCTATAGGATTAATATCAAGTGTTATGGAGTTAATGTACGTATGTAATTACTTAATTATGATAACAATTATAATGCGGAAAACAAAGTAAACGACACATCAAGATTTTGTTAACGAGGAAAACACAAATGCAGAAAAACCCCGGGACCTTGTCTAGTTTGAATACTCTCATAATTAAGCCGTTATACAAAATCTAATACCAACTTCGTATAGTTGATACCAAGAAGACTACCCCTAGCTACTTAGTTTCGTCAGTATCCCCGCGCCTTCGACTTCGAGAGTCACGTTCATGAATAACAAATCCTTGGATTGTTTTCCAAACAGTAAAAGAATAATCTGTTTGGTAACCACTCTAATCAATCTTTGCTATAAAGATATGTGAGTTGTTTACAAAGGCTCTTTCGTTTAAACTAACAAACTCCTTTGTCTGGTAAGATCAACCTAAACATTGATTACCATATTAATCAAATTATAGATTCGCATACAATCAATATAGATTTCAAAGAGGAACTATAAGTCGATGTTGATCTTACGCAACTACTTAATCAAGTCTATCAAGGATATACACGATTCTAGTTGGATCCCAGCCGATCAAGGTTTGTGCACTGAATCCACAAGATACGAAAACTAATAAGAATTCTTCTTCGTCTTCAAATCTTTTATTGCCTTCAATAACCTGCACAACATCACTTGAATCCTCTTGTGATCAATCACGCACAAAACGGAGTCTGTTAACAATGGATTATCACAAGATGTCTTTAGATCCGAAAATAGTTCTAAAGAACCCGTCGATACTTTGATCTGGTTTGAGTGACCCTTATATCAGAAGAGAAGGCTCTCAATAATAATCAAACTAGGTGCAATCAAAGTTACAACACCCGTTAGTCAATCAAATCAATAGTCGGAAACTAAAATAACAATACAACTATCTAGTTTCCTGATGAGTGCCAAATATTGTATATATCTATCCCTTTTTGTTGGCATTTAACTCATCTTTTGTGCATTAATTCTACATTTTATCCCATATTCTGTATTTTCATTGTTTTCAAGAATAAATATTTTTCTTACTTAATTTTGCATTTTTAGGTAATAAATAAAGTCTGGATAACTTGCGGAGCGGAAAAGAGTTGAAGAGTAGTGAAAAGCCGGAAGAAATTACGCAAGGAAGCCGCAAAGAATGGAGCACAAGACCAAAAAGTTAGGAATGGGCTCAAGAAGGAAGAATTGTTCTTAAAGAAGATATGGGCTTGGCATACCCAAGGCCCAAAACCCTTACCCAAACCCATTTTCTATAACCAAAATCGCCTCCATCTTCAGCCGTCGGATTGGATCCATCTCATCATCCGATGGTCGCTCCTTCATCGCGCATCAAAATCTGAAGCTCCTGCAAAACACCATAGAGATTAGGTATGATTTGATTTCATTTTTTATCAAACCCTAATTTCATAAATTGGGGATTTTGGGGGGGAAAGTGATGGAACGTCTAATTGAAGCATGGGTTAGTCTATTAGGGTTGTTATCATAGTTAGGTAGGATTTTCTATGATTTATTTTGTATTTTCACCAAACCCTAATTGGACTGATGTGGTCCTGATTTTTGGGGGATTTTGTTTATTGGTATAAATAGGTGTAAGGGTTGTGAATTAGAGGGGGGATGATCTCTGGACTAGCCAGAAAAACACTTTGTTCTGTTTTATGTCACAATTTCCAAATTTCAGTTCATCTATGCAGTTAACAGTGAAAGTTGTGATGTTTTGATTTTTATCTTGAATGTTGATTATTGTGTTTAATTTATCATATATTATGAATGTTGATGCTGTTAACATGTGTAGTATGAGCTAATTAGCAACAAGCTAAGGCTTTGATGAAGCCTTGGTGCACTGTCAAATGGTAAAATTGCTAGGATAGGATGCCATATGCTTGTTTTTCTTGTGCATTGGGAAGAAAGCAGTGCTATGATTGCTTGTGATTGATTGTGCTGTCAAAAGACAGTCAATACTAGGGGTATTTCTGTTAGCAAGCTGTTTTTTTCTTTCCTTTCTATTGTATGCATAGGACTCAACTCAATCTAGGAATTTGCTATTTGATTAGGACACAAGGTGGAATCTAAGCCTTGGCTTAGCCACAATTTCCTTCTCAGTCACTTACATTTTCAGTCTTGCTTTGCTTCAAATTCAGTTACTTTCCTTTACTGTTTTGCTTAGTTCTTGCATTTTGTAGTCTCTGTGCACTGAAAACAGTGCACAAAATCTCCCTCTGCCCTTGGCTTACAGCCTTGGTTCCTTGTTGTTGTTATTTTATATCATCTGCCATCTATTCCTTGCTGTTTTGCCATCTTGTGTTAACTGCTTTGTTGTGTTAACTGTTTAGTTCTTTACTTCTGCCACTTTATATGCCATATTGCTTTGCTTTGCATTGTCACCATTGTTAGCTTAGGTTTCTCTTATAGTGCTCCCACTCCCTGTGGACTTTCCCCTGCTTTCCTTCTATTCTATAAACTTGGCCTTGTATACTTGCAAGTTTTGTGTGTCTTTGCCTGTCACACCATTTCCTACCAATGATACTCGTAAAGCTTCTTGATCCCATAGAAGTCTTTAAACGAGCGGTCATAAGAGATTTCGCCTAGTTAGAATACTTTCCTCTCCGAATAGACGACTCCACCAGAGAATATACGAATGAAGTTTGCCTGGCTCTTAGGATAGTTTGAAGAAATGAAAACTCAACTATTTATAGACCAAGGTTGGTTGGACAACAAGGAAATTACAAAACCGAAAATATTCTCAAGATATTAACATTAAAATACCTAATTTCGGTTTTCCTATTTCTAATTAATTACCAAACCATATTTCCGAAAACTCCCTTAGAAAACTTTTATCATTAACCTAGCACATTAACCAATAATATTTTCCAGAGGATATGCTTTAATTGCTGGTAATTAAAACATATATTATGAAAATCATAATTAAATGCTTTTCAATTTTTCGGTATGGGATCACCTTGAGTATCAAGGAATATCTTTGAACAATTTATGATAAGAGTTGAGTACATGTTAAAATAATGTCGACATCTAGAAGCTTTTCATCTTGGCAAACCCTAAACGCCAAATCATATACATCATGAAGAAATATGTGAACCATGGAAACTTGGTTTTGCTCATTAAATCCATTATACCATTACTCCAAAATATGTTGTGATCGGATATAACATGATTCCCAAGATAAGTTGTAATCAGTTACACCTTGCCCCGCAAAGTAGCTTGTGGCCGATTATACCTTGCTTCCCGAAATAGCTTGTGACCGATTACACCTTGCTTCCAAAGGTAGCATTTGACTGATTACAACTAACTTCCCAGTTCATCTTGTGACTGGTTATACCTTGGATTCCAAAGTAACTTGTGACCGGTTACAACTTGCATTCCAATATAGCTTGCACCTTGATTCCCAAAGTAACTTGTAACCGATTACAACTAGCTACTATCATAGGATATGACCGATTATAACTCAACTCTCAACCAAAGTTAATATTGGTTTCTACATAGTCATCTTGTATTGATCAATCAAAATATTCAACGAAGAACCGGATCAACACATCATGATTTCACTTTCGATTGTGAAACAAGTTCATACAACTACTTCCTTAAACTAATGTAATAATACATAGTTTTCTAGTATGAAATCACACCTATATAATGCACACATAATTAAGTAAGTAAATACAATATATTATGTCATGTCGCATTTACGAAGTTCAAAAGATAAACGTTATACTTTATAATATAATTCCTTAATACTTTGATCATACTATTATGACCAAGTCTAACACTAGAATTTCATATGTATATATATTCGCATGTTATGTTTTCAATGTAAAGCGACTTGAAATATACGTTAGGAATAGAAACAAGATCAAGTCAATACTACTAACCTCAAGAGGAAGGATGATGTCGTCGTTGCAGTCGCTACTTCTTCACTTTCTTTAGGTCTTCGGAGTAATACTTGTATGTCTCAACATTCTTAGACTTTCTAGTCTAACCTAAACGAAGTTGACTCTAGTGTTTAATGAAGCGACTCTAGATGAGTTTTGATACTAAAATATGACAACCAACCCTGATATACCAACGCTTGGTGGGTTCAACCGACTATGCTCTAATACTATGGATATATCAAAGTGGCAAAAAAATATGGCTACGTGGCAAATTTGCCACTTAACCAGGGGAGGTTTAGTCCCTACAGAGTGGTGGAGTCACAACCTCTCGGTTGGAACTAAGCCGCTTGGTGTAGTGTAGGCCTCCAGCAGTAAAGACTCGACCGCTCGGTGCAAACTACATCGCCCAGTATGTCCAATCCAAAGACCATAAACCATCCCCATATAAACACCCAATTTCAATTTCATTTCAACTTACACTTTATTTACTCTTCTCACTTCTCACATTTGTGATAATCTAGTGCAAATTTTATCATCCAATTCCATCTTCTCTACAATTCACTACTATTGTGTAATATTTTGAATATCGATTCTCAATATGATTCTCAAATGAGGGTACAAATTTAACATAAGGGAAGATGAAAGCATTTGCAGAAACTATGTGTACTTTATACAAATATTAGTGGTGCCCAACAACCAAGTAACAAGTTGTGGGATAACGTATTTCATAAGTTTCATGAAGAAAAAATGAACATCAACGATTGTAATGCAAATGGATTGTCGGGCCGCTTTGTTGCAATTAACAACCAGATTTCCTTGTATATTGGTATGATAATGCAACATGATCGTGGTCGAGCGAGCGGTCTTGTCGATGTTAATGTGGAACGTTAAGTAATGATTGCATCACAATCATGGGAAAAAATTTGTTTATGAAAGTTGTTATCATATTTTGAAAGTGTTGCCTAAATATAATCCAGACGTGTTATCAAATTTGCAGCACGTACCTGAAAGGTCACCATACACTTCTTCGATCTACTTCAACACCAAGTTGACAACCATCTCAACCACCTCCAAATAATCCATTTTCTTCACCATACACCATAAAAAACCAAAATTCCAACTCGAATATCAATGCGGCGGTTAAGATATGAAGAGAAAAAGTATAAAAGTAGCGATAAAAGTTGCACAAGAAGGAAAAGAAACTGAAGGTTTTTTTGAAAACTTTTATGGATCATCAGAAGACCGTCGAAAAACAAACAACAGTTGGTCGGAAACTCATAACCAGGGAGATGAAAAAACATTGTCAAACTCAAGACATGTTTTTTGCAGACTACGACAAGAATAATATTCTTGGTGCAAACACCTCAATAGCGACCAAGTGACAAAAAATGGTATGAAAGATGAAATTTGACAGGTTAGCAGAAGAGTTGGAAGAAAAATATAACAAGAGAAATTTGGAACGACAATTTGGAGTTCAAGATATAGATGAAGCTGATGGATCAGAACACGATGAAGTAAAACTACTTCATTATTTAATGTATCAGCTTTAATTTTAATTAAAATATAGTAGTTTGTTTAATGAATGATTAGTAGTTTTCCATTACTTGGATTTTGAAATACATAAATGGTTTGCATGAAAATACACATAAAATTAAAATTAAACAACATCTCATTCAAACTTAAACTTGACAACATCCCATTAAAACTAACCAACATCCCATTAAAAACTAACATCTCATACGAGTTATGAGAAACCTCCTTAAGATTTAGAAGTGCGCTTCGTATTAAAAAAAAATCCTTTTCATCTTTTCCATTCTCCTCGAGCTTGCACTCCCATATCAGCATTGGTTTCACCTATAAGACAATATCGTTTGACTGTCTCATAGCTATCAAATCCACAACTTCTTTTTTTGATAGTCATGAATCGAAAAAACAAAGCAACCCAATCGATACTTATGATGAGGATTCCCTGTGTCTGTGCATAAGGTTTCATGAAATTTCCCCCAATAACTCATACTGGGTAAACCATTCATCTGTCGTTCTTCTACAAATAGATAGATCTTCATCTTCAGTAAAGCTTGGATCATCCATGAATTACCTGGAAAATAGAGAAAATCTTGAATGAAGGTGTGATTTTGAAATGGCTGAATTGGTAGGTATATATAGGGATAGTTGACGGTATAGTCTAGGGCGCTCGATGCACCCTAGGCCGCTTGGTGCCTTCTAGGTCGCTTGGTCAAGTGAAAACGTAAACTAGAACCTTAAACGATTCAAACAATTTGGGTAATTTTAACCATAAGCATTAAAACTTAAAACCTTTAAAATGATTTCAAAACTAAACAAATAAACTTAAAATAATTTTAAAAATAAATTTATCTAGCTAACATTAATCCATTCGCCTTCTCGTTCTTCTAAACTCTACCCACGTATTTGCTTGCCGATCTTCCTGTAACCTGTCATATAAAAATTTGTTCTCAATATAACTAGTCATTTGCGCATAGTTCCTTGCAGGTAATCCTCTTTCTGGTTGAACCTCATGCCTTAAATCTTCATCTTCATGGTTAGTCTAATCCCTCTTACGATGAGTTTCTTGAATTACCATGTTATGCATAATTATGCAAGTGAGCATAGTCTTATGTATGTCACGAGCACTAAGACCACAATAAGGTCCACAAATGGTGGTGAACTTCCACTTCAGAATTCCAAAAGCCTGTTCCACATCCTTCCTCAATATTATCCGTTTACTATTAAAATACGTATATAAACGACCCAATTCGCTAGCAGGGGACTGGCGATAACATTTAACTAAAGTTAGACATTTTTGATAGATTCTATCTGCAAAATAATACCCATGAGCGTAACAATGACCGTTGATACTGAAGTTTACTTTATGACTAATTTTATACTTCAAATCTTCAAAAAAAAGGCAAGTTGTGCAAAACATTTATGTCGTTTTGAAACCCCAGAAGACAAAAAAAAGCGTGTTGTATCCAATGTAGTTAATATCGGATATCGGTTCATCTCGGCCGGGACCGATACACTGGTACGATTTTATATCGGGGATATTATCGTTGAAATATCGGTTCTAGATTTAGAGACTATAATTTTATATTAAACATTTCTCCACACATTTTCGGATAAGATATAATAGATAACATCAATTTTATCAAAAAAAAACAAAAGAGTAACTTTAGTAGACTTGCTTCGAGAGCTACATGCACCTCTACTACCACCCGGAAGACTTTCTTCGCCAAAATTACCCTTAAACTTTATAGAAAACGACCAATACCGTCTCATATCAGGAAATATAGGAAAATTTCGCATCGACCAATACGACCGATATTTGACCGAAACGGCCGATATTATCGGGCGAATATCGTATCCCCGATATCCTTCTTATCGTATCGTTCTGGGCCGATATCCGAAATATCCCCGATATATCGGCCGATACGACCGATATTGACTACATTGGTTCTATCCAACAATCATAAGAAGACGGATTCCAAAATTTAAAAATTGTGGAAGATGAATGTATTTGCAGGAATTATGTATTTTTTAATCAACGTCTTATCATTAGTGCTGCACTACAAGCCATAACATTTTGAGAAAACATATTTGTGAAATTTCACTACGAAACAATGAAGCTCTATAATCGCGATGCGAACACGTTAAGTCACTGCTTCAATGTGATCAATGAGGAAATTATTAAGTATGTTGCTTTAGTAATGTAAGCGGGTCGGAACATGAAGGGTGGTAAAACCATGGTGGACATTGAACAAAGGTGTCAGGTGGAATAGCGCCGCATCAACGGAGAAAACTTCCAAGATGGAAGTTGTATTGAGATTTTAAGAGTGTTGCCCAAATATAATCCAATATTGTTTTAATTTCTTAATTGCCGACTTAAGCCTAGGTAGAAGACTATTTTTTTTAAATTATTTTTTAATATCTAATTTCTTAATATTTTTTTACTTTATTAGTTAATATTAAAATGTAATTTTAGTTAAATTGTAAAACTGAATTAAGAATAAAATATAAGCTTAATTCTCAATAATACGAGTCAGATTTTCAAATTCATTAAACTTCGAACTAATCATTAATAGTCATTCTATAAGACATAAAATTAGATAATAATAATTTAAAATATAGACTTCAAAAATAAAATTTCGGGACAATGTTTTTCATCTTGATTATCTTCTTTGTTTCACATAACTTCTAATCAATACGCTCATGTACTGTGTTCCCTTGTTTATCTTCTTCTTTCTCTTCAAATTTGCTTTGCTTTGATTTTCCTTGCTTGAAAGTTTCTTTGTCTTCTCTTAGCTGCATGTTTGAGTTGGCTAATATCCAAAACCTGAAGACTTCTTTGCTTTTTACCTATTTCTTTATCATTATCACATATCTTCCTAACAACATCGTCAAATATTACTCCAGAAAATCAGGCTGTATTACCAAATTAATTTGGGTTTGAAATTCTGCCATTTGAGAAAATTTTAGAGTTTGAGAAAGAAAGAAATAGAGAAAAAAATTTAGTAAAAAAAATTATATGTAAATTTTAAGTTTAAAATATTACCTAATAGGCGAGAACGAACTATTCGTTGGCGCTAGACATTCCATCGAGCAATATTAACTTTCTATCCAGTGATAAAGTTTTTGTTATTGGTGCTATTGACAATATCGGTCGTTATACCGTAGTGACGTGACTGATTTGTCATGCCACTTGGCTAATAGAATTTTTTTGACATGGTACATAGGGATAGGCCTAGGTGGCATCTTTCCACTCATTCTCATTATTTTCACTTGGATACAGCTAGCTGGGCTAAATCGTAGCCTTATGGGCTTACCTGGTCTACATCCCCGCTATTGGGTTTATTTATTTGTTACCGAGCTAGAAACTAGCAAAAGAAGTATATCTCAGAAACCCTAGCTAGCACCAAATTTTATTCTTCATCTATCCTCATACTCTATCTCTCCTTCTTCCCTGCAGGGTTTTGATTTAGGGTTTGAGATTCACCGCAGTAGCTTTCTTCTGAACAAATCAAACATGGTGGAAGGTATGTCGATGACAGACATTGAAGCTATTGGAAATAGACTTGGAATTGATATTAGACAAATTGATCTAGATTCGATTCAGTTACCACCTGGTGAAGATTTTGGTATTCCAAGGTAAATCCCTTTTAACCGCTGATTTTGTTTGTTGATTTTTCTTTTCTCATGCTTAGAGATGGATTTTAATGTTTTTTTTGTTTATATTTCATTTCAGCGACGATGAAGAAAAACTCCGTCAGGAAGATAGTTTAGAGTTTGAATCAGGATTTGGTAATATAATTGTTGTTGATAATCTTCCAGTAGTTCCTCCCGAGAAATATGATAAGTTGGAAGGCGTTGTTAAAAAGATTTACAGTCAGATTGGTATTATTAAGGAAGATGGGTTATGGATGCCTGTTAATCCTGAAACACAGAAAACTCTAGGTTATTGTTACATCGAATATAATACTCCTCAGGTATTTCCTCTTACTCGATCTTGATTTATTAATGAAACCTAGATTGGTTCAATTATTAACCATATACCTAGATTCCCCAATATTTTTCAACTTGGGGGAACTTGATTTAGTTGAGATTAAGTTGTCATTTAATGTACCTATTGTGTAATTTTCCCTAAAATTTGTAATTGTAAATATAATGTGGCTCTTTACTTACTTTTACTGTTACAGGAAGCTGAGCTTGCCAAGGAGAGGACTCATGGCTACAAATTAGACAAAGCCCATATATTTGCAGTCAACTTATTTGATGACTTCGACAAATTCATGAAAGTTCCCGATGAATGGGCTCCACCTGAAATTAAGCCATATGCACCCGGGGTACCTCTTTTTAAACCGTTTCTAAATGTTAAATTAAATCAAAGGAAAATTGAATTATAGTCTATATAGATCTCTGAATTTCAGATATTTTATTTACGTAGAAGTCTAAATTTCCGGGGATACATTATTATAAATTTAGACCTAATTATGTATGTGGTTTTAGTCTCTTTGTTTTTTTGGTTGGTATGGAATAATAAGTCCAACTTTTACAGCTTCTTCCACCATGAAGCTTTTTATTTTAAGCAGTTGTACAACAGAATGGTTTTCATAACTTTTATTTTTTGTTACCCAGAATAAGTTTTCCAGCTATTACTCCTTGTAGGTGTGAATTATTACTTGAGCTGTATCATCTAAATGATGATTTAATGTGTTATTGTTGCTTTTTTATAGTTAATTTCCCTTACTCAAATATCTGCATGTTCGATTACAGGAAAATCTACAACAATGGTTGACTGATGAAAAAGCACGTGATCAGTTTGTTATACGTGCACATCATGATACTGAAGTCTTTTGGAACGATCCCAGGCAATCCATGCCCGTTCCAGTTTATCGCCGTCAAGTAAATATAACAATCTTTTGCACATTACTTTTAATATCTAGTCGTATATCTTGTTGTACATAGTTTGATAACATACTGTGCTATTCCAGTAACTGGGAGGTATTTTTTAGTAATATGTTTTTTTCTTTGGCTTGCAGTACTGGACTGAGAGTTTTGTTCAGTGGTCTCCACTTGGGACATACTTAGCCACTGTTCACCGACAAGGTGCTGCAGTGTGGGGTGGTGCAGCCACCTTTGATCGCCTTTCACGATATGCCCATCCACAGGTTATATCCTTGTCAAGTTATACATTCTTTTCGTCTTTGCTTTTTTCTTTTTTTTTTTCCGCGTTTAGTAATATTGATATTGTTGATTTCAGGTTAAGCTCATTGATTTCTCTCCCGGGGAAAAATATTTGGTTACATATAGCAGTCATGAACCTAGCAA
This sequence comes from Papaver somniferum, assembly GCF_003573695.1. NCBI lineage: Eukaryota > Viridiplantae > Streptophyta > Magnoliopsida > Ranunculales > Papaveraceae > Papaver > Papaver somniferum. Next base: position 13,622,923 of record NC_039362.1, on the reverse strand, counting down.
CCCTCGTGATACACATGTGAGCAGCCACACTTTGCATCTATTCTATATATGTTTTTATTTCCTTGATATTAAGCATCTCTGAAGTGTTGTGTTCTTTATGCTCTAGAGGGTTATCTTGAACATTTTTGATGTACGTTCCGGTAAAGTAATGCGAGATTTCAAGGGAAGCGCTGATGAGTTTGCAACTGGTGGAACAGGTGGTGTATCGGGAGTCTCATGGCCCGTTTTTAGGTGATTTATCCTTCTGTGTTATTGCGGTACTTCAAGTAACCATGGGAAAGGTTGACAAATGACTAATTAATATTTTTCTTTTTATCTTTTACTATTCAGATGGGGTGGTGGAACAGACGATAAGTATTTTGCCAAACTTGGAAAGAATGTCATCTCTGTATATGAGACAGAGACTTTCACTCTTATTGATAAGAAGTCTTTGAAGGTTGAAAATGTGCTCGACTTCAGTTGGTCACCTGCTGATCCCATCATTGCTCTCTTTGTTCCTGAACTAGGTGGAGGCAACCAACCCGCTAGAGTGAGTACTGAAGTTCTTCATGTATATTCCCATAACTCTGCTTCTACTTAAATTATTCTAATGCGCCTTTTATACGCAGGTGAGTCTTTTTCAAATTCCTGGTAAAGAGGAACTCAGGCAGAAGAATCTCTTCAGTGTCAGTGATTGCAAAATGTACTGGCAAAGCAATGGAGAATATCTTGCAGTTAAGGTTGACAGGTATACCAAAACCAAGAAAAGTACATATTCTGGTTTTGAGCTTTTCCGAATCAAAGAAAGAGACATTCCTATTGAGGTTCTCGAGCTGGAGAACAAAAATGATAAGATCATGGCTTTTGCTTGGGAGCCTAAAGGACATAGATTTGCTGTTATCCATGGTGAATCTTCCAGGACAGATATTAGCTTTTACTCGATGCGAACTGCTACAAATACTGGGCGTGTTTCAAAGCTCACAACGCTAAAAGGAAAGAATGCAAATGCGCTATATTGGTCACCTTCTGGCCGTTTCGTACTTCTTGCTGGGTTGAAACATCTCAATGGACAGTTGGAATTCTACAATGTTGATGAGCTTGAAACCATGGCCACTGGGGAGCATTTTATGGCAACAGAAATTGAATGGGATCCCACTGGAAGGTACCGGCAGCTTAATAAAATTATTTAATTGTATTCCTAACCTTCTCTATAGCATGCGGATTATCTCTATAGTGGATATTAGCCTATTAGGGCATAATCCCACTGGAAGGTATCGACAGCTTAATAAAATTATTTGATTGTATTCCTAACCTTCTCTATAGCATGCGGATTATCTCTTAAGTGGATATTAGCCTATTAGGGCATAATCCCATTTCCTCCTTTTGGTACATATAGCGGATGAGAATTATAATTTCCTCTTGGATTCTGGCATATATGCAGATATGTCGCAACTGCTGTTACTTCCATTCATGAAATGGAAAACGGGTTCAACATCTGGTCTTTCAACGGAAAGCTACTGTACAGGCACTCAAGGGATCATTTCTATCAGGTAAAATATATCTTTATTGTTTATGTTCTTCCAATGCTGTACCCAGCTGAACCCTGAAACCTAATTGTGTATAACTTTTCGATCTCTCAGTTTTTGTGGCGCCCAAGGCCACCATCTTTGTTGACTGCTGAAAAAGAAGAAGAAATTGCTAAGGATCTCAAGAAATACAGCAAGAAATATGAGATTGAAGACCAAGATGTCAGTAATCAATTGAGCGAGCAGGACAGAGAAAAACGAAGGAAGCTACAAGAATCATGGGAATCTTGGATCATGAAATGGAAACAAATTCATGAAGAGGAGAAGTTAGAGAGGCAGCACTTAAGAGATGGTGAGGCTAGTGATGATGAGGAAGAATATGAAGCCAAAGAAGTTGAGGTCGAGGAAATTTTGGATGTTAAAGAAGAGATTATTCCATACGAGTTTGACCAAGAGTAGAGTTGAAATTCTTCTGGAAGTTTCACGATTTACACCAGCGTTCAAAGGCTGTCCCCTCGTGTGGGACCACGTTGAAGTGTTGTCTCTGTTTTTTCCGGATGTGATATTTCATGGTGTCTCTCATATTGTAAGATCGAGGAGGTTGGATCAGTATATGTTCGAAAAAAAAAAGAGAATAACCTTTTAGATAAAAATAATAATAAAAAAAGTGTGCAATTGGAACATGAAAACTTGACGGAGCTGCTCATAGTTTCTCGGTAGGAATGGAGATTAGAGGAATTGATACTGGTATAACTTGCTGCACTAGCTCGTGTCAGATATGAATCAACTTGGACGTTCCTAGGTTACCAGATGAGTGGACTCAGAAAAATTTCTACCCATACTTGATTCCAACATAACTCCACAGATTCAGATTTTAGTAAAACAAATAGAAGATGAAAATACAACAATGAATGGTTAATGCAAGCTTTCTTTCCTGACAAGAAGAACAAAGACATAGAAAAACATCTAAATACTTGTTGAATGCTGACGAATTGATGACAAGCCTCTTCCTGTATACCTTCAACCTACAGTCCTGGTGAGTACTGCATATGAAACGCGAACCTACAGAGAAGGTAGAAGTCATCAGGTAGTGAAAGAACAAAGCAGGAGTTGAAATGTAAATCTTAACTAGCAAAATCCTAGATCTTGTGGAAAATAACGCCAACCGGAAACTGCAATTACTCGTAGGGATGAATTAGCCAACTAAGTTTATAAGCACCAAGTTCTTATCGAGGTTTGGGTTTTCAAAACTGTAATGCCGTACACATACAGATTATTTATGTTCCCTTGCTCGATTGGATGCTTTTGCCCACATGCCTAGAATACTTTTACCAGTTTCTTAATTCTTTGTTTATTTAATAACGACAAGGCATGGGATTATGGTTTAGCGTTTCATCGTTTGGGCTAGATAGTGCCCTTTGACTTGAACACTTGGCAAACTGCAAGTCTGAAATACTAGGTTGCATCACCAAGTTAATCAAAGACAGTCGGGTCTCAACAAGCACAGATTAACGAACTCAACTCGGTGAACTGTGATCAAAGAGTCAAACCGTTTTAGGTAGCTAACCATGGGTGAACCGGTACATCCTTCTGCATTACACTATAAAAATAGGTTACACTACTCTATTTCCAACTTAAATCCGACTGTTTAAGGACCAATTCATTTAACACGTCATAAACCTAGAGCAAAACTGAAATCCATCTGAATTTTCTTGGGCACAGAAATAAGTTCAGCAGCCATTTTGCTTCAATTGTCTGAGTGTTACTACAATGTGAGTGTTACCAAACATTGGACTCCGGAGGACAAACCTAAAGATACAACACGAACAATATTCTAATGTTGAACTAAACATGATCCGTGGAGTATAAAACTAAAGATGATATATTCAAGGAATATGAATTTCCCATTTGAAAACAACTGGTCAAAGATCACTCACACTTAAAATATGATGAACCGAGACAACAAATGAAATCATTTGAGATTATCTTGCGCTGAAAATAAGTTCAGCCCCCGGCGTAGGTTGTGTTCTTCGAGTGTACTTAAGAAGCAAACCTTCGGCAGAGACACCTGGTACTCGTAAATCCCTGAAAGAAGATTAATAGATATACAATATGAAATGAAATTGCCATCCGAAAATGCTAAATGCAAAGAGATTTGCTAGAAGTCAAAAAAATCTCCAATTATTTATAATGTCTTAATCTTAGTGATACAAAGTACTATCTATTTTAGATAGAAAAATTGAGATAGAGAACAGGAGAGAATTGAAGCATACCTGATGTAAGGATGAAGATCTTTCATTTCCCACTTTTGTTTCTCTCGAAAGAGGGCAGCAAATCGGTCAGCAGGAGTGAGAGGTAAAGAAGAGACACTAAATGCACGGACCCATGTTTCGACTCCAAGTTTTTCTACCAAAACTTCCCCTTCCAACATCTCAAAATCTGCACACATCCTAGCTGGAATCTTCCGTACCCATTCCTCCATAAATCTGTCCATCTTCATTTTCCCTTCTTTCAAAACACCTTTAGCAAAATGGACACAGACCCTCTTCTCATCCAGTCTCCAAACACATTTGCCTTCCATATCCGTATCCAATTTATTTCCATAAACCTCCAAAATATGTAGTGATATTCTACGCGAAAACCCATCCGACTCCAGCACGCTCAAAATTTCATCTTCATTAAGTGAAGTCAAATTCCACCCAAACAACACAGAATTGTGCAAAAGCATACTTAAAACAACATCTATATACTTATCATCAACAATTCTCCAATACCCATTAATCTCAACAGCTGAAAGCGCTTTTAACTCCGCTCTCAATTCTTCATCACTTGCTTGAACCTTAGCAACCAAATCTTCCCATCTATACAATCCCATTTTCCCTGTTTCCAAATACTCCTCCTCTTCCATAGGATCCGTAGAATCCTCCTCAGATCTGTAAGGATTCTCCATTAACAGTGACTTAAGTTTCCCTAACTTGGGTGCAATCTCAACTAGCTCCATATTTCCAGAAGCCAATTTGAGTACTTGAGCCGCCTTACATGAGTCACCTTTTTTCCAATTTTCATCAGCAAATTCAGAATTTTCAGATGGAGGAATTAGAAAGATAGAATTAGAGTTACCGACAAATTTGATTGCGTACGTCGTAGACGAAGCACACAGTACTGCTTCTTCATCACATTCTCCTCTTACAGTCACTCTACAAAAGAACACACACACAAAACCCTAAAACTTAAAAAAAAAGGTTTAAAATCCGAAAACACATAGCATAACTGGGCAATCAGGATTTGTAATAGAAACTTTAAAATTTTGGGTGGTTTTTAAATGATCATATGTATTTACCTTTGATGTAGAATGTGAGGGAGAAGCTTTTCATCGACTTCGAGGAGGAGGAGATCTTCATGAGGACCAAATGAAGGGTGATAAGAGATAGGCATCGATGAATTAGGTTTCAGATTTATGATTCCCTCTGCTCCACCACCACCACTTCCACTCTTTCCTGGATCTTCTTTCATCTCTTAGTCTCTCTACTCTCTCTCTCGCTCTTCTTGGGAGTATCAATTTTCCCGCGCTTTTAACCAGATTGGGACCTCAGCCCCCAAGTGTTTGGTTCAAGTGCCCAAATCCTAGGGTGCCCCTGAGTTACATTTGGAGGGTACTTAATAACAAAGTGCAAGAGCTTATGCCCAAATCTAGCGAGACAAGTCTGAAGACTCTGAACTGTGCAACAACTATCACTTTGATCATCAAAATTTCAACCTCTCTCTCTGTGTATGATGGATGAACATCAAAACGAAAAGCTATTAGAATGTGCATCAAAATATCCAATTCCAAAAGGTGTGAAGATATCATATGGAACTGCTGGATTTAGAGCAGATGCATCGATTTTATCATCAACTGTATTTAGAGTTGGGATATTAGCAGCTCTGAGATCATTGACGACTAAATCTGTAATTGGATTGATGATTACTGCTTCACATAATCAGATTTCAGATAACGGTGTTAAGATTGCTGATCCAAGTGGTGGTATGTTGACACAAGAATGGGAACCTTTTGCTGATTTACTTGCTAATGCTCCTGATCCACAAAATCTTGTTAAGGTCAGTTGCTAATGTTGTTTCTTTTGATGATTCTATGTTGTGGATTTTATCACTTGTGCTTTTGTTCTAAGGATTGAACTTGATAGTGGTAGTAGTCTTATCGCAGACAAAATAATAATAAATTAGATAGTAGGGATAAAAAAGAAAGAACAAATAATAAATTAGATACACAGGAAACCTAGAATGATGATTGATTTTCAGTATTTTGCAGAAATTAATCTTTGAAATTTAAGATAAAAGCTTACTGTGATGAGATCCCATTTCCTACTTATGAGCTAAATCATTCTTTCCTTCTCTATTTAGTCCATAATAAACAGTGCGAAAGTTGATGGAAGTAGGGATTATCCCACTACACATCTCATATAATAGCTGCAGGGCTTCTTCAGACCTGCCATCTGACAGAGGCATGTCATGGACATTGGATATGTTTTAAAATCAGGTATAGGTCCTTTTAGCCTCATACATTGAAAGATATTCCAAGCATCACTTACCATCTCCATGTTCATATAACCACGGATCAGTGCAGAGAATGTAACAATGGTTGGCTCACAACCATCTTCTCCCATTTTCTTGAAAAATTCCAGAGCTTCTCAATTTGTTTCTTCTTGAAGAAGTGGACAACTAACGGTGTGTATACATGGACTGTCGGACTGATAACTTCCTCTTTCATTTAAGGCTTCATCCACCTTACCTGCTCCTAGTAAACCATGAACAAAATTTCCGTAATTATATTGATCAAGTTTAGATCTTTCTTCCTCTACTTCATCTACCATAGATAGAGCTTCATCTAGCCTCCCCGCACGGCAAAGAGCCCTAGTGACCAGCGAAGAGGCTGGCTAAACCCACTCTTGCGTAAATCTTCCTTGCATTTTTGAGCGTCTGATACTTTTCCTACTTCACACAGACAATTAAGATAGATTTCAACCAGTTCTTTGTCTGGCACATATTTTGCCCTGATGAAGTTACCAAGGAGCCTTTTCTTCTCATTCCCAAATAGACGTTTCTCATGTGTTTAAATCTTTCCAGATCCAGATAATTTTATGACCATGTTATAGGTATCTGCAGTGTGGCTATAATCAGACTGCGAACCCACCCATGAAAAGAAACTGAATGCAGCATGTTATAGGGCAATGGCGAAGAGCATCACGAACTAGCTCTGGAGTGAACTAAATAGTGTGGTTCTCCAGAGCTTCTTGGACCAGTCGATGTAGTTGGGTAGGTTTTAAAGTGCAACAGGATTCTGTGGGCTGACATATATGAACGACATGTTGGTACTTGGTAGCTACATCGAGAGACTGGTAATTGGTGGGTAGATATACTGAACCATTTTCTTGATTGTAAATGGCTCTCCAGATCTGCTTCACCTTCTCAGCTGTCTTTATGGCTCCTTTTCTCTCAGATGAGGCTATTTCTAAATAAAACATTTCATCGGAGATGTTCATTTTTGAGATCCTCATTTTGTTCAAAAGCTCAAGATCCTTATTTGTTCTTGCAGCCTTACAGAACTCCTTAAAGAAAATCAAATAGAATTTTAGAGTGGGTTTCACACTTTTATCCTTCATATAATTAAAATTTCATGTGCTCCAGTGACATGGTTATGCTGCACATGACCTGTGATTAAAGCTGTAAATGCAACAATATCCAGTTCAACTCCATTCTCCAACATCTCCCTGTAAAGTTTTGCAAGTTCTTTTATACTGATTCGATTTTAAAAGATGTTGTATTAGCTCGGTAACAATTGAAAAGGTAGGAAGATATCCAGATTCTTTCATTCCAGTAAACTTTTCAAAGCCATCCTCAAACTTATTATATCATTTCCAATTAGTCGAACAGCTGAGAGATTTCCTGATCGTGATAAGTAATTAAAAACTTTTTATACAAATTCATATCAACCTCCATATTCATAAATACCATTGTAGAACTCCAAGGCAATATCAGCCTTTCCAGCACCACACAATGTATGAACGATCAATTTATAGGTCCTTCCATCAGGTTCACAGCCAGATTTCCTCAAACTCCCAAAAACATGTAAACTTCTTCCAATCAGATTCACTTTCCCATAGCTAGAAATGAGAATGGTCCATGTTTTGATATATTTTGAACATGATTCCATCTTCATTTCTTTTACCAATTTAATTAATCAGGCCAAATTGTTTCGCTTCTCCAGCAGTGTATAACATAGTATTGTAAGGACTCACATCATTTATAATAGATTCTCTTAACTGGGTTTCCAAAGACTCCCTTGGGCTCTAATGGTTGTTCAATTGGCTTCAAGTTTCTAACATGGGTTTCCTGAAAACAAGAAACCCCACACGAATCAATACTCTCTTGGGGAGTTCCTATATAAAACAGATTGACATTTTCCAATTATTGTGCAGCCTAATACTACTACGTGCACTATGCTTGACTGTTGATTGTGTGCAACTGCTGGATGCATATGTTGAAACTTCCTAAATTAGCATCAGAAATCTACTACTAGTTAATACTTTCTTAAGACACTTTTTTTTTGGGTAGAGTATTAAGACACTATTAAGTGTAAGAATCTAGGTAAAAAGAGACGTCTTCTTTAATAACTTTCCATCTTAGAGGTGTGACTTTGACTATGTACCCATATTTTCTCCGAAGTCTATCAACACCGTCGACTTCTCAATTACTCAAATGAGCGCTGCCGAAAGCATTACTTGTTCTAAGACCCCATACTTTGCTGCTTATCCCCCTTTTTTTTCCTTCAAAAACCCCTAGAACAGCAAGTAGTATAAGTCACAAACAGTTAGATGTTATGGTAGTGGCTTTGAGTAAATATGGATTGCCTTGTGCATGTGGGGAGTCGGCAGTGTTTTCAGGGTTTCACACTGCAAATTGATTGCTTTAAAAAAGAAAAGATAAGGTGCCTTAAATAAGTCGTAGACATAAAGAGCCACATGAAGATGGATGGATATAATTGAACTCTGAAACTGACGATCAAAATTCAATGATATCCTATGTCATATGCCATAACTAAAAGTTAGTTATTTATCTAAAGTTTCAATCTAAAAACGACTTCACATATCCAGCTAACGGTTTCTCCCGTAGGAAAGTTCAATGTCCAACTACTACTACTTTTTTTTTTACTTGCTTCATCAGGACTTGCAGATTTAGAAAAAGAATAGTAGCAATCTGAGGTTTGATGTCCCCACTAGGGTTACACGTTCATGCTAGCGAGCCCAACTTAACCATTTGCATAGTGTTTGTTATATTTTAGTTAGTTAGTGACTCAATTCATCGCCGTCTTTTGCACTTCTCGTTGTTTTTGCTTACAGCATTGTATTGAAATGGGCTAACTCGATGTTCGATTCATTTCAGCCTTTATTAAAGCTTGAGAGTTGAGTGTGAGGCAGTGAATTAGTTAATTGCTATTATCATTTGTTTGCTAGAGTTGAGATAGTACCATCGATGTTTTTCCTACATTTCTATGTTATTTTTTAACATCCCTTAAGTTTCAAGTATATCAGTGAGATTTCAATTTGTTTTGAAATGTTAGAACTCCAATCATTTCTTTAACTGACTAATGATTACTGTTTGATTGTTCCACCAGTTGATCTCAGAGTTCGCAAAGAAAGAGAACATTTCCTTTGGAGGAGTTTATTCTGCAGAGGTTCTCTTGGGAAGAGACACAAGACCAAGTGGTGAATCTCTTCTTGAAGCTGCACGACATGTATGGCCTATTTCATATCGTTCATCATGAACTTTGTAGTATATTACTTTGTTTTATTTTTCCATGCATGATACTATTCACCGACGCTAATTGACTGCAGGGAATTAATTCTGTAGTTGGCACCGTAGCAACTGATATGGGAATTCTTACTACACCACAACTCCATTGGATGGTTCGCTATAGAAATAAGGGCAAAAGTTCGTTAGAATCTGATTATTTCACACAACTCTCTAATGCTTTTAGGTTAGTGTTATACAGCCTTTACAAAACATTTTTTTTTTCTGATTCCAAATTTCTTATCAAATTACAGATTTTCAAGCTTTAATTGTTTCATTCTGAGTGCAGGTGCCTAATGGATTATATACCCACGGAAATGACCACATGTGAAATGGATGAATTGATTGTAGACGGAGCTAATGGAGTAGGTGGAGAAAAACTCGAAGTGGTCAAAAAAACTTTGAGCAGTTTGGTGATTCAGATCCGTAATTCGGGTAGGGAAGGAGAAGGTGTTCTAAACCAAGGAGTTGGTGCTGATTTCGTGCAGAAGGAGAAGATTGTACCATCTGGATTTGGTCAGATTGATGTGGGAAAGAGGTTAGCTATCCAAATATCCATTCATTCCATCACTTTTAAGCTCTTCTCTTTCTAAGTCAAAACTTAGTTTAGTCTGCCTGGACTGCAACAACTTACCAACGAATGTACACGGTGGAGATTGATCCTTACCTAGGTGCTAACTGATTAGTTTCTTTCTAGTGTTTCAGGTGTGCCAGTTTAGATGGAGATGCTGATCGGTTTGTTTATTTCCACGTGCTACCTGGGAGTAACAACAAGATTGAACTTGTTGATGGAGATAAGATACTATCACTTTTTGCTTTATTCATCAAGCAGCAATTGGCTATTTTAAACAAGGAAGATGGTCATCAGGTACACCTTGGCATTGTTCAGACAGCCTATGCAAATGGGGCATCCACAGATTACCTTAAGAAGTTGGGTCTAGAAGTTGCACTTACCCCAACAGGTGTGAAATATTTGCATGAGAAGGCTTGCGAGTATGATATCGGAATATATTTTGAAGCAAATGGACATGGAACAATCTTGTTCTCTGCAAGTTTCTTATCTTGGTTGGAAAATAGAAATAAAGAGCTTGCTTCTTCATCTGAAGGTTTACTTCTTATATACGTCCAAGCTATATAGAGAGGTATTTCTGTACTGCGATTTCTAAATGCTAATATTCTTTTTTCCCCTTAATCAGGTTTAGAACAGCAACTTTCTGTTAAGAGGCTATTGGCAGTTAGTGAATTGATCAACCAGGCAGTTGGGGATGCTTTGAGTGGGGTGCTTCTGGTGGAGGTCATCTTACGGCATATGGGATGGTCCATCCAGAGGTGGAATGAGCTTTATCAGGACCTACCCAGTAGGCAACTTAAGGTCTGTGAATTAATTAATCTCTAACTTGATGTAACTTATATTGCAGTTTTTGTAGCCTGTCGAAATCTAATCTTAATGAAATTCATTGTGAAGTTCGCATTATTAGCTTTGTGTTTGCTCATGAGAAGGAAAGTAAATTTTTGTTTTCTTTAACTTTTAGTCTAAGAAGTAGGAACAACACAGTGGATGGTGAGTTGGGAACATTCTGTTATGGTGTTCCTTATAAGAATTCTGAACTACACTCTTCTCTCGGTTATTTACCATGGCCGAGTAGCGTACTAGTTTTGCCAAAATGGCAAAATATAATCAGAACAAGTAAACCTGCTTTACTGTGGCACACATTTGCATAGTAGCTATTGTAAGTGAGATGGAGTCCAATTGGAGAAATGGAATTTGTAGCACATTCAGGCTTTTCAAGGACATTTTATGCTGCTAATTTCTCACTTTTTATCTATCCCACCTCTAGTGATCTGCAATACCTACAACCAGAAAATCGAAGTCGATAATTAGGTGAACGAGTGACTTTTTTTTCATTATGGAAAATATATCAAATATGATCCTTTTCTTTAAGATCTCATTATTCTACTCTTTCTCATGAGTAAATTATATTCATCATAAAACTGATTTGGATTTCTTTTTTTTTTAAATTATTTATAGTTTTGATTTGCAACATTCCAACCTTTACATGTAGTAACAAACCAAATTCATTTTTAGATGAAAGAGTATATGATTGAACATATGTTAAAGTGTAAATGTCTTTGTATCTTTCACCAGTATATTGATGCATTATAACTCACGGTCCACGTTATCTAATTTATATCCGTCTGTAAATTTCAGGTTAAAGTCATGGACAGAACTGCGGTTACTACAGCAAATGCAGAAACTGAGGTAGTGAAACCTACAGGTCTTCAAGAAGCAATAAACTGTGAAGTTGGTAAGAGCATGCATTAAGTTGGCCCTAATTATGTTTTGCAGTTGGTTTGTTGGTTAACTGGTTCCTTGTTCATACTAATTATATTTCAGGAGTCTAAAATTCACAGATCTTAGTAATTTTTAACAACCGAGTTCCAGTTTTCAAATTATTTAGCTTATTTTCGGAAAAGAGATACAGTATATGAGATACTTAACATTTAGGATTTGTGCATCAGAGCGACAAAAAAGAAGAAGGTATTGGTACAGACCATCTAAATGTTTGGCGATATGACTTTATCTTTTCTATTTGCAGCTAAGTACACTATGGGAAGATCATTTGTACGGCCATCAGGTACTGAGGACGTCATACGTGTATATGCAGAGGCATCAACACAAGAAGAAGCTGATAACTTGGCTAAATCTGTTGCCCAGCATGTGGATCATTTTCTTGGATTTGGCAGCAGCTAATTTTTGTCATTTCAAACTCATTTGTTTTACAAAAGTATTGTTTCTTGATATCTAGTGTGTAGGTGTACGAGGTATGTTGTACTAAAAGTTAAACCATGCCAACTTTGGGATTCTATCTTGATTCTAGTGATTTGCAATATAATTGGTTTTTGATATTCAAGCAGTAAATTACATCCGATAAATGTTGATATAGTCGATAAATAGTAGTGGTAATTTGTAAGAATGGTATCAATGTTTGTATCTCAAGTGAACTTAAAATGCAGCTTTTGCCTGGGTAAACTCAGCTTAGATCGTTTATGGAAGGCAGGAACAAGTGAATTCTGAGAGACAAGGAGTGGCCGGAGGCATCACTGGCGAAGGCTTGTTAAATATGTACCTACCCATGTAAAAAGTGACCAACGAGAATTCAGTTAGCCTTGTAGGGTGGTAAACTGGTGTGTTGCCTTGTTTGTTTGAAATTCTTTCATCCACCTTCCACAAGTATGTTTTTATCTTTGTGAGAAAATGTTCTGAACTTCAATATATTATTAGATTTTCAAAAATGGGCAGTACTTCAAGAACTTATTTCCATTAATCATCAGCAAGAGATCAGCTAGAGATATGTATTGCTAGTTGTGTTTGAACTTTGATAAAACCTTTGAATCCATTAATTTATTCAACAAATTCATCATGATGAAAACCCAAAGTGATTCCTAAGGTATTGTCATTTCATTTTGTATCTTTTTTGCTTTTCTTTATTTGTCCCAATGTATTCTAAAAAAATTGCGGCAACAAATCGCAGCGTTAAGTTTATATCATCATATCATATCATAAGGTTTGCTTCACTACTGTTTACTCTCCAAAGACACGTTCAACTTCAGCTTCCTCATCACATCACAGAATAATGCTTTCTATATGTTTGATAAAATGTTACAACCAAAAGCTATTGCTATACTTGGAAATTAAGTGTTTTTCAAATTAACTAGGGTCAATCACAGACAGGATTTGCTCAACATTGGCTCGTTTTTCATTTACATCTGAACCCGTTCTTTGGTTTTTCATTGGTTTAATTCTATTAGGAATGGCAGCATAGCTTACAACCTGCCAAGCTGGTATAATGCAAACTCTAGTTGATATCGTTTGAGTCGGATTAGGAGCATATTGATGTACCACAAATAAACCCATGTGAACTACATAGTATTGTAGTCTACAGACAGTTTTATAGCATTTGATGTTAATTGTTTGTGTTGAATTTGCTTAAGCTTTTGTGACTGTAAATGTAAACATTAGTTTTGCTTTCTCGCTTTTGATTGCATCTGTTTAGCTAGTTTCTAAGGTTGGTGTAAATTAAGTGTAAGAATAATTGAGAATGGCCGAGGAAACCTCGACCCGTTTCTTTTGAATAGAAAACGAAGATTGGCTTCTGTTCAGTGATTCTTCACCTGTTCTATTTCCCTACAGGCGCCATACACTCTGTGAAACCCCGTTATCTTCTTTACATATCAAGATAATGACCATGGTAACTGAAATTGCTTTCACTATTCTCAGCTGTTAGAAAGGGTTTTGAAGTTTAGAAACCCTAGATATTTTGACAGAGTAAAAACGAGAAAGACAGAATTACTCAAGGATGAGTTGGGCAACCTCCAATCTCTTGCAACTATGGAAAGTACCTTCTACCAGGATACTCTTAACAAATTCTAAGCTCCCAAAAGGTTCTTTCTTATCTTCAAAATCTTCCATTAACAAAAATGTTGTCAATTTTTATATTTCAATAAGGCAATGGAAGATGAAATTTGATGTTTATCGGGTTGCAAGACCTTAACATATTCTTCGTTGACGGGAACACGTTTGTGCAGGTGCATCCTTGTTGTCTGCAACAGAAATTCGTGCAACTGTGTGCTTTTGTAGGAAAATGCAGACACAAACATATGAAATTGTGAATGGTAGCTATGTTCCTGTTGCCGAGAACAAACAAGAAAGTCCTTCAGAGGTAGTTTATATTCCTGAATATGAATCTAATTGAGTTGATGTTGATACTTAGGGACTACAAATTACACGTGAATTGGGGTGTTTTAATGAATTTGGACTTCAACTAATCTGGACTGGATCAAATTTGAGTGTTTGATTACTTATAATTTCCATTTCTAGGACAAGAATAATGTAAAATTGGAGACAGTTGGTGCATTCCAGAAGCTACCTATGGTGATGCCATCAGTTGATATTCTTTATTCAGCTATTAAAAAGTCAAAGAGGATATCTCCAACAAAGGGTAAAAAATGATTGCTGAACAGTTCTTATTACAATTTTGATACAATCGGTTGTTGGTAGATCGATAAATAGCTTAGAACTTGGTGATGGGAAGTTGTGACAGATGTGATATCTATTATCTTTATGTGTCATAGGCATTGTCAATGCTGCAAAGAGAGAGAGAAATAAAGGTGCACGACAGCTCGATGCTCTTATGAAAGTGGGTTCTTTCCTTGTTCAGAAATCCATTAAATTAGCTGAACATAACTTATCATGTTCTTGGATCTTACCTTTCCCTCTGCTCTGTTTTTTTAGGAATTGGGTGTTCCATTGAGAGATTACTTAGACAAGTTTCCAAACAGAAAATATCTGCATCCTTATGAACGGTCTCTTATTGAGCTGACTCTGGGTGATGGAAACTATGAAGAGGTACGTTTTGATGACATTGCACATTATTTTGCTTATCTTTTCTTTATTTTTAACCTTTTAAGCTTGAAGTGACCGGGGTAATGAATTCTTGTGGATCTGAATATGCTTTCTGACAGGTATTAGGAAGGTTAAATGCTCTAAAAAAGAAGGTGAATTCTGTTGGAAAAGAGCATGCCTCTCTCTGCGCTAAGGTTAGAATTCTTCCGAAGCATAATTTATCAAATTGATAGTATTGTCTAGAATAAAAGAAAACTCTGGTGTTAATTTTTGACGTTGTCAACTGAAAGTTGAACATAATGTAGTCGGTCAAACTGAATTTCTTATTTTTTGATGCGATGGTTAATTCTGCTCTTGATTTTGCCTCTGTTAGTGTAAGGGTGTGTCACCTGTCCTGGTGGTTTACCTATGGTGTTTGTTCACTATCAGATGTCATGTTAAACATGAAAATTAAATGCTTAGATTACTCGTGAAGAGAACTCAATTTATCTAAGTTAGTTGATCTGGTTTTACAAGAGACCAATAATCTTGAGGGAGCTCTCAAGTCCTTGAGAAGGAAAAAATAAAATTGAAAATGTATCTAAAAACTGTTTTCCAATCATTTCCAGTCAGTGTCTAAGCGTGAAGCAGAAGAGCGACTTGCCGAGGTTAGTGCTTTACTTACATATCAAGAACATCTGCCATGAATCTGCTGTTGCCATTTCTCTTGTCTAACATAGACTGCAACCTGCATGGTTTTATCTATAGGGTATCAAGAGACTGGAAGACATTTTTAAATCGGAAGGAAAAACTGTAGATGATTTGCTAAACATTGCCAAGGTAATATGGCTACTTTCTATCATGAAATAACCTATAAGGAGTGGCCTTTGGATTTCTTATTGGCTTGACTCTTGTGATATTATTGATTTATCACAAATCTTTGAGCCACATGTGTTAGCAATTATTCCTTTTTCTGGTTGTAGACATTGCGTGCAATGCCTGTGGTTGATTTGGAGTCACCGACACTCTGTCTTGTGGGGGCGCCAAATGTGGGGAAATCATCACTGGTTCGTATACTGTCATCAGGAAAGCCTGAGGTATGCGCAAACCATAAGCATCACATGATTTCTAAAAATCCTTAAATCCAATCTCATTGTTGTTTATTGGTTTGTTTTTTCTGTTTCCCATGTATGTTTTAATTAATTTTCGCTCATTTTCGCCCTAAAAGAAAAGCGCTCTTTATTTCTTACATATTAATTGTCACCCTTTTTTCTGTTGTGCAGATATGCAACTACCCTTCACAACCAGAGGAATTCTGATGGGTCACATTCATTTAAACTACCAACATTTTCAGGTAAGCAATCATTTTAAGAGGTCAAAAAGCAAATGCGCAACTTGAATAATAGATAGCTCCGTACGATCTCAAGGAAGCCATGTTGGTATCTTTCTACTGATATCGTGAACTTTCATTGAAAAAAAAAACAAGAAAATAGGATGATCCAATGATGTACCACTTGCTTAATTTTTATTTTAATTAAATTTCTTTGACTCACAACTAGAGTTGAGTCAAGGCTGGTAACGCTCGGAGCAACTCAAGAATAGTTGACTAAAGCTCATTGTGTTGGCTTTTGGCTGGACAGATCGAGCTGGTTGAACCCCGACTGTCTAAGCTGTAACTTTGTAAACTTTGCTCTTCTATGCTGTTTTCAATACTCCATTACATCTAAAAAGCGATGGAATTTGACTGCAGGTTACAGACACTCCTGGGCTTCTTCGAAGACCAGATGGTAAGCAATTACATATATAACGTCATTGGTTAAGTTGCAGAAAGTTTGTTATACTCTTTTAACATCAAAAGTGCTCTAATTGATACTTACTCATCATAAAGAGGACAGAAATAATCTGGAGAAGTTAACTCTGGCAGTCCTCCAGCATCTTCCTACAGCGGTGCTATATGTTCATGATCTATCAGGAGAGTGTGGATCATCTCCTTCTGACCAGGTACCATGTACTTTTCTTTTTTTGTTTGCTATTTTTGAAACATGCTTCGATTGCCAGGCTTCAGGGTTTAGCTTGGCTTATCTGATAGATATTCTCCTCTTAGTTTCCTCCAGCAGCTTCAGGGTTCTCTTGGCACCTTCGAATATCATTTATGATCAAAATTGTCATTCTGATGATACTTCCGGAAGTTTGTAACTGTAACTTTTGCATAGTTTCCATATCACAACTTACTTGCTTTCGCTTACCAACTATGCAGTTTGTTACATACAAAGAAGTGCGGGAGAAGTTTAGTGACCATCTTTGGATTGATGTTGTCTCCAAATGTGATCTGTTGAAAGATTCACCTGTCTTTTACATTACAGAAGATAGTAGCAATCCGGAACATATTGAGATGGAACAGTACAGAAAAGTGGGACCTCCAGGAGCTATCCATGTGTCGGTGATGAGTGAGAAAGGACTGTCTGAGG
This sequence comes from Papaver somniferum, assembly GCF_003573695.1. Lineage (NCBI taxonomy): Eukaryota > Viridiplantae > Streptophyta > Magnoliopsida > Ranunculales > Papaveraceae > Papaver > Papaver somniferum. The sequence goes on along the minus strand of NC_039362.1, from coordinate 13,605,719 downwards.
TTATTAACAATATCCCCATCCTTTTATTTGTTCATACATTTAGTTTCAGGTTTTAGTTATAATGAATTTATCTTCAACTGGTAATCCGAAAAGAAAAAACCTAAAACAAATTTCTTTAACGAACCTATCAATAACATGGTCCCATTAGATTTTATCGTTTCTTTTGTAATGAAAGATGAATTGGATTTCCATTAGAGCTAATTAATTCCTTTTTGTTTTCCCACCTTTGCAGTTAAAAAGCACGGTTCATGAGCTGCTGGTTTCTCAAATGGCTAGGATCAAAAGCCAAAATAGCAATCCAGAAACTTAATGTTCATGAAACTTAGACGTTATTTGTTAGTCTTTTTAATCTTTCTCCAGTCTTTCTCAGATGGGGTTGTAGAAAGTAGAAACCAAAATTCTGGTTAAGCAGTTGTAATGCAGCTTCAACTTTCAGTTAACTGCTCTAGCATACAGCACTGGATCTTGCACTACTCAGGAAAAATGACCCTTGTTTTTGAGTTTTCAAGGACAGTCACCGTTTTGTTCTTCTACACGGTTATAATTCACACCGAAGCGTGGTCCATCATTGTAAAGCGGTTGTGTTTCTTCACAGTTTTCCTTCTTTTGATAATGATATTTGTCACAATGTAATGTTTTTGCTATTGAATTGTCCTCGTCAATACACTCAGTATTTAATTGAAAATAGTTAAAATACTACTGCACCAGTATTATAACTTTATTCTTGTTGCAAACAGATCTTGTCTTCTGCTTATTCTGTCTATATAAATATGAAAATCCTATTGCGGAATGTTTGTGGGTTTGGGAACAAAAATACTAGAAATCACCTTAGAGACCTTGTTAGATCTAATGATCCTGACATAATCTTTTTGATTGAAACCAAAAATGTACGTAAGAAAATGAAAAAACTATACCTCAAATTTCAAATTCCCAAACATTTTTCTTGTTGAACCTAGGGGTCTATGGGGTGATCTTTGCTTGATGTGGAAAGATGTAATAGACTTACAAATCATAGATGCAAAATTGAATTTGATTCATTGCAAAGTTAGAATTGATGCTAGAACAAATTTCACTCGTCTCCTTTTTTTATTTTTTTTGATAAAGAAGAAAATTTTATTTCTTAGCTTGTGTCGCATTGTGATCTTTTGCTAGAAGACTACAAATATCAGCACTAAAACTGTCATAAAGTTCAACTCCTAATTCTGAAGTTCTAACTGACTTAGAAACTTCATATGCTACTTGATTGTCATCACGACTAATAAAAGAAAAAGTACATAGATTAAAACAGGAAGATAAATGTTTTATTTCCTTCAGGATATTTATATTCTCCCATTGAATTAGAGAAATAATGTCTGTGATGGATTGTATGACAAGTTTAGCATCTGCTTCAATGTGGATTCTAGTGAAAGATTTCCTCTTTTCCAAAGCTAGAGCTTCACGAATTGCGATGCATTCCCCTTCCTAAGGACTTAATACTCCATCTGTGTAGCTTCCTTTGATCCCTCCACATGCCCCTGTGTAATCACGGATAATTAGTCCAATGCCTACTTTCTTAGTTAAATAATCAAAAGACGCATCAACATTAATCTTAATAATGCCAGGTAATGATGGCTTCCAATGAGAGACTATACAATGATTTGCTAAAGAAGTATTAGTGCTGGTATTATGCATATGTGAATTTAAGTGATAAATGATTTTGTACACAGAGTTATAAGGGTTTAAAGGCACTCCCTGAAAGATTGAGTCACATTTATCCTTCCAGATGACCCAAGCATCAATCATTTAAGTGTATAACCATTTCTCATCTGGATTAATATTTGGAGTGAACCAGCTAGTAATCCATTCTGAAACACTTGTGTAGTTGCTCCTTACTGCATCAATGTTGATGTTTACACCTTTCCACACATCTCTGGCATGTCTACACTCAAGCAACAGATGTTCCATTGTCTCTTATTCATTACCACGGCAGCCACATTGAGTATCCTGATCTGCATTATAAGTAGCTAGCTTTACTCTTGTTTGGTTAATCTCTTTGATACACTTCCATACGAAGTGTTTAAACCTGTGAGAAGTACCAGTTTTCCATAGAGATTTCCATATTCCAGTGTCTATGATTCAACCACTGACATTCACTTCCCTATTACATTCAGTGAGCTTCTTATAAGTACTCTTAACAGAGAACTTACCATCCTTATAAGGCATCCATATTATATTATCTTCTCTTGTGATTCTAGAAGCATTCTCTAAATTTTGGATGAAGTACTTGCATCAAATAACTGATCTAGAAGATTGATATTCCAAGTGTTGGTACCAGGAATAATAAGCTCAACAACATCTTCATAGAATATGAATAGATCATGATAGGATATGGTGGATGTAAAAGTCTAGGAACCCATCTATCTAACCATATTTTTGTTCTTTTACCATTGTTGACTTCCATAAAGTAGTTATGTTGAACAATAAGTAAACCTTTAGTGATTCCGTTCCAGGTATAAGAACAGTTCTTAGCTTCAATCTTCCTATGAATCATGTCACCATTTTTGTTAGAACACTGCTCGGTCGAACTCGCAAGCGTTGCTATCTCAAGCTTGTTTGTCAAGATCAGTTGCCAAAACTATAAGTCTTGATTTCTAGTATACTTATAGCTATGTCTCGGATTAGGATAGAATGTGTAATTGAGCTTTAGATTTCATGACTTTCATCGATTGAAGATGAAGAAATACTAAGGGGATCTTGTGGAACTTCATCAACAAAAGGTATGTGGAGACTTGAACTCATCTATCACTCAAAAGTTTATTTCTATTCTATCTCCCATTGAGACAAAAGTCGTACAACTATATAGACGTTATATTATACACATTTTATATTTCGAGCTGAGTTTAACTCGCTTACATATTTCTCGAAATATGTGTTGATAAGATTTCGCTTTAACCAAGTTCATCTTTATTCTTGACGAAAGTCAAAAGATGATCATGTGAAAATCGCCTGGTAATATCTTACATGATTTGTGTGAGACAATCATTTGATGTAGACTCAAAATGTTTCGTATTCATCTATTGATTACTTGAAAATTCCTTTGAAGCTAATAGTTCGTGTGAGACAGTTATTCCCATCTTCCAAGAATGTTTCAATGATTAACATGGAGTTTAGAACGATTAACCATTGATTGGATATAACACAGTATGCGTACTTTTATGCTAACTGTTGCAAGTTATTACAAGTCCGGGAACCATAGTATGCACACCCGTGCTCGTACAGGTTTGTTAGTTGAAGTTCGGAAACTTAGTATATGCATACCCGTATGCGTACCGGCTTAAAATTTCAAGCGGGAATTTAACTGAGTTTGGTCATGTACGACAGTATGCGTACCCGTTTGCATACTGGCAAACCCAAACCAAGTTCGGCTACTTAGGTATGCGTACCCGTTTACATACTTGAGTGGGTTAAGTTCTAAAATCGGATTGTTCATGAACAAATACATTTATATAATAAGGAATGCAATCTTTTACAAACCGTGGCTATAATGTTCATGAATTGATTCGAGTGAATCAAAATCGATTTTGCTTCAATTGTGTCTTGTATACTTCTATGAGAATTTAAACAATTAAACAACTCTAGAACTAGTTTCATTTGAGTCATTTGAACTAGTTGTGATTAAGATGAACAAGGTTGATATGAAAGTGTTCATATGGTTAACTTCGGTTAACTATTGTTGAGCCAACCATGTGCACACGTTTAGGTACGGTTACTTACACCTAAATGAAGTCACGTTTCATTTGTGTATAACAAGCTAAGTTAGATCTAACAGTTGAAAGATATTAGCTTGACTCTAATCAGGTTTACATCTAACGGTGAATATTGAATGCTTTGTTACCAAGGTAGCATTGATTGCAAACCCTGATTTGAAGACTATATAAGGGAGAAATCTAGCAACTGGAAAACCTAATCTCCACACCTCATGTGTGATACTAGTTGCGACTAGAGTCGATTCTCCTTTAACCTACGTTTTTCGTAAAACCATTATAGGTTAACGACTTAAAGACTTCATTGGGATTCCAAAGCCATACCCAACTATTTTCTTTGTAGTTGCGTGTTCTGATCTTACTTTGTTCTATCGTATTGAGTACTATCTTCTCTAAGATTTGATTGAGATTTAATCTTCGATAGGTAAGAAAAGAAGTAGCCACAAACATCTTCGTCTCATCCTTTGTGATTCCACAATATCTTGTTTCGCTACCATATGATTAAGATTATTGTGAGTTGATTGAAATTACTAGGTTGTTCTTCGGGAATATAAGTCCGGTATATCAATTGGTTCTTGTTCACCTTGATTTATCAAAAGACGAAACAAAAACTCGTAGGTATTTCTATGAGAGACAAATTTATCTATTCGATAGTCTTTTCTGTGTGAGACAGATTTATTTATCAAGTCTTCGACTTTAGGTCATAGCAAGTCTTAGTTGTGGGTGAGATCAGGTAAGGGAATCAAGTGTGCAGAATACGGCGTGGTTCAAGAGGCGTAAGGAACGCGACTGTACCTTAATCAGTGTGAGATTGGTTAGGGATCAACTACATTCCAGTCCAAAGTTAACTTGTAGTAGGCTAGAGTTTGTAGCGGCTTAATACAGTGTGGTTTTCAATTATGGATTAGGTCCCGGGGTTTTTCTGCATTTTCGGTTTCCTCGTTAACAAAACTTCTGGTGTCTCTGTTATTTCTTTTCCGCATTATATTTTTATATAATTAAAATATCACAGGTTGTGCGTAGTTCAATTATTTGGTGAATCCAACCTTTGGTTGTTGATTGAAATTGATTGACGCTTGGATATCGGTCTTTGATATCATCCAAGTTAATTTCTCATATTAATCCGGCTCACAGATTTCTGTTTGATCGATTGCAGATTGATTTGAGAAATTGAGATATAACTCTTGGATGTATTTTCCTTGATTGAGTATGACGGTCTAGTTGATTCTCTTGGAAATATATTGGAGTTAGTCCATACAGATTGCCTAAACGAAATATTGGGTGTGGTTGTTAGACCCCTGCTTTTTCAATTGGTATCAGAGAAGACAAACACGTTTAAGACCTCATAAGTCTGTGTTTGTAGCAATCTGGATCTATGGACATTAGTGTTATCTCAAACAAGTCATCACTAGTCCAGAAACGTTTTGACTTGGTTCAAAGCTCTGCTTCTCCTGAGAAATATTCATCATCTTCTTCATGGTCGGGAACTGTGTATAACTGGGAAAGGTGCCTAGATGAACAGTTGGATGATCTTTCATATGAAAGTTATTCAGACGATGAATCGATGTTAATGAGGAAGTTTCTCAATATATCAAGATTTTTGACCGTCTCATAAAGAAAAATAAGTCAATATCTTGTTTGGCTGAGTTTCTGACTCCTCTCTGTCTAGAAAACAATTAAATGAGAAACCTCTTTAAAGGTTATGATTGTGGATATAATCTCTTACAATCCCTTCTTAAAGACCAAGAACAAGATGCGCGTTCAAATAATTCTGAATGTGAAAATCTTCGTCAAAATATCTTTAAGTTGAAATAAGAACTTATTGAATCCGAAGCAAGATACGACTCTCAACAAAAAAAATTTAGTGATAGAGAAATCGTTTTTCTCGCTAAAGAAAAAAAATTAAAAACTGTACTAAAAGATGCTCTTGATAAGGTCAAATCACTGGAGGAGAACTTGAAAAAGTTCAATGCTAGCTTGACAAATTATCCACTATGCTGGGAGCATGTAAAAAACATCGTGATATACGAGGTTTGGGCTATGAAGGAATAGACGCTCCAAGCTGTGGTATGATCAAATTTTTCCGCGCTAATGACAACCTCCAGAAAAAGAGTTCCACTGATGGAAAAAGTGAAACTTTACCTTCAGCAGTAGAAGTTTTAACAAACAAAGGTTGTCTCCCTCCTAAAACTAATCATATGAGAAAGTTAATCACTCTCCATACAGATGTTATTATTGCGGAAACAAAGGTCATCTTGAGAGGAGACGTCGTTTTCGCTTACGGAATGAAAAACTTCATAACATTCTTATCTGGATATCTAAGGAAGTAATCAAACCGGTTTCTCATATTACTGGTCTTAATTGTCCAACTCTCAGACAAGAAAAGTGTTGTGATGAGCCAAGTATTACCTGTAAAGATAACACAAAGGATTTCCACAACTGTAAAAAAAATTGTATAATACGGACAAATGACTGCCTTGTTGATCCATTGAGTAAAAAAACTTCCTCGAACTTTTCTTCCGTGACTAAAGGAAGTGTTGGATCAAAAGCGTCAATCGTTCCTGAGTATATTCATATCAATAATCGTGTTTTGGAACTAAAGACCAGTTGTTTAGGGGTGAAAACTATTTCTGTTGGTTTTGGTAATTTTGGGTGTGTGTGAAAGAGAAATGAATCTAAACCCTAAACAAATGCACTGCACGGGAGTGCTTTCTGATTCGAGAGACCAATCTATACAATTCTGGCCTAAACCAAGAAATGGCAGTTCCAGACTTGCTTCGGTCACAAAGTGAAGGAGATGGGGTTGATCTTAGGGAGGGAAGTGAAGAAGGTGTTGAGATTGTGAAGGTGTTGGCTGATTATGACTTATATCAGAATGATGATCTGGCTTGCAATAATGTAAGCAATCAGCTCTGGATGTTTTCTGGATACGGATGACAACACTTGGTTTTTCTGTGTTTTTTCGTGTTGTTTGGAAACAGGCGAAAAACCTATTTATACAAGTCATTGAGCGCAAAACTTATCTCGTAGGAAGTGGAGTGATGGAGTAGTGGGGCCGTGCAAGTGATTGTCACACGATCACGTCTTTTCCCACTTTTCCCATCATCGTTAACCGTCCATGCCTCCTGACACGTTCTTGTGATGGCGCGCTGCACGCTGTAAACCGCCAGACCAATACCCCAGTAAGTATCCCCCAGTTTGTGACATGCTTGATGTCTCGAATGAGTGGATCGTGGGACCCACAGGAAGTAGCATACAGTGCTAGGTTAAATAACTGAGTTATTTAGGAAATCGATATTCATGAAATATCGTGTATACTCTACGCATGTAATGCATCAAATACAATCAATATGTATGAAGCATCGCTGTTTTAAAGCTTAATGGAGTAAGTCGTGGATTAAGCGTCTTAAAATAGCTGCATGCCCAACCATCTTTGAGTGATTGTTTGGAGGCCGCATGGGTGGGACATCCCTTGGCCGATCACTCCTTGTGGTAGAGTGACGGACGGTGATCACCAAGGTGCCTTATTGGTCGTTTAACTCTTAGCCTAGACTGTCCGACCAAGCTGGCAAAGTTGGACGAACGAGATGATCTGCGACACATGTTTGCGACCGATGGATTTTAGGGTTTTAAAGAGGTGCGCAAGCATCACTCTTTAGCTTGACCTAAATCAAGCATGGACAAAGTTTTTGGTGGGACCAACCGGGCATGCGTGGAGACGGTTTTCCGGTGTACAAGTCCATGCCACTTTGTCTGGCGGAGGTGCGATTTAGGCCACTCAATTTGTCCGGCAAAGATGAGTGGTCGTGATCGATTTGTGACAGAAATCCTTTGCCGCAAATGATTTTAGGGGGCCACGGCATGCCATCTTTGGGCGCGCGTTTCGAGGTGCCTGGCCATGGTCCACCTTGGCCGACTGGTTATATGCGCAGGTGGGCCCATGGTGATTATGTTGATGCTCTCTGGACCTCCTTAGTCTATATCTATACCCTCAATCCGAGATGGCGAAGATGGATGGTCATGATCAAACTGCGACATATATGTAATGTCGCAAACCCTATTAGGGTTTTGGATCAGTCACGCGTGTGCAACTTTGGCCAAACGGTTTGGAAGGATATGCTCATCCTTTGGGAGATCGACCATGTGGGGCCCATGTTGGGACGACGATGAACTTTTGTGCACCTTCCCGATGGTCCTAGGCGCGATCTAAGCCATCCAAATATACTGGCAAAGTTGGATGGTTGTGATCGATTTAAGACGCTGGTGGAATTTCCGGTACCCTTTAAGCATCACGTCAGCCACACTTAGAGAAAGCGTTCATTGCTCTAGGACTGGGTCGTGAGAAAATCGATCAGGTGGCTGAGGAGTGGGCCCGCCAATGTGTGCATTAGCGCTTCACTGATCAATTGTGGGATGATCTAATCCGTCCAACCAGGCTGGTGAAGTTGGACGATCATGATGATTTAAAGACTGCTTTGAGCGGTCTTGCTCGTTTGAGCCTTCCCCAAAGCAACGTGGACATCCCTCTTTGGGGTCGGTGTTTGACAGGCGTTAGGGGTATAGCGTGGTGTTCGACCGGCTAGGGCATAGGCGGGTCCTACGGTGAACATCACGGTGATTGCCTGCTCCTATTAGGGTTCGTCTAGGCTAGTTAAATTATGCGGCCAACTTGCGTGGCCGTGATCGTTTCTAAGACTGACATGGACAATCCTGATTTCCCTTAGGGACTTAAACATGTCGATCGGGCTAATATAAGCGCACCGACACAAGGTTCTCTTGGTTAGAGAATGATATGGCCTGTATGGGTATTTCGACATACCTCACTATTGACACTTGGAGATTCGTGTTACTCTGCTGAGAGTAAACACTCAGTCGTCATGCCGCACCAATAATGAGAGTTATGCTGAGAACAGCACAGGAAATACAAGGCAACTCATGCATTAATTAATAATTCTATATATACACAGAATATTTGGGATTGTTTCTACATGCACCATTCTGAGTGAATTTTGTATATTTATTGAATTGCTTCAAATAAATAAACGAGAGGATTTCTGCACTCATCGTTTGTCAAATGGCCTTACCCTTTGCAGGATGTTGGCACACTAAATCTGGTTTTACAATTTTAGACCTGAACTAAAATCCACCATCAACACCAGTATAAACATACTTGTTAGAGCATTGCTCGGTCGAACTCGCATGCGTTGCTATCTCAAGCATGTTTGTCAATGTTAGTGATCAAAACTATAAGTCTTGATTTCTAGTCTACTATAGCTAAGGTCTTAGACTAGGATAGAAAGTGTAGTTGAGCTCAAGAACTCCATGGAAATCATTATACAAGACGAAGAACTACTCAAGGAACTGGTGGAACTTCATCGACTAAAAGGTATGTGGAGACTTGAACTTATCTATCACTCAAAAGTCTATATACTTTATCTCCTATCTTGAGACAAAAGTCGTTTTGCTATATAGACTTTGATTATACACATTTGGTATTTCGAGCCGAGTTTATCCCTCCTATCTATTCTCGAAATATGTGTTGGTAAGCTTTCACTTTAGCCAAGTTCATCTTTTCCTAGTGACGAAAAGTCATGTTATGTTTCAATCACTTTGAAAATTGCGCTGACGAAAAATGGTTTGTGAATAACAACTATATAACGTCCTCTAAGAATGTTTCAATGATTGAAATGAGAGTTTAGATTATATAACCATTGGTGGATATAAGAATTGTTGTGGAAACACATATATATATAAGTCCTTATTCCTTGAACCGAAGTTTGCGGACTTTGTTGATCAAGAGACCAGAATAGTGACGTCAGCTAAGTCCGCGAACTTGAGTTGGTTATATCTAAAAAAGATTGTTCTTGAACTCATGTTTATTTAAACTAAGGAATGCAATTGCAAACCGTGGCTATAAAGTTCATGAACCGATTCGAGTGAATCAAAATCGTTGTTACTTCGATTTTGTCTTTTGTAGTTACATAAGATCTAAGCAATTGAACAACTCTCTAACTAGTTCATTTGAGTCATTTGAAATAGTTATGGTGAAGAAGAATATGGTTGATATGAAATTTCTCATATGGCTAACCATTTGGTTAACTATTGTTAAACCAACAATGTACAAGTTTGGGTACGGTTACACAAACCTAAAACGTGCATTTCATTTGTGTGTAACAAGCTAAGTTTTCAATCCAACGTTTGAAAGATATTAGCTTGAATCTAATCAGGTTTTCATCTAACGGTGAATATTGAATGCTTTGTTACCAAGCTAACATTGATTGCAAACCCTGATTTGAAAGACTATATAAGGGAGAACTCTAGAAACTGGGAAACCTAATCCCCACACTTTACATGTGATACTAGTTGTGATAAGCTAGAGTCGATTCTCCTTTAACCTTTGGGTTCTTCTTCTAAACCAGGTTAACGACTTAAAGACTTCATTGGGACTGTGAAGCCAGACCGATACAAATTTCTCGTAGTTGTGTGATCTGATCTTGCCATTTTCTATCGTACGAGTTCAACTGAAAGAATTGGCTTGAAATAAATCTCCGATAGGGCAAGATAAAAAGTAATCACAAACATCTTCGTCTCATCGTACAAATACAATCGCTTGTACAAATACAATCGCTTGTTTGATAAGACCAAAATAAAGATAACTCTATTTTTATCACCAGGTTCTAATTATCCATATAACTTAGACCTTTAACTTTTAAACAAGACAAATACTATGTTAGTTAACTATCATTTCTTGTTAAGGCATTCAATTAGACTTGAATAACTGAAACCTCCACTTTGATAAGTCTAACTTAGATCAGAATTAACTTAGTTTCTCTTATCCGGGATCGAATTGGATTAAACAATTCATCCCGTAAACCTTTTCTTTCGTTACGCCATAAGCAATTCATACAAACCAAAACAAATCAACTTGCATAATTATTCACCTCAACCGGAAGCAATTGAAACGACATAGACATTAAAGCACCGCAATTGCACCAATATTTTGTAACCCTAAACAATTGATACCACACAATAAAGCAATATAACAATAGTTTTTCTTAACCGGAAACAATTGAATCACACGCACATCCATACACACATAATGGAATAAAACATCAATTGTATCGAAATTTTGTTAAGCAAAAGCAATAAATATATGAAATAACATTAGGCTTTTCTGAAACAAGAAAACAATAAACTAACAAGATTGTTACCTCAAATTTCGCATCCTCTTATCCAATATGTTTGCATCTTCTTCCAGGGAGAATTGATATCGAAATATCATTATGTTGTCATCCTTATGCAAAACAAATGAATAACAACAACCAACCTTTACCAGAGAAAGGTTGAAAACCGGTTTTTTAACTATTGCAAGCAAAAGTTGAAAACCATCGAAACACATATGCTTTTATGCTAAACCAAAACTGATTCAACATATTTTAACCTTTTCACATATTGTTTCTATTAGAACCCCTCATGATCCTTTGATAAAGCCTACCAACATGGGCTAGAACTTAATCCTGCTAAATCAAAAAGTCACCCAAACCATAAGGGTTCACAACATTATGAGATCGAATATCAAGGTAATAAAACCGAAATCAAACATCCCATAAACATACATAGCAATAATAAAGCATTCAAGCACAGGCTATGTAAATCAAAAACTATCATAAGAAAAATTATAAATCAAATAATTTTATTCTTAATAGTTTTATTCAAAATAGACCTAATACAATCAATGAAAGAAATCTAAAATTGATGTTTATTTTCCTGGATTAAGTATTACAACATATAGCTTAATCTCTAGTGGCGCTCTTATTGTTTATTGAAGTTTCATCAGTATTCACACTGTTAAAGTATGTATCAAGGATTTTGTTGGCAACCACTTTCTGTTTTCCAAGGTTTTCAATTTGAAGCTTCAAATCGGCTAGCTCACTTTTTGCTTATTCCAATCTATCTTTCAGACTGTCTCGAACTTGTGACAAAGAAAAGAGATTTCCTATGAGTTTTTCAAACCCATGCATAGCTTCATGCATACCATATGTGGGAAACCACTTGGTGGAATCTGAATCATCGATTGCAAAGAGACTTATTTCATCTTTAGATCTATCAAAGTTGTGATCAGAAACGATTCTTGAGACAATCTTTCTGATTCTTCGTTTTGAGAGAAAACCTGGACAGTTTCTAACTATTCGATATTCCCTTTTATTACTCCTTGTAACACTTCGAGTTATATGAGACATGATTTTTAGTACAAGACTTTTTTAGGGAAGTGTTTGTGGGTGAAAACTGTTTCTGCTGGTTTTGGTAAATTTTGGTGTGTGGATGAGAAACGAATTTAAACCCTAAAAAATGCACTGCACGGGAGTACTTTTGATTCGAGAGATCAATATGTACAATCCTGGCCTAAACCAAGAAATGGCAGTTCCAGGCTTGCTTCGGTCACAAAGTGAAGGAGAAGGGTTGGTCTTAGAGAGGGAAGCGAAGAGAGTGTTGAGACCAGAATGGTTAATTCTGAAGATGTGGCTTGTTTTATGACTTGTATTAGAAAGTGGAACTGGCTTGCATAGTGAAAAGCTATCAGTTCTTGGTGATTTCTAGATACTATGTTATTGCCGACCAAAAACATGTTTTTTTGGTGGACATAGGTGAAGCCTATTTATACAAGTCATATTGAAACGTACCCTGGTCTCGTAGGAAGTGGAAACGATTGAGTGGTGGAAGAATGGAGTAACGTGTAACCGCCAGACATTATGCTTCCATGATGAAGGAAGTGGATCCGTTTACACCGTTACTTCTCACCATCACTAATTGTCCCGCTTCACGATATTTTCTTGTAACGGCGCAATTCACGCCGCACGCTGTAAACCGCCAGACCAATACCCTGATGAGTATCCCCCAGTTTGTGACATGTTTGATGTCTCGAGTGTTTTCGTGGAAAACATGTAGCACTTTGCTACGTGTGGCAAGTCAAAGTCAAAGGACTTGCCGCAGGAAAATATCATGTGATGCTATTAGGCTCGTTTTGGTTGGTCGCCTAAAACTTTCCATAGGCCTGTCAGTTCGGTAGCGAACTTGGACGGCCGAGATTACATCTCGTGAGGAAGGGTATACGTTGATTATGGATACCTTATGTTGGCGCCTGATAATGGTACAGTGGCGCCTTTAGAGGATGCCAGTGGTACTGCGGCATGGCATAGTTCGTGCATGCCAGTGGCACAGTGGTTCCTGGCGTAGCCATGGCCACTGGATTTAGGCGACTGGTCGCCTAAAACTTGCCACAAGTCTGTCAGTTCGGTGGCGAACTTGGATGGCTGAGATTGCATCTCATGAGGAAGGGTAGCCTTTGATTATGGCTACCTTCTGTTGGCGCCTGATAATGGCATAGCGGCGCCTTTAGCATATGCCAGTGGAACTGCGGCATGGATGGCATAGTTCATGCATGCCAGTGGCACGGTGGAATGGCTAGCATAGTTTGTGCATGTCAGCGACACTGTGGTGTAAGCGGCGCCTGGCATAGCCGTGGCCACTAAATTTTTGGCACATTGGTGTTATACTCAAATGTGGTGTGGCAACATCAGTTTCAGTGGCCACATCGATCCCAATGTTCTGTGGAACATTGTTTGGATCGGTTGGCGTAACAACGTTTCCTAAATCAGGGTTTGGCATGTCGAAACCCTAATTAGAGCATATGGCATGTGTTATGTGGCCGTGGCACAGCGGTGTTTCATGTAAACGGTGCCAGAGCCATGCCAAAAGAACCATAGTCAGGTCGTTATGTGAAAACGTCCACAAGAGTCAATATTTCCACGAGTGGCATGTTGTGATGCCTTTATTAGGGTTTCCACGGCTCGTGGCATGTTGTGGGCCCGGAGTGGCATAGTTTGTGCCACGACTAGAAATTAGGGTTTCATCCACCTCCACTAGAGCATGGTCGTGCTTTTGGTTAGGATAGCCAAATTTAAGTCCGTTGTGAAGCTGGTCATTCACGGAGAGTGGTTTGGCAGGTTTGGCATGCTGTCGCCGTGAGTGGCGCGTTTGGAATGTGCACTTGGCATGCCTGTTTGGCGTGTGCGATTGGCATGCTCGATTGGCATGCTGTCGCGGTGAGTGGCGCGTTTGGCATGTGCACTTGGCATGCATATTTGGCGTGTGCGATTGGCATGCTCGTTTTGGCATGTTTGGCATGCCGTTAGTATGTTGGCGCGGTTTTGGGAAGCTAACTTGGTATGGCGACCTCTTGACACAATTTCCACCTCTTTTAAAGCTGTGACAGGTTTAGAGTAACCTGATTGGTCAATAAAAGTAGGGGGCGGCCAAGCACGGGTGTGGCTACCCTTTTGGTGCGCGTGGCAGGTTTAACGTGACCTGATTGGTCGATAGAGAATAGGGCCGGAAAATATGGGCCCAGCCACAACTCATTGGGAGTGTGGAAGTTTTAAAGCGACCTGATTGGTCGGCAAAGGAATAAGGGCCGGTTGGGTAGCATGGGGCGTGGCCAAGTGGCGGCGGCTAGCCTATGGCATGACCACGCTTCCCTCGTTGTTGCTCCTACTCCGCGGCTCTGTTTATTCTTTGCTTTCTGACTGAGTATTCCATGCAAGGATCTTAATCTTGGTACTTGGAAATTTGCGCTACTCTGCTACGAGTGAACACAAATCCGTCATGCCATACCAATGTTAAGAGTTCTACTGGGGAATTGAACACCGAAAAAGTACTCAGGGAGTCTTATATTAATAAGTAATATAGGCAAGGCGCCGAAACTTACAGAGAATCTGGGATTGTTGCTACATGCGCCAGTCTGGATAAATTTCATGTAAACATATTGAACGGCTCAATAAGTGTGCCAGCGGAGAGGTTGACACTCATGGCTCCGCTTCCTTACAGAGTGACGTCACATCAGATGCAAGGTTTTACAATTTTAACCCTGAGCTAAAACCCACCATCAACAGGAAGATCTAATTCTTAAGAGAAGATTTTTCTTATAAATATAAGAATATATTCGATTCACGAAAACAAGGTTTCTGGGAATAAGCTATTTTATCGAACTTCTCTTTTTATTAAAGGACACTATCCCTTATTATCGTCCAAACGAATCAGTATCCACTTGTGCTCTTGTTTTTATGTTCTTCTCTCATCCAGGGTTACGAGCACAAAATGGAGGAGTTAGCACAGTCTGCCTACAACTAGGTTGTACTGGAGTAATCCTTTTCTGGCTTACATTTAATGTCAGAATCATAGTTCATGTTTCTCCTTGGGAATTTCTGCCCAAAATATTTTCTCTCAAGACGATGATCTTTTCTAACTCTAGAGATATGATCATGTGGAGAAACTGTACTTACATGAGAATTTTCAGAGATAGATAAATCTCTCTTAATTCTTTCAATGAGATTTTCATAAGATTTTCTCATTCTAAGGACTTCCTTATGATCCACATCAGTATGATTATCTGAAACAATTATCGGAGATTCCTGATTGTTTCTTTTGGAAGAGATTCTCTCTTTCCCTTTCTTCTGGAGTCGTTCTTCATCAAAACAAGGATTGTTTCGATAAGGATGAGGAGGAATATTTTTCCAGAAGCAATTATCAACTATTTCCTCAGATTCTTTTGAGTTGATCTTACCGGGTAGTGGTATAATCTGTGTTTCTACTGAGGAATGGTCTTTCAGTTTTTTAAGACAAGAAACTTCCTTCAATATTTTTACCGCCATATATTGAAGAAGTATAAGTTTCCTGTCAAGTAACTGAAAGTTGTATTCCTTAAGATCACTTTCACGGAATCGGTTCAAAGTTTCCTTTGGACAAGATTTCGTTTGATCATCAGTAGATATAGAAGATGGTTTCTTATCCTCTTATGACTTGATGTAGTTAGGCAAACTACCATCATCTTGATCTGTTTCAGATGTGACTAAACCGGTTTTATCACAATCTGTAAAAGTCGAGCAAGGACTTTTAGTTTCCTCAACATCAGAAGAAATCACAACAGCATCATTAGTCAGAGTCATAGGACGTGTCTCTTTTTCTTGAGAAAGAGTTTTACCAATGTAGATGGTGGATTTTCAACAAAGGGAAAAACCGTAAAATCATGAGGCATGTTTTTGACACGGCTTTCAGGCATGCAATGATTCATATTTTACGAAGCCATGATGAATATGTTTTCGAAAATCCTCCACCAGCTGAGCGTTCGAACCCTGGCATTTCGTCGTGACCTCACTATTCGAAAAGCGTTCGAAAAGCATCACATCTATTTTGGGCGGTTCTCCGTGGATTGAGAGCTTAACGCCTTCAGGAAGTCGGTGATACTCACTATTCCCTGACTGCAGGAGAGAGACCCACCTCCACATAGAAGAATAGTTGGGTGACGGACGCCTTCAGGACGTCGGTGACACTCACCGTTCCCTGATTATGTGGAGAGACTGTGCATAGATTCAGGAGGTTCTCCGTAGATTGAGAGCAATAACGCCTTCAGGTCGTAAACAACATCGTGACTCCCTGACTATGCACCATTCAGAATAGATGTGATGCTTTAACTGGCTAATATATTTTCTGCAATAGATTAATTCTGCTGCGACATTCACCACTGAATTCCCAGAATAATCTATTATTGTTCTTATTCCATGGTCGAATCCACGTCCTGATCCCATGGAATGGAAACAACAATTGCTCCTATTCCATGGTCGAATCCATGGCCTGATCCCATGGAATGGCATAACAATTGCTTCGATTCTATGATCGAATCCACGGCTTGATATCATAGAATGACAATAAAACAACTGTGCTATCTCATTACTCCGATTTCATGATCGAATCCACTGATCTCATGAAATGGTAATAGATAATCTTAATTACTCTGATTCTATGGTCGAATCCACGATCCCATAGGATGGTAACGCTTGTTTTATTATTCTGAATTCGTAGTCGAATCCACAGATGATCCTGCGAATTAATAATGAACAACTATTCATTTTTATTACTCAGTTTCATGGATAATTCTCCACTAAATTCATAGATTAGTAATAGATACTCAACAACCGGGCATCTGGACCATCACTGAGTAATCCCCACAAAAATGGTGCGAGTGTACTCGACAATGATGCACGACTGAGCACCCGGATGCACGAACGAGTGTCCAAAAATATGAAATAATGAGGAATCCTTCGCAAAACAGGAGAAAACAATAAATATTAATAAAATAATAAGAGACGCCCAGGGCCAGGTCCACCAGCAGGCCGGACAGCCGGGCCCTAGCCATGGTCGGTTCGTGCCTCTCCCATTATTTTCCTTATTTTTTGTTATTTCGTGAACTCATGAAAACTCCTTGGTTTTAGCAACTTTCCTTGTTTTTGCAAAACTCGTGAATTCTCCATAACTTGGTGGACTCACGAAATAATATTATAAAATAAGGAGAGGTGTGCAGGACCAGACAACCTAACCGGCCGGCCATGCCTAAGCCGTGGCCGGTCCCACACCTCACAATCCTTAGCTTTTTATAATTATTATTCCCTAATCTCACGAAACTCCTCCATTTCAACAAAAACTCGTGGATTCTCCATAACTTCAAGGATTCATGAAAAATAATAAAATAGGGAAAGGTGTGCGGGATCGGGCAACCTAGCCGGCCGGCCATGCCCTAGCCATGGCCGGTCCCACAACTTGCAATCCCTAACCTTTCACAATTATTATTTTCCTTAATTCATGAAACTCTTGGGGTTTGAGCAAAATTCATGATTTCTCCATATTTTCTCGAATACTGCTCAAATCACGAAAAACCAAAAGCCAACATAGTCACACGACTGGCTAGCCTCTCACGGAAATTTTAAATATTAAAACACTTTTATTTTAATATTCTCAAAATATTTATGAATTGAGCATACATGCTCATTCCAACAAAAAATCGAGAATTCTCAGTCAAGATGAAACTCTTCTGAAAATTCACTATGTTGCTCGAACGCGCATCAGAAAATACTGGAACTCTCAGTATGGAAACACGGACACCACGACAACACGTGCACGCCTCCATGATCGACCAGAGTCATTCCCAGGGCTTGCACAAAGCCGGTCCCACATGTTTTCATAATTCTAACCTAATGATGTGTTTTCAAAGTTGTTGTAGTAGTATGATTCGTTCAAGACTTGTGAAAGCGGATTTTTAGATTTTTTTAATAAATAAAAATAGTGAACTAAATTAAAAAGATGTTGTGAAAATTATGGAGAGAATAGGACTAGGATTCCACCACTGGTTGATATTAGTGATTTAATAAAACAATAATTATGCAACTCAACATTCAGATTGATTCTAATAGTATTGCCTAGACATGTAGATTTCCAAAAGAATAGATGTTAATCCAAGCATAGAATATCAAAACCCTAAAGCAAGCATATTCTATCAAGATAAAATACACCTAACCAATCAAAATCATATAAACAATTTTTAGTTCAATGCAAAAATCACAATAGAGTTGTTGTAATTAATTAATAAAAATATATCACTTTTACCGAAACAACTGCTTCCTCCATAGCCCCGAGGATTGGGTTTAGCTCTGCATATTGGAAACACACTCAGAATAATTTTTCACTGCTCAAAAGTGTTTACAAGTGATGAAATGGGAGAAAATAATGATTAAACCGGGTTTGCTCTAAACGATCCCCAAACTCTCCATCCCCTCACTGATACCCAAGACACTCTTATTTATATTGTGAAGCCAATCTTAGGTCGACAATCATCTCAATTACTCCAAAAGATCTTTGCAGTTAATGAAAGTATTTCAAGGGAATATTTTCTCTCCATTTTCACACGTCTTCTGAGTTGTATGGTATATCCAAATCTTCTCATTTAATTGAGCCAAATAATGAAGAGAATATATTCAATTAATTCCGTGAATAATTCCTTCCCTGTTTTCGAAAATATCCAAAAGTATACGATTTCCTTCCATTCAAGACAGGTACAAAATCTTACTGTCATGGTAAGAAGATAATCATGTATTAAAGACACAAATATCCACATAATATCATGACCAGAATCTCACATAGTTGAGATTTCTTTTCCCGCCAAATATCTTTCGCGTGAAGAAGAAGATGGGTGCCCCTATCCGGTCCTGGGGTGCAAATAGCAGATGCCATGAGGGGTGTCTCTGTTCAGCTGCTTGGGTGCAAATATCCTTTGGGTACCCCTTATCATTTGGGCGCCCCTTATCCACAAGTGAGAGTCTGAATAACACGTTCCTTCCGGTGCTTTAGACGAATTTTCGAGCCGATTTTTCCAAGAATGTTTATTTCCAAAAATACCTAAAAACAAATAAAATACCATAATAAGTACAAAAATCGAGTACCAACAATACATGAAATTAAGGACAACGTAGACACAAAAATGTGTCTACCACCTAATTTGCTCAATTGCTCATACTGGGCCCGAACCCTCTCCAACCAACTCGAGAATCCTTCAAATGACCAACAACTGGTCCCGTGACCACCAAGAGCCGGTCCCATGCTCTCTTGGTCGGTCCTCATATATCATACCTAGGTTTTGTCACCTAATGCTGAATCCATAAATATTTCAATAAATGATGAAACCTGCATTTAATCATCGTTCTTTCACCAACTCTCAAACTGAGAACCCTGGTGCGTGCTCACTCGAGCACTGAGCATCACATGGACGCTCATCATCCCATGTGGTCGGTCCCTCTTCACTCATGACCAATTTTCAGCAAATCACCAATTGTTGAAGGATTGATCAAAAATTAGGGTTTCGAACAAATGCTCCACGAATCACCATTCTGAGCAACTTCAAACACAAAATTATGTTGGTTCAGCAATCAGCGTCCAAATTAATAAATTCGGTAATTCACCAATATTTTTGATTAATATTTTATTGGGTCACGTCACCAGTAAATAATTCTTTGAATTGAGCAATACTTGCTCAGTTGCTCGAATATTGATCCAACCATCAATATTCGGTAATTCATCAGTAGTTTGTCGAATTGAGCAACACTTGCTCAATTTCACGTCAAATTACCAATATTCAATATTTTGTTGAATTGAGCAACACTTGTTCAGTTACACACCAAAATTATCGAATTCGTCGAATTGAGCAATACTTGCTCAGTTGCTCGACAAACTCTCGATATTCGGCAATTCGTCGAATTGAGAAATACTTGCTCAGTTGCTTGAAAACTCTCAATATTCGGCAATTCATCGAGTTGAGCAATACTTGCTCAGTCTCTCTAGCCAGTAATTCATTGACATCTCAGAGAACTACATGTTCAATCCATGAATTGCTGAGCATTCACCACTTATGCTCGATTCAACAAAACTAGACTCACAGTCTAAATCAGTCAACAACTGACCAACTAATACACGTATGCCTTGCAGACTCCACGATTCGTGAAATATCAATCACGTCACAAATGGGGGGATATCACTTAGGGTTTTGGTCTGGCGGTCTACAACACGTAGATTCACCCACAACGAGAAATGTGTGTAAGTCGTGTAAACGGTTGAAGGAGTTAGCAAAGTAGTGGGTGCACGATCAGTCAAGTCTCCGCACGACATGGAACTGACTTTACCACGATCTCCCACTTTCCCACTCTTTCACTCAAGAAACCGTCACACTTATAGGGATCAGTGGTACATCATTCTTGCAATATAAATAAGTCTAAATCGAGGACATCAGGATATTATCAATCATCGATTATCATCATTATCCGTCAAACAACTCGATATAAACTTATTCGCGGAACTCAACTTCAGCAGTTCAACAATATTGCAGAAACATTCAACACACCCACAATCCTTGATCATCACTGATCCCACATGATGAGTGCTAAAAAGTGCATATTTCTATATATTTTTCTTGGCATTTAACTCATTTTTTGTGCATTAATTCTACATTTTATCCCATATTCTGTGTTTTCATTGTTTTCGAGAATAAATACTTTTCTTAATTAATTTTGCATTTTTAGGTACTAAATAAAGCCTGGTTAACTCACGGAGCGAAAAGAACAAAGAAACGGCAAAGACTCCCGCAGAAAGGCAGCGAAGAATGATATTTACAAGAGCCGGATCAACTGGAAGTGGGATTGAAGAGGAAGAATTGTCCTTAAAGAAGATATGGGATTGGCATACCCAAGGCCCAAGACCCTCACCCAAACCCATTTCCAATATCCATACCCGCCTTCATCTTCAGCCGTCATATTGGATCATCTCAGCATCCTACGGTCGCTTCATCATAGTTCATCAAAGTCTGAAGATCCTGTCTAACACTACAACACCTAACTCCATCTTGAGCCGTCAGTTTCGTTGTATCAGGAATCCGACGGTCGATACCAGACTCTTCACTTGTAGCCGTTAGATCAATCTATCATTTCCGCATCCCACGGCTCAGCTTCGCGTATCATCGAGACTTGATGCATCCGCTCAACACCTAAGCACCAAATACCTATACCCTAACCCAAACACACCTTAACCCTAAAACTATTGGCTTCTCCTTCTTCTCCCCCTTTCTTCTCCTCTGCAACTCCACGACCACCACCTGCTCCGCCAGCAACTCATTCTCAATCACCACAACCACCACCATCTCTTCTCAAATCATCATACACACTCGACCCATCACCTATATCACGTTCCAATCTCTCTCAAACAACTAATTTCGCCTATTCTCTCACCACTGAACCCTAAGAGTGAGTTGGTGAAATTAGTTGATGATATAGATCAATTGGAGGCGTGGGAAGCATCAGAAGATCGTAAGGAAGCATGGGTGAGAGCTATCAAGAGTTTGCAGTGATTAGGTTAACCTAATTTCTATTTCTTATAAACCCTAATTTCATAATTTGGGGATAATTGGGGGAACATGATTGTACGTCTAATTGAAGCATGGGTTGATTGATTGGGTTGTTATCAGTAGGTTAGGTGAACCAATTTTGGGTTTAATTGTATTTTTACAAACCCTAATTTTGCTGTTAATTGGGGATTTTTTGGGATTTCCATTGTATGTATAAATAGGGGTCTTTGGGGTGTTGTAATGGGATATGCCTGGACTAGCCAGTGCTTCACCCAAGAGGACTGGAATATCCAGTGCCTTAAGGGTTAGTTTTTATTTTAAATGATGTTGTAAACTTCAATTGTTTTTATCCTATCCATGCTCTGATCTTGTTGTGCTTGAATTGTCTAGGATTGAATATCCTTATATGTTGTTAAAACACTAAGCAAGCTTCTCTGCGGGTAGTAACAGTGTGAGAGCCCCAACTACCACAAGGTTTAGAATTCATCTTAGTTCCTTTAGCCTCCTTTCTAGACCAACCCTTAGATGAACAGCCGGCTTTGAACCGCAACTGTCATCTAGTTATTCAGAAAGGCTAGAAGCTGACTGATAACTAACAAGGGACAAGAACATAGTTGGAAGACCTGCCTTTGTTTCTTTATCACTGCCCTTGGCTAACAGCCTTGGTTTGTTTGTCTTTGTTTCACTGTTCTTGTTCACTGCCACTGATTTTTCTTGTTAACTGTCACTTGCTTCATTACTTAAATTCACACCCAAGTCTTTGTGGTTCGACCCTGCCTTGCACACTCACTACAACAGACCCTGTGCACTTGCAGGTATCATTTCTGTGACTCTTTTAGAGAGCCACCAAGTTTTTGGCGCCGTTGCCGGGGACTGGTGCTGTCTAGTTGAAAAGAAAAAAATAAAAAAATAAATAAAAATAGTGTACCTGTCTTAGTGTAACTTAGCCTGTTGTAGTTGTAACTTAGTGTTTTGCTGTTGTAACTTAGTATAACTATATTAGTGTAATAGTTTTAGTATAACTTAGCTATATTAGTATAACTGCATCTGTAACTTAGTGTAGCTCTTAGTGTAACTTAGCTTTAGCTGTAACTGTAGTTCTGCATCTCCTGCATCCATATCTGCATCATTTAGCATCTGCTTCTTAGCTGTAAGAATTGGATCCATTGCATCCATATCTGCATACCTGCATCATCTCTAGTTTGCATATTGTCATCATAACTTGCATCTGTCACTTGCATATCATTGCATGCCTGCATCTTCTCCATATCTGCATCTTGCATTTGCATCTGTGTTTGCATCCTTACTCTTCAGCTTTGCTCATTGCCTGTATCTTTTCCATGCCCTGTAAGCATGATGCTCTGCAGCCTTGCTTCATCTGCAGCATTGCCCTGTGGCCTAGCATCTATAGCATTGCCTTGTCTGAAACTTGCTGCCTGAGCATACTTGTTATTTTCTTGCTGTGCTGCTTGCCCTTTTTCCTCATTGCTTCTTGGCATCACCCATTTGCTTCAAAGAGACTGATTTTCTCTTTTGAGCCAACAGGTGCTGCTACAGCCAGCCTCTGGTGCTGCTGCTGTTTTCTGTGTTGCTGCTGCTGCTGTCTTGCTGCCTCTTACTGCTGCTGCTTCTTCTTCTTGTTGCTGTTGCTGATGAGCCTCTGGTGCTCTTGCTGAAGTTGCTGTTGCTGTGAACCAAGCCCAACTGGGATGTGCAACTAAAACAGAACAGCTGGACTGTGCTACAAGAGTAAGCCTGAACTGTGGGCTTGACCCAAACAAAAGTTGACAACCATTTTCAAACCCAGTTGCACTTCTTTTTGGGTTGTGTAAATTCTAAAAGTGATTATGGGCTTGTGAATTGGACTGTGGACTTAGTTACATTTTGGGCCTCAAACTGAAATTTGTTTAAACTGTGGGCTCCAACCATTCGTGGGCTTAGACTCAACTGAACTTTAAACCCCTACATTGTGAGCTTAGACCCAGACCAAAAATTTGAAAAACGTTTTGAAGTTTTAAAACCCAGCTGTGCCTCGCATTCCAGTTAACTGCTAGCCCAAAAACCCAACTGTTTCTGAACTCTGGGCTTGTTTCTGAACTGTGGGCCTGAACCAAACTTCGAGTGGGCCAAACTTTCAAAATTCCAAAAAACCAACGGTGAGATTTACTCACCAACAGTGGGCCTAAGAATCAAAGTTTTTAAAACAAATTTGGGCTCCAAAAACAACCCATCTGGGCTTCAGAGCAAGCTTTGCCCCAAACGGTTGGGCTCTTTTATTCAAAACCTTTTGATGGGCTCAATTCAAACTGATTCGTTGGGCTTCACTTCACACTCAGCTAGGCTTCATTTTGCACAGCAGTTATGGGCTGTTTTCAAATTTCTAGTGGGATGTGCATTCTTCCACCAATGTGGGCTTGCTCCCGATTTTAAAACCAAATTTTTCTTTTCAAAACCCATTAAAAACCAAATGATTCCCTAAAAACCAAAATTTTTCTTTTTCCCATCAAAACCAAATGTCTCCCGACAAAACCAAATTTTTCCCAAAAAGTCCAATCCCATTAAAAACCAAATTTTCTTGTATAGAATCTAGTAGATAGTTTCTTAGTTAAATCTTTTGTTTCTTTTGTACATATTTTTCTAATCCAATGTGACTCTTAACTGAAATATTGTGGATTTTTGCCTTGAATAACGGAGTTCTAATTTTGCTTTCGCCGTCAAATCGGGTATTCTCTTTCCTTTTTCTTTACTCAGCATAATCCTCTTCGTATGTTATAATTATTTTCATATTTTGAAACATTGAGGACAATGTTTAGTTTAGGTTTGGGGGTATGGTATAGATACTTTGATAACATGCTATAATCGAAAAATAGAACTCCTTCTTTTTGAAAAAATTGAAAAATTGAAAGAAAAAAAAAATGAAAAATGAAAAAAAAAAGAAAATAGAAAATGATAAAAAAAAACATAAAAATGGAGCTCATTTACCTTGAAATGTTGACTCTTGTGCATGTATGTAAACATAAGGATTCTTATTTAGGCACCCATGATTCTAGCACAATTCACATAATGATAAGAAACTTGCACGCGCACGATCTACCAATACATGTATAGCCTCATCCTTGAGGTGTTCTATCGGAAGTCACGATTGCCAATCACTTTAGAATACTGAACGAAACTTGACTAGCTTGTTCTTTGGTTGGTTGGGATAGAAGGTGGAGGTTACATTAAGAAAGACAACCATCGAATTTAACTGGGTGCATCAAAAAGGGCTACCTCTTGCTAAGAGTCATGTAATTTTTTGTTTCCTTTTGTATATGTATCAAAAGTGTTACCATGTTAAAAAAATAAAAAAAATAAATTAATATCAGAAAAAAAATTCAAAAAAAAAATCAAGTATTTATCAATTCCATCCTCTCTTGTTCCAAAAATAAAAGAGAGTAGTCAATGTAAATAAGAGTCATGTAAAGAGTCATCTTTTGTTGTATTATAGTAAGCAAGGAAGGGTGCATGCCATTGATGTACAACGCGAGTAATTGTGAAATACCTCCAACTCATTCACAATTCTCGTAAAGTCCGGACAGCTAGCTAGATTTCGACCTCGGTTCTTAGCCTGAGAAACTATCTCTTGGTGATTAGTAGTCATAACATCCGATCTTTCTTTACACATGTGTAGATACACTTTACACTCTTATCACATGTCTTTATTTGTTATCAGTGCTAGGATTGTGCCTTACATAGCTAGATTGACATCTCCATTTTGCTGTGAGCTTAAACTGTTTTGCACATGTCACATTTGATGGAATATGAGCTTATATTTTGACCTAGAACTTTGTAGGTACGTTCTAAGCAAACCTTCATGAGACTTCACTCGTCCACTAGGGACACTTAGTGGTTTAAAAGGCTTAGTGCATACGGTAAATGCATTCGAGAGACCAGCGACAGTGGTATAGGTAGGATTTCCTTAGTTTTGTTTTACTTGAGGACAAGTAAAATTCAGGTTTGGGGGTATTTGATGAGTGCTAAAAAGTGTATATTTCTATATATTTTTCTTGGCATTTAACTCATCTTTTGTGCATTAATTCTACATTTTATCCCATATTCTGTATTTTCATTGTTTTCAAGAATAAATACTTTTCTTAATTAATTTTGCATTTTTAGGTACTAAATAAAGCCTGGTTAACTCACGGAGCGAAAAGAACAAAGAAACGGCAAAGACTCCCGCAGAAAGGCAGCGAAGAATGATGTTTGCAAGAGCCGGATCAACTGGAAGTGGGCTTGAAGAGGAAGAATTGTCCTTAAGGAAGATATGGGCTTGGCATACCCAAGACCCAAAACCCTCACCCAAACCCATTTCCAATATCCATACCCGCCTTCATCTTCAGCCATCAGATTGGATCATCTCAGCATCCTACGGTCGCTTAATCATAGTTCATCAAAGTCTGAAGATCATGTCTAACACTACAACACCTAAATCCATCTTGAGTCGTCAGTGTCGTTGTATCAGGCATCCGACGGTCGATACCAGACTCTTCACTTGTAGCCGTTAGATCAATCTATCATTTCCGCATCCCACGGCTCAGCTTCGCGTATCATCGAGACTTGATGCATCCGCTCAACACCTAAGCACCAAATACCTATACCCTAACCCAAACACACCTTAACCCTAAAACTATTGGCTTCTCCTTCTTCTCCCCCTTTCTTCTCCTCTGCAACTCCACGACCACCACCTGCTCCGCCAGCAACTC